>NC_142501.1:197438287-197756787 GCF_057876585.1 Rhinolophus sinicus
CTTAATGTTCTCTCTCTAATGAAGACAAATTAGTGCTATTTGGCCAAAATTGACTATGTGGCAATAAAAAAGAAAAGAAAAGAAAACACACCTCATAGAATTACATTCTATTTTGGGAAGCTGACGATATGAGATAAATAAGTAAAATATGTCATGTGCTAGACACTAAGTGCTAAACGGAAAAAAGGCAAGGAAAATGAAGGTGACTTTTGAGTAATGAATTGAACAGTGAGATAACCATACAGATATCTGGGGAGAGAGGATCCCAGAATGCAGAAAGGTTTTTGGGAAATGGTATGTGCCTTATCCCAGGAATAACAAGGAGATAAGCATGGCTAGCATAGACCAACGGTGCATAGTAAAAGGTATGAGAGAAGTAATAGGGGCCAGAAAATGCAGGGCCTTCAAGATCATAGTAAAACCTTTAGCTTTTTCCTCCGGATGAGTTCAGAAACCAGAGAAAAGTTATGAGTATCGTGATGTGATATAACATGTTTTTATAGGATCATTCTAGTTGCTTCATGGCAGGATCAGGGACAACAGTTAGGAGGCTCCTGCAAAAAATCCAAACAAGACATGATGGCAGTTAGGGCCGGAAGAGTGGCAGAAGTGATGACAAAAAGTGGTATTCTTTGTAAATTTTGAAAGTAGAATCAACAGGCATGATGGACCAACTGAACACAATGTGTGCGAACAAAGTCAAGGCTAACACTAAAATTTTTGCCTTAAGCCACAGGAGGAATGAAATTGTCATCAACCAAGATGGCGGAGCTATGAGAAAAGCAGGACAGGGATGGGGGTGGGTGGGGACAAGAATAGAAGCTCAGTTTGGGATAGGTTTAATTTGACATGTTAGAGGCACCCAAGTGGAAACACCACTGAACAGTTCGATACACCGGCCTCGAGTTCAAAGGAAAAGCCCAGGCTGAAGATTTAAGTTTAGGAGTCATCAGCATTTGGTTTGAATTCAAAGACATGAGAGTATTCACACATTTCCCAAATTTACCCTTCCTGTCTTGATCTTCATGCACGAAACAGGTACAAATAAAAGAAATAGGACTTAGCACAGCAAGGGACACATTTATAGACTTCACTACCCATAGAAGTAGTACAAAATAAATATTTATATAACTACAAAGAAGGCTGAGTGAAATTAATGGTCAAATGACCCAAAGTGAGTTTGTTAAGGGAAATTCAGTAGCTTATGTTTACACTCTTGCACGGCTCACCCAAAGTTTGAAATGTCAAGAAGTATATTTCACCAAAACAGGAAGTCTTTGGAACCAATTAACCCTGGAATCAGTCTACTATGTTTGTCATTGAAAAAATTAATATATGTCTGTGTTAGTTTGCTAGGGCCAATTAACAAAGAATCACAGTCTGGGTGGCTTAAACAACAGAAATTTATTGTCACATAGTTCTGAAAGCTGGATGTCCAAACTCAAGTTGTCGGCAGAGCTGGTTCCTTGTGAGGGCCTCTTCCAGGCCTCTCCCCTTACCTGGTAGTTGGACATCTTCTCCCTATGTCTCTTCACATTGTCTTTCCTCAGTGCATTTCTATGTAGAAATCTCCCCCTTTTATAAGGACACCAGTCATATTGGATTAGGGCCCACCCTAATGACCTCACTTGAACTTGATCACCTCTGTAAAGACCCTATCTCCAAATAAGGTCACCGTCTGAGGTACTGGGGATTAGAACTTCAATATATGAATTTGGGGGAGAACACCATTCAACCCATAACAATACCTACATAAAATAAAAAACACAAATTTCAAGACTGCCTTGAAGTTTAAATAAGTACAGTATCTGATACAGTACCCGCACATCATAGACAGTCAAATTATGGGGTGACAGGAAATATGCTTTGACAAACCATAGTGATCTCATACAATCCCTAAAAGAACCTTCCATTAGCATGATACCAGACATGAGTTGGCTATAAAAATAAATGCAAATGTCACGCTCCTTCAGAGCCAACCAAAAGTTGAAGCTCTGAGGGTGTAGGCTGACTCTAAAACCTGCAAAATGATTTAGGATTTAAAGTTGGTGTGATTCAGATTTAGAGTCAATCCAACAACAAGACAATCTTAATTTTTCTATGTGGTAATGTCTCTTTTATTTGCAAAAGTCGTTCATTTTTCTTTTTGCCATGTACTCATATGTATCAATGGATTACAAATGCCAGTCACTTGCTACTTGCTGGATATCAGAGCTGAACAAGACAGATTGTCTGCTCCCAACAAACTTTCCACCTAGTGATGGAGACAGATGAATAAGGATTTACAGTAAAAATATGATAATAGGGATATAAATAGTATGCTACACAACCACAGTCCACTTGGGCTGCTAGGAAGACTTCTCAGAGAAGCTAAAAGTTGAGGTGGCTTTGAAAGACCAGAAGCTGTTACCAAGCTAAAGGCTAACTAGGTGAAGAGAAAGGGGAAGATATTCTCATTGGAAGTAATAGCATATGAACATTTTTTAAAATAAATAAACTAAAATCTTTCTTATAGAAGAATAAATACATGCTCTCTGGAGAACAACCATGTTTTGTTCAACATTAGCGTGTAAATCAATGAATACTACATCTTAGCCTGGGGAGGCCTCAAACTCATGGTGCGTGTATGTGTGTATGTGTATGTGTGTGTGTGTGTATATATCTCTGTGCATATGAGCATTTTAATGTTGAACCACTTAGAAAGTTCTTAGATCACTACATTATAATTTGAAAGATCGAAACCTAAATGCTTATTTCTAACCTAATAAGCAATGTGCTTAGACAGATGGGAGAAAGCCACAGTAATGTACACCCACAGGAGCAGAAATGGGTGGGAGAAGATCTTTGGAAAAGCTAGTGGCTTATTATTGTAAAGTAAAAGAAAGAAGTAACAATGGCAACAAGACTTCTGATAATTTCATAAGTAGTATTCATTCTTTGGCTGCTAGGAAGCTCAAAGCTAAATCCGCTGCAAGATTTTAACTCTCTTAGAGGAACTTAAGCCTATATAACAGATTACTCTTTTATCTTAGTTTTTATTGCTCTGTCTTTTCAAAATGGTGGTTCTATACATAGAAGGGAGAACAAAACAGGAAAGGCAATTGAATTTCGGATATGGTTAGTTTGAAATGCCTTGGTACATACAGGCGCAAAAACAAAATAAGCATTTAAATATGCGACAGCATGCTCAGAGATCAGTGTGTAGACCTCTTCTCAGCTATACTTACTCTGATAATTTCATCTAACCTCATGGCTTTAAATGCCATCATATTTTAATGACTTCCAAATTCATTTCTCCAGCTCAGAGCTATCTTGTGAACGTTAGACTCATCTTGACATCTCCATTAGGATATCTAATTAGCATCTCAAATTTACATGTTCAAAAACTGTGTTCCCATTATTCTCTCCCAAACCCCCTTCTCTCTACAGTCCCCATCCCAGTCAACGACTTAGATCCTTCCTTGCGTTCTCATGTCTAATCGCTCAGCAGATCCTGTTGACGCTATCATTTCTCATCACCTCTACCGCTACTACTGTGGTCCAAGCGACCCTTAACTCTTTCCCGGTTATTCCAATTGCCTCTTAACTGGTTCCCTGTTTTGCCCATGCTCTCCAAAGCCCATTCTTGACACCTCTGCAAGAGATCATGTGATTTTTCTCCTTAAACGCCTCAAACAGCCCACCTTCCTTGAAGCCATAAAATGGCCAACAGGGCCCTGCGTGATCTTGCCCCCATTAGCTTCTGACCTCATTTCCTATTGCTCTCCTCATTCCATTTGCACAAGCCCTTCAGTCTCCTCATTCCTCCTGGACCAAACCATGTTTTTGTTTGTCTCAGGCTTTTGCATTTGCATTTTCTTCTGCCTGGAATGTTGCCTCAGGTTTTGCTTTTGCTTTTTCTTCTGCCTGAAATGTTCTTTCAACAAATAGCCACAATGGTTGCTTCCTCCTCTATCTCCTTCAATGCTCTGCACAAATATCCCCTTCTCAGTGGGACCTTCCCTGACCACAAAATTTAAAATTGCCACCTTTACATCTATCCACAGACAGGATTTAACTTCCTTGCCTGCCCTGGTTTTCTCTGTAGCCCTTTAGACTACCTAAAATACTATATATTGTTTGTACCTACAATATTGTCAGACTATAAGTTCTATATGGGTAGACATTTTATTTCCTCAGCCTAGAAAAGTGCCGGATAGAGTAGGTGTTTAATTACTATTGGGTAAGTATTGAATGAATCAATGACTAAGCACACAAATCTGGGACCCAGGTAGGAGTTTGTACAGAAGATTTTTTTTTTTTAAAGGATGTCATTCACATATGGTTGGAAGATGGAATTGCGTCCAGTGGACAGATTACTCAGAAAGTATGTACCACATGAGGAGAATAAAGGGTGGAAATCAATCTTAGGAGAAGAGAAAGAAGGACAGTGAAAGGAGCCTGTAAACAAGTAATAAGAATGTAGAAGGAGAGCAAGAAGAGATTGAGCAAGGAAAAGGTAGACATACTTTCAAAAGGAGTGGTTAGCAGTGTCAGAGGTAACAGAAAGGTGAAGAAAGACTAGCAATAAAAAGTGTCTGTAGATGATGTAATACAGAATTGTACACCTGAAATCTATGTAATTTTACTAACAATTGTCACCCCAATAAATTTAATTAAAAAAAAAAAAAAGTGTCTGTAGAAATTGCTGAGCTATTTGGAAAAACTAAATGAATGTAGATCATCTCACACCATATATCCAACTCCAGATGGATAGTGTTGAATGTAAAAAATGAGTGAAGAAATATGCTCTTGATGGGAAAGAATTTTCTCAGCTGAAAATAAATTACATAGTTTACAAAGTACTAACTGATAAATTTGATTCCATTAAGATGAAAAATGTTCTCTATATCAAAAAGAGCTTAACCAAAATGAGAGGCTAAAATAAACTGGGAAAAATATGTGCAGTAAATTTGACAATGGGATATATTTTTATGCTAAAAAAACTCTTACAATAAGAAAAATCTTAAAATTCTAATATATGAAAGATGAAAAACAGGAACAGATTTTACACAGGTGGAAATATAAACAGTGCAAAATGGTCTGCTCGACAAATAGATGAGGAAATATCAATTAGGGCTGGCTCAGGTGGTTAGAGCTTCTTACTCCCAAGGCTGCTGGTTCGATTCCCACATGGGCCAGTGGGCTCTCAACCACAAGGTTGCTGGTTCAACTCCTTGACTCCCGCGGGGGATGGTGGGCTCCGCCCCCTGCAACTAAGATTGAACAGGGCACCTTGAGCTGAGCTGCCTCCCGGATGGCTCACTGGGTTGGAGCGCGGGCTCTCGGCCACGAGGTTGCCAGTTCGATTCCTCATCCCACAGGGGATGGTGGGCAGTACCCCCTGCAACTAGGATTGAGCACGGCACCTTGAGCTGAGATGCCGCTGAGCTCCCAGATGGCTCAGCTGGTTGGAGCGCATCCTCTCAACCACAGGGTTGCCGGTTCGCCTCCCACAAGGGATGGTGGGTTGCGCCCGCTGCAACTGGCAGCAGTGGCTGGACCTGGAGCTGAGCTGCTGAGCTGCGCCCTCCACAACTAAGACTGAAAAGACAACAACTTGAAGCTGGGCGGCACCCTCCAAGACTGGGATTGGAGGGACAACAGCTTGACTTGGAAAAAAAAAAAAAAGTCCTGGAAGTACACACTGTTCCCCAATTAAAAAAAAAAGTCCTGTTCCTCTTCCCCAATAAAATCTTTAAAAAAAAAAAAAAGAGAAATATCAATTAAAACAAGGCTAAGATGTTTTCACCTTTTAATTAACAAAGTTTAACAATATAATTATGAAAAAAATGTGAAAAATAATTACTTATATACTGTCAGTAGACCTAACCAGGTACAATCCATTTTAGAAAGCAATTTAAAAATAGAACGAAATATTCACAATGACCAAAAGGTGGAAACAATCCAAATGCCCATCAGATGAAGGGATAAACCAAATCAGGTATATACATATGATGGGATATTATTTAGCTTTAAAAAGGAATGAAATATGATATTTGCTACAATGTGGTTAAATCTAGAAAACATTATGTTAAGTGAAATAAGCCAGACATAGAAGGACAAATAGTGTATGATTCCACTTGTATGAGGGACCCAGAATAGTCAGTCGTAGAAAAAAAAGGTACAATGGTAGTTGCCAGGGTGTGGGGCATGAGGAGTGGGAAGTTATCATTTCATGGGTAGGGTTTCTATTTGGGATGATGAAAAGCTCTGGAGATGGCTAGTGGGATGACTGAGCAACATTGTGAATGTATCTAATGCCACTGAATTGTACACTTAAAAACTCAAAATTGGGCTGGCCCGGTGGCTCAGGCAGTTATTGCTCTGTGCTCCTAACTCCAAAGGCTGCTGGTTCGATTCCCACATTGGCCAGTGGGTTCTCAACCACAAGGTTGCCAGTTCAATTCCTCGAGTCCCGCAAGGGATGGTGGGCTCTGCCCCCTGCAACTAAGATTGAACACGGCACCTTGAGCTGAGCTGCCGCTGAGCTCCCGGAGGGCTCAGTTTGTTGGAGCGCGTCCTCTCAACCACAAGGTTGCCAGTTCAACTCCCGCAAGGGATGGTGGGCTGTGCCCCCTGCAACTAGTAACGGCAACTGGACCTGGAGCTGAGCTGCGCCCTCCACAACTAAGACTGAAAGAACAACAACTTGAAGCTGAACAGAACCCTCCACAACTAAGATTGAAAGGACAACAACTTGACTTGGAGAAAAGTCCTGAAAGTGCACACTGTTCCCCAATAAAGTCCTGTTCCCCTTCCCAAATAAAATCTTTTTTAAAAAAAACAACTCAAAATAGTGCATTTTATTTGTATTTAAATTTAAATAGTAAAATAATGATTAATATTAAATACTATATTATTAATACTAGTAAAATATTACTATTTTAATTATTAATAATAATTCATTATTATTATATATTATTTTTATGGTAAATCATTACTATTATTAAATAGTAAAATAGTTAAAATGGTAAATTTATTTGTATGTAAAAAAAAAATCTCGAGAGTGCGACGAGTTACTCCATGCTAAGTGGGGACTAACAATGGACACCCAGAGGGATATTCAACCCCCAAAGCAGCAGCCAATGATCTGTGGAGAATGTCACACAGAAAATGAAATAAAATCCAGGGATCCAATCAGATGCAGAGAATGTGGATACAGAATAATGTACAAGAAAAGGATTAAAAAATTGGTGCTCAGTGAAACATGGAATTCTGGGAATGTCTTTGTATTTGGATGTGCCATTAATGCTGTTGTATAGCTTTTGATTTGTGTACATACCTGTATGAATGCAACTATATACACGTGATTTCATTTAAAAAGCCATATTGTATTTAGGTATCTATTAATAGTTTATGTAAAGAAATTCTTTTTTGTTCAATTAAAAAAAATCTCAAAACAGATATGTATTAAGAACCTTAAAATGACCCAGTAATTCCACATTTAGAAACTATTCTTGTGGAAATAAGGCACAATTTAAGCAAAATGTTCGATGAGAATGTTATTTATCATTGCAAAACAACTCTTTGGAATCAAAACAATGGTCAAATAAATAACGGCATGTTCCTACAAAACTGAAAGCTCCTGGACTCCGGGAAGCAGGTCCCTTCTCACTCTCCATTTCATCTCCACCACCTTCTAGTGCTTGGCACATAGGAAATACAAAATATTTGTTGAATGAATTAATATGGTGAAATGTTATGTACAAGAATATTTAGAAAGGATTTTAATGGCATAGGAGATGGTGTGATGTAATTGAAAAAAGCAAGATAAAACTTGTGTATACCGTTTGATTTCAACTATTTGAACCAAGGATTCTTGTTATGGGAGATAATGAAGTCCCTTATTGTTTAAGCTGATCTGAGTTGTGGCTTTTTATCACAACCCAGAAGCATCTCAACTGATCTTTGCAGACACACCAGAACTTTAATCGAGAAGAGTTCCTCATGCTTCCCCAGAGCTTACTGAAGAGAAAAGCTGAAATTATCAAAAGTAATGTGACCATTAATAAGGCAAGGGAGAAACCGGGAAAATTATTTAAACAAAACACAAAAAGCAACTGTAGTACCGCAAAAAACACAGCTGGCTGGATCTAGTAGTGTAGGATGAGACAGTGTTACAGACTTCACAACTTTATAAGCTGTCCTTGTAATATTAGATATTTGTGATAATGATCCCGAGTCTCCAGTAACGATGCCCAGTTTGGGCAACATATTCTGTTTGAGAAAATGGTGCATTACATAACACAGTTTGGGAAGATTTTTCTCTTCCACTTTTTTTCCTTCATGACAAGGCTGTGCTTGAAATGAACTTCTAGCTACCCAGACTTGGGGTCTGCCTCCATTTTCTGTCCCCCTGGGCTCAGGTATCCCTAGAAAATAGGTTTACTCTCCACAAGAATCTGCTTTTTGTGGTACCCATAACTTCTATCTTATTTTTCCTGTACCAGTTAATCATTTACTGAGAGTCTCCAACATACTATGCTAGAGATAAAAAAAAAAATACAGATAAATAAATATATCTTGTTTTTGATTTGCTCACAGTCCAGTAGGGGAGACACACATATAAATGAATAATTACAATACAACATAATAAATTTTGTAAAAGCAGGTTGTTGATCACAGAAAAAAGAATGACTAATTCTGCCTGGGCAATTACAAAAAGGCTTCTTAAAATATGCTCTAGGTTTTAAACAGGTATTGAACAGGTATTCAGGCAGCATGGCCCATATATAGGTATGAAGATGTGAGAGGGCGTGGAGTGTTTGGTAGAACTGATGGAACTTGGTGACCGATTGGATATGGGAAGTTGAGAGAAAGAAGAGAATTGAAAATGTTTCTAAGATTCCATTCATCTATTCAACAGTTTAACACCTACTCTGTTACAAGGAAGTAATTGGATGATATTTTATTAAGAGAAAAAGGAAATATAAGGGGGAAAGCAGATTTGAACAGTGAGATGAAATGAGAGCATGTTGAGTTGGAGTTGCCTGTAATACCTCCCGGTGTACTGGGCTAGTATGCCCCCAGAAATATGGGTCTGAGAGGAAGAGCAGGGTCCAGACTGAAGATGAAAAGGTGGGAGCTATCAGCAAATGGAGAACTGGGCAGGACCAGACACCCAGTGAAAAATAAAAATGTGGGCCTCCTTGTTCAAAACGCAGGAAAAAATTGGCATTCATGGTATTAAATGTCCTAAGTTACTAACTAACATACAAAGTGTGTTCCTTTCTTCCACAGTCTCTCGACATGTCATGGTAGTTTTTATTTGCTATGTACTGTTGTTACAAATAAATAAAAAATTTTTGGCATGAATTTTACTATTTCTCTTTATATTATGCAATGCCAGATCTAAATGTAAATATCAGAACCTTTAACATGTATGTAGAATTACTGAAATTATGCAATTCATATTTCATGGCTTGACCCTAGAGGGGACCTCAAGCTGGTCTGAAGAAATGAATACAAGCCAGACTAGGGAAATTAGATGGAGGAAGAAAGGTATCCTTAGGCACAGCATGGGCTGAAAGGATCTGGGGATACTTGTGGGGTGAGTTCAGAGCATGGACCTGACGGCTGCCATGTTCCCCCTCCCACCAGCCCCCAAATCAATGCTTCATGCCTCAGTTGGGAGCTGGGAAGTCAAGCCAGTCATTTCCCCTTGCCCTGGGGCCAGCTGTCCCAACCCGCGGCAAATGGGCAGCTCTAAGGGCATTGCAACCTCTGTACCAGGATACACTAGGTAGTATTTGACTCAAGGGTGGACAGAGGCAGGCCCCAGACAACTTGCCCACTGCGTGAGATACAGTGGTGCCAGCCTGGGGTGGGGACAGCTGCCACCGCCAGGCCTTGCCCCCAGATGCCGTTGGTTGTGACCCCACCCCTCATCGCATCCACATTCAGATCCCTTCCAGAGCGGAGAGCAGCAGTAGTTTGGGAGGTGGGGTTTAGAGGGAGAGCAGGCAGGACCCAGGGCACAAGGGATTGGGAGCAGTGACAAGAACCCATCCCAGGCAGGTGGGGGAGGAGAGATTGCACTTGAAATGAGATGCCAAGCCCCCAGTCCATGCTCGGTTGCCCATTAGATTTCACTCTCAAAAAACAAATTCAAAAATGTTATAGGAAAGTCAGCCACAGAACATTAAAGCCCAAACATGGGGCCCTGTGCAGCTGCACTGGTTGCAAACCTGTGGCGCCTGCCCTAGAACTATGATATTGCCCATGAGGTTGAGAAAAACAGAAGAGGACCGTGGAGAACCCCAACATGTGAGGTGTGGGGGGGGAAGAAACCATAAGAGTGAAAACAAGGCCGAGATGAACAGGCAGAAGAGAGGGACAGAGGCAGGCCCTGAAGCCAGTAGAAGCGGAGAATCATCACAGCAGAGGCTTCTGGGAGGCCTGCAGATACGTTCACTTGCCCCACAAGCATTTGAACAATTGGAGCCAACATTTAAAAATTGGAAACATTCTCCTTAAAAACTAAGCTTTTCTCTCAAGGTAAAAGATTTAACAACGCTGTGTATATATTCCTCCATGGCCAGAATCAAACCAGAGGAGCAGCAGCTGCTCTCCCAGAAGGGGTATGTGCCCACGGTTTCACAGGCTCCCCGTGACTTACTCAGCATCTGCATGGGCAGCTATGTGGGACCAGCTTCGCCCATGTAGATTCCTGTGGGCACAGGAGTTCAGAAACTCGGGTCTGCACTGCGGGTCCAATGCTGCAGAAAGGTCAAGAAAGAGGAGCCTTTAAAATAGGTCATTGGATTTGGCAAGCAGGAAAACACTGGTAATGTCTTAATAAGAACAGTCTGAATGGCACGATGGGATGGAAGCCAGATGGCGGTGGGTTGGGAAGTGAATGGGAGGTGATGAAGCTGAGGCAGCAACGGTAGAGACTAATATTTCAAGCGTTTTTTCGTTGTTGTTATAAAGGAGGGTGATGCAAAATTACTTTGAACCCCCCAGCTATTCCTATTCCTCCCGCCTCCTCCTGCCCACACACTCTCTATAACTAAATACTGAAATAAAGCAACATGACGTGAAGCAAGATCTCTATTTGAAATTTTACACTTGAGAAAAAAAAAATTAATTCAAGAACAGAAGTGGAAATTAACTGGGATTTTCCATCCTCAGAGATACCAATCATGAGTATTTATTGCTACGGGTATTGGTGATTTGAAAAAACAAAATTAGGTTGTTTGAGACTAATTCAGAGGTTTAAATTACTTTGCCCCATTTTACTTTATTTTCATATCATTTATTTGTTTATTTATTATTTTATTTATTTTAAGCTATTTTATCCTATGACAACATAGTTTTAATGACAAGTTTCAGGAAAAAAATCAGTTTTGTGTATATGAACAACACAGTTCAGGAGCAACCTTAAAAATCCAGAGAACATTTTGACAGCCTTACATGATTTTAAAATAACAGGCAAACTACTCACATCCTAAGCTGTTATGTAAAATAAGCAACATCCCCCCTTTCCATTTTTCAATAAACTAATCTTAAAATAAAGGATAACATGGGTTTCCACCTACTGCGCCCTTGTTTGGATGTTTTCCAGGTTTGTTTGTTCATACAGAATGTAATTGAAAAGGCTGGTATTTTATCACGAACCTAGTTATGTTTGGATTTAGCAGGCTCTGCATTTTTATGAAAGGTCTAAATTGGTTAAGTATACCCTATATTCAAAGAAGAACTTAACAGAATTGTGAGGGCAGAATGCTTCTTGCTGGGTGCTATTGAAGATGCTCTGATTTGTTAATGAATTTCTATGAGGTGATGTAGGTCAAGTTCTGGAATCCTTCCAACGTAATCAGATTTTCACCTTGGCTTCCGCTAGTCTGTCAAAGTACAGGAAGCCTGTCCGCTCCCTCTGTGGTCTCCTCTCACTAACCGTTTAGAGTGTGGTTTGCAGAGTTCACCAGGGCCTTGTGAGATAGGCAGCTTTTAACATCTAATGGTGTGTGTTCAAGGTATTTTTGTGACTTCAAATGGATGTTAAGTACATAAGACACGCTACACTTATTTTAAAAGAAAGCAACAGGAAGGGAGGAGAATTGTATAATTCTTTTATGTTTATTTAGTGAAGTTATAGAAGGCAACTAGCTTTTATTTAATAAATTGCTAGATGTCCTTAAGGAAACCCCTTGAGCATAACTTTCAGCACCATTAATCTACAACTGTAAGTACCATTCTTTGACGCTAATAAATAACTTGGCCTCCACAATAAGCTGATAGTGTCTATATGACATCCAAACTTGCAAGTCCAGGAGCTAGCTTTGTATACACAATCCCAACAACTGGCCTATCCTAGACTTGGATGAAGGTGGTATAGGGAGTTCATGGGTGAGTATTTGAGGGTGTGGGAGGGAAGGGCTTTGTGGTAGGCAGAGGAAATGGATGCCAAAGGGGCCAAGAGGATGGTCATATAGGCCATGCTCACTGTCTTACTTCCTCATATTCAAGCACTCTTTGGCCACTAGAAGTCTAGTTTCTGTCCCCACTACATCATTGAAACTGAGATCTGCAAACCCCAGGGATTTTTCTTCAATCTTTATTCTCCTTAACACCGTGCAGGAGGTGACAGCCAGAACAGGACTCTTCTCTTTTGGCTGCCTTTGGATTTCCCTCTGGGCCCGGCTGGCAAGGGAGCCTGGGAAATGTCGTTTTCAGATACCCAGCCCTGCCCCTACAAAGTCCAGTGGGGCTGTGAGATAACAGGCAAATAACTGGACAAGGGACCGATTCAAACACCGTGTGTTTCCTGAAGTATTTCTTGATTCCTTACTCTTCCTTGCACATCCACCATCCTCAGGTAAAAGAAACTTCTCCCTCTTCTGATTTTTGTCTGGATTCGGTGTATCTCTTTGACTGAATGTAAAGTATAATTATTGCTTTGTGCCAGGCACTGTGCTAGATGCTGAAAATACAGCTATGAGGAAGACGGACTTGGCTTCCTTGGCTGTTCCCTTAGAACGTCACGGAGTTTAAGGTCTAGTTGGGGAGACACAAAATTGAACACGCAATTACAGTGTAGTTTGATAAGCATTCAGACAGGGGAAGTTCAAGTGTCGTAGTCGTGAAGAATGACGTTGAAACCAAACTGGGAGGGTCCGGAAGTGCTTCCACAGGAAGCCAAGGTCTGAAGCCAAAGAGGCAGAAGTCAAGGGAAAATACTCTCGTTAGAAACAAAATCATGCACAAAGGCCCAGCGGTGAGAGAGAGTGGACTCACGCAAAGAAGCAGAACAGAGTAGCCAGCACATAGATTTTGAAGCAGAGAATGCGAAAGAGAATAGTGGGGAGAGAAAAGGCTGAGAGGGCGATAGGGGTCATATCATCACGCAAGGCCCTGCGTGCCACATTAAAGAGTTTGGATTTTATCCTAAAGACAATGGAAAACCACTGAAGGTTTATAGTACGGATGTGACATGATCAGGTGTTCATTTTCGGAAGTCTGTGTTAAATAACATCTCCGCACAAGTTCCATTTTCCACGGCTGTTTTTATAGCACAAGCTGCCCCATCTGTCTTAAGGTGCCTTCGAGACATTTGATCTCTGAAAAGCTCCTCTTTGTTTGAGATTAATATCTCACCCTTCCTGCTACTAACTATAGGATTCCATTTATCTGATGTTCTGGAAAAGGCAAAACTATCAGGACAGAAACCAAATCAGTGGTTGCCAGGGGCTGGGAGTGGCCAGAGAGGATGACTGCAAAAGGGCATAAGGGAATGTTTTGTGATGATGGAAATATGTTTTCACGACTGTAAATGTATGCCAAAACTTGTGGAACTATACACTAAAAAGGATGATGTCACTGCTTGTAAATTATGCCTCAATAACCGTAACTTTAAAAAAGACAAGGACATCCTTCCTTCTTACTGACTCTCGCACATTCACTGTACCCTTCTTTTCTCTGTTGTGCCACTTTCTACCTTGACATTTGTGACATCTAATTACTTGTGTCCATTTAAATCAGTTACCTAGCAACGTGAAGTCTTTCCTTGCCTGTCAGTCAGTGTGTCTGTAACTACGATTTAAGCTCCCCCAGGACAGTGGGCAAAGGTTACTTTTTGTTTTCTGTCTTTCCTGCAGGTAACTCAGCACTCACTAATTAGGAGGGGGTATGTTTTAATCCAGAAGAGTGATTTCAGTTTGGATAGCCTCTTTGCTAGACTTTTGGTGGACTTCCGTCTGGCTCGCTTGCCAGCGCTTTCCCTTTTCCTCTTACTTCATTAGTTTAAACCTCACTATCTGTTCCGGTGCAGATACGAAAGTTTTTAACCGGACAACATGAAAAACTAATTATTGAACAGGAAGATAAAAAAACTAATTATTTCAAAGGTGGAAAGTAAAAGGAGCACCAGTTTCTACCCTTTTGCCTTGGAAATGAAAGAAACTACAAACTTTTGGAGCAGCACCAGGATTTCTTTTCTCCCCAACTGGACAAGCAGCAGCCTGAAGCCTGCCTGCTTGTTTGCAATGCCAGAAATCTGTGCTTCTAAAAGATATTATGTTTTTAGAAAACACAGAAGTCTACCTGTGGAGGGATCTGGGAGGGATTTCCAACCTGGAGTGAGCCTTAAGGTAAAAGGATTATTTTTCCATGATCATTTGCCAAAAATCTGATTTCCTTGAGTTGCACGGAAAGACAAATCATGGTTTAAAGAATCCAGTTTTATCTTTGTCTTATGCCCTGCAAAAATATGACATGTGGAGTTCTAATTTCAACTATTAGGTGTTTAACATCACTCATAGCTTGCCCAGCATGTAAAAATACTCGTTGAAATCACTTTCGTTACAACACGACAACCAACAGAATAGTAGTCAGGCATTTTGGTTTTGTGAAGTGGCTTCGAGTTGGTATACAACATAAACCTGGCAGAGATGTGCGCTTTATTGTTTTCATTCAATAGCATCTTCAAACCATGAAGGGATCCACAAACTGCTGCAGTGGGCCAAATCTGGCCTACTACCTATTTTTGTAAATAAAGTTTTATTAACACACCACCATTCTCATTTGTTTACATATTGTCGGTGGCTGCTTTCCACACAACAGCAGAGCTGTGACGTTATGGCAGAAACAATGTGGCCTGAAAAGCCAGAGATATTTACTATCTAACTCTTTACAGAAGAAGTTTGGTCACCTGTGCTCTAAGAAACAACATTTTCCAGAGTCGGTTTCAGGGTCCCCGTCAGGCCTGTGCTCAGGCCTTACTGCTGAAGTTAAGAATGGAAACGTGGCGTCTGTGTGGTGATCCTCTGTCTCACTAATACAGTTATTTTATTTTGAATGACAAATAGGAAAAAAGTTAATAAAATTATCGTTGCATTTTGTTCCTAGAAAATAGGCAGTTTCCAGCTGGCCCTCTTGTGATATAGAACATGTATGGGCCATGTGTTTATGTGTTTTCATGCATCCTCAATAGTAAATAACTTAAAACAGCTTATCAGAAAAAGCAATTATTCTTAAACCTTTGATGGGTTACTGACTTGTTTGGATACCAGCAAAGACCTAAAGATTGACGCTTCAGGGCTAAAAATGGGCAAACTCTGTATATAATTTCAATAGTTCCCAGAGGTCTGAAGCCTACTTGTACAGTTCAGGTAAATTCTTCCTTTCCTGAGGATGATTTGTTACTGGCAGAACTCCAGGCACAAGCCAGTGTGAGGAGGGGGATATAGAAGGTGTCAGTCCCAACACATGAAAAAACGCACCTCATATAGGCTGTCACTTTGTTTTATAAGACTGAAGCCGTAAAGGGTTTTTAGGCTGCAGATGCTAGAGTCTGGGTCCTGGTCCTATGTGATCTTAGGTATAAACAGCCACCTTTGTGAGCCTCTGAATGGCAGATGTCGCAATCTGGTGGTTAGGGAATCCCCAGTAATGGAAGACAAATGTTTGATCAGAGGTAGTAAGTGTCCCAGAATTATGCGAGCACCGCACAACTCTGAGAGCAGCTCCCTGAGAGCCGGACAACTAATTGCAATGACCCATCTCTTCTCTCTTTCAGTTTTGTCTACCCATTAGTAAGTCATTGCTTGCAGAAACATCTACTCTGCAGAGGTAGGATGTCACATACACTTCAAGTAACTGAGATAACTAAAAGATAACTCTGGCAAGTTAAAGATGGGAGCCAGAAATGCTGTGATGAAGTCTCCACTGGCATGTTGACCCACAGTGCTCAGGAGTCCTGTCCAAACATAGATGATTATCACTTGCATAGAAGCATTGTTTGTTCATAGATGAAACAGAATAGACGATTTGCATGTACAGTTGACCAGTGAACAATGGTTGGAGGAGGGTTCGGGGTGCTGACTAACCCCTGCGCAACTGAAAATCCATGTATAACATTTGACTTCCCCCCCAAATTAACTAACAGCCTAATTGTTAACAGAAAGCCTTACTGATAACATAAACAGTCAAGTAACACATATTTTGTATATGTATTACGTACTGTTGCTACATACTGTTATTATATAGTAGATACTGTATCACAATAAAGTAACCTAGAGAAAAAATATTAAGAAAATCATAAGGAAGAGAGAATACATTTATAGTACTTATTGAAAACAATCCATGTGTAAGTGGCCCCGTGCAGTTCAAACCTGTGTTGTTCAAGAGTCAACAGTACCTGTCAAGTTGAGTGAACAGTTATGTAATCTTCCTGCCAAAATTCAAACGTGAGATTGAGTGCCCCTCTGGTAGGGTCAGCTTCTTCCAGGAATTTGTTTTGTGGGCCATGGCCACCATAGGATGGAATGGCCAAAATCACCAAGGCCCTATTTCTCGAGTTCAGCTCCTGGATGGTTCTTGTCCTGCTTTATGGCTGTGGAAAAGATTACAGAAGGAATTCCCAAAAAATAAGCTATAACCACCCTGAGAGCCCTGTAATATGGGGAAACTCTGAGTTGGCCCTGTGTCAGGTTACATGGCTTGCTAGAATAATTCTGGGAATGCAAAACCCCACCTACTGGGTAGTCTGTTATGCTATTTGTCTACAGGCCTCACAAAATGCTGCCTGGACCCAACATAGCAACAGGTTTTAGTCCTGATGAAGTAAAAATAAACCAACAAAAACATCTTACCTGCCTCATAAACTTTCACCTTGAAAGCCTGTTGATTCATTTCTTAGCCTGGGTACTTTCTCTGAAAAAGCATAATTGTTCCTGCAGGTATGTGATCAATTTATCTTTTGTTCTGTGTGAAAGGGGGAAAAAAATTGGAGAATTCCCCATGCGCATGTAGCAGCTTCTTCTCCCCTCCCCCTCTCCCTCCCTCTTCCTGTAAGATCGGAGATGTGTCAGTGGAAAGGGACCGAACTAGGAGGTAAAGAAAGTGGGTGTTGATATTAGCTCTGCAGTTGCTGAGTGGCTTCGACAAATCTAACCCCCTTGGATTTGTTTCTTCAGCTATAAAAAGAGAACATAGGAGGAGATGATTTCTAAATTGTCTCCTTGCTCTAAAATGTGATATTGTGATTGCTTTGAAATGCCTTGGGACATTCAAAGAAACTTTGACTCCCACAGAGGGAACAAAGTCCCAGAAGGGACATGGCCTGGGTATTATTAAAAGAACTGAATTGCAATAAGGCTTTTCCCATTAAGGCAGTTGGTACAGGCAAGCATTTAATAATAAACTTCCCATGAACTCATTTAAAGCTCCATTAAAAAGCAAACATTTTTTAAAAAGTGATCTCCTTCTAATTACCTGTTATTTGAGCTTCACGTTTCCTTCCAATATGGAGTTCTGGGCATCTATGGATGCCCAGGCAAAGTCCATAGCACTAAAGGATGATAATTGGTTTGATAAAAATTCTAGATACAATGACTAAGGGGTACAAACTAAATGGATTTGTTCTAATCTCCATTCCCGAGTTCTTCCCACTCTCCTGCATCTCAGTCTCTATCATCTAAAACAGTACTGTAAAAGCTAACATTTACTCAGTGCCCACTAATTGTCAAACACTGTTTTAAGAGCTAACACCACTCAAAACACTTTTAATTTTCCAGGCACCATTCTATGTCCTTTAAATGTATTAATTTTGCTAATTCTCTGTACAATCCCATAAAGGAGGTGCTCTTATTATCCCTATGTACCAATGAGTTAACTGAAATACAGAGAGGTCAAGTAACTTATCCAAGGTCACACAGCTAAAAAGTGGCAAAAGCAGGATTTGAAGGTGATCAGGCTCCAGAGTTCATACTCTTAACTAACTGGGTCATAGTGCATTAGACTTGGGCATGAGTGGATTTGGGGGGAAATGTCTTATAATAGAAGTTTTTAAAATGTCATTTCATCAAGTATTTACCATCCAAGCAAAGGCTAATTGAAAGATGATTTGGAATGACAAAATGGTTTCCTTTTGTACGTATTTCTGCACAAAAGCCACAGTTCCAAGGTTATATGGAACAGCCAAATATGTTTCAGTCCTGTCTTTTCATCTCGGCTCCCATAATGAATTTCTGGGGGGGAAAAAAACTGCCAGAAGAGTTTACTTTAGGTTAAGCTCGAGTTCGCAGGTCAGGCTGCCTCCGTTTAAGACAGCTGAGGCTACAACTTAGGAGGCAGAAATTGATTGCCCCAGTTGATGAACATCAAGTCTACTTGGAGCAGTAATCGCAGTGGCATCCCTGCCATTCGCGTGCATAGTCTGTTGCTCCTCTGCCAAACCCATTTTTCAGAAAAGGAAACAGGCTCAGAGTACTTGATAATTCTCCTGGGGGCCACATACTTAGTGATACGCAGAGCTGAGGGATTCTGACTGCAGTGCTGGGCAGTTTCCATCCGACCCTTTAAACCCACAGCTGCCAAAGCATCTGCCAAACTAGATCTTGGAGGAACCAAAGAATTCAAAGTTCATTCTCTTAAGAATCTTCAGATACAGATTTGTTGGGTGGCCTCTGTTCACCTCAAAGCCCAGTGAAATGGTCCCATCCTCAAAAAACATTTGCTTGGATTTAGGGCTGGGTAAGTGGGTGCCAGCCTAATGTTTCTGACCCAAATGATGGATTTGGTGACGAAGATGAGAGATCATTTGAACAGTAATACATTGAAAGCTGAGTATGTTAATCATGTGAAAGTGAAAATAAAGAGTGCTCAATCTTTGTATTTTTCATTTATTGTGATCAAATTTGTGATTAGGAGTGAAAGAGGTTATGGAACACCAGAGTTACAATGTGAAGGTCAAGCTACCCGGGTGAAAGTTAAAAATTACATAGCTTTCTCCATGATACAATTGAATAAGCACATTAACAGTTTCTAGAAGAGGTTGTGAAACCTCCTAAGGAAAAGAAATATTATGTAACCAGTTTAGCAGAGACTTGCCTCGCCCCACATCTCAGTAGGGGGTTGAACTACATAACTGGGAGGTTCATTCCTGTTTCATAACTATTATTATTTCTCTGGAAGGGCTTATCTTTTATTGCTAATAACACTTCACTCCCCACTTTCTCTGCTCTGTCCCCTCAATCTACGTCACCACCCACACCCAGAGCCATTATAAACATCTAAAACAGCACTGTCTTTTCTGCCTACCAACAGAGTTATAAACCCTGAAATGTCATGCCAAGCTTTACTGGATCTTGTTGTTGGGTTGTTGAATATCTAGCTGAACCCAGCCTAACAAAATACGTGTGGACATTAACTATCAATGACTCTCAAAGTGAGCATTTTGGAAAGTATGTTACGAAAGAGAAATAAGAAGTATTTCTGGTATAACAGGCCTAATACTTTAATAAGGATAGTCTGTTTGTTTAGAATTTAAAACATGGTTAGTAGTAACAACATTCATTTATTTTTTTTCTAAATAATGGTCACCTACTATAAGCAGACAGTAAGGGAACTAATACATATAAACTTTAAATTGTTTTAAATGTCCTGCTTTTCATGGTTATTGTCACCATTACATATATATTAGGTTGCTGAGCACAAATGCTCTAATACTAGATTTACGTGACAGACAAGCAGACTATAAAGTTCTACCTGCACTGGGAATAAAATTTTCCTTTTATAACAAAAATATAGTCTTCAAATAAGAAAAAAACGTTTTAAACGCAAATATTTGTCCTCTGTATTCTCCCAGATGCAATAGAGGTGGGCTCCAGTCCTAGTCCCACATATCACTAAAGAGATTTTGGCTCAGATATTTTTCTGTGTCTTAGTTTCTTCATTTACAAAATCAACATAACAAAGGAAGTTGCTCCAGGGAACTAGCAAAGATCAAATGGGATGTTTATATCATTCAATAGGTTTATTACATTCTGTTACTAATAGTTTATTGAGGGCTTAAGTTGCAGGAGGAGGCCCTGTGACGAGTGGTTGACTCATCTTACTGATAACATAACAACCCTATGAAGTAGGCACTACTATCTCCGTTTTACAGATGAGGAAAATGACGCATAGAGATTTTCAGCAATTGGTCCTGTGTCACACAACTGCTTAGCGATAGAGCTGGATTTCAAACCCAGAAAGTCTAGCTTCAAACACCTTTCAGTTCACCAGTATAACTACACAACAGTGTCTCTCAAATCATTATACTTAACTCATAGCAGGTCAGTGATGCATAAAATTATTGGCAAAAACTCAAAGCAATGGGCAATGGGTGTTTCTAATTACCATGCATCCACTAGGGCCTGGAGTCTTTTGGCACATACAGAAAATGTCTTTGGGAAAAGAACCAAAATGACTGATAACGAGCAGCCAGTTACTCTGGGAAGACCAGTCAAAGAATTCCAAAGTTTTGGACGTGACGAGGCAAATGAAGAACACATCAATACAAAGAGCCAACCCACATATGAAGAGAATGTTCGTTTTGATCAGTAACTGAGGTAATAGTAACACCCAGTGTGTGTGGTTGTGCAAAGGAGAAGCACAGGGACCCATGCAAACAACCTCTACAGGGAGATGTGGTGACACGTATCAAAAGCCTTATACAGGCATGCCCTCTATCCAGCAGTTCCACTTCCAAGAACTTAGTTCATACAAAGGAACACATAAACCTGTTCATTTACACATTATTCATAATCAAAACATTTTGAAACAACCTAATGAATTTATTATGTGTATGGCCATGTGAATGTACTCTAAGGAAATGGCCATGGATATGTGCAAAGATTGACCAAAACAGATGTTCGTGATGGTAAGTAGTAAATAACAGCGAGAGAATGTGGAGGAGAGAGAGAAAGACACTTCACCTGTTATAAAAAAGGAACTAAATTGTAATGCACCTACACAATTTGGGAGTTATGTTGTCAGAGTCCATAAATATGTACATTAAGAAGACTCAAGAGAATATACTCCAAGAGGGTAGCAGGCATAATCTCAGAGCTTATAGGACTAAAAGTAAATTTTGCTTTATTTCCCTTTGTGCTTTCCAGACTTTCTGCGTTCAGCATGTGTTACTTTGCATGTAGGGAAAAACTAAAAATATTATTATAAATAGAAAGAAATATTTATTTTAGTGTGAAAAAATTTCTGGTCTGTATTAATCAAGATTCTAAAGTGCAAGTGACAGAAAACCCAGATCAAACTGTCTTAACAAGGAGGAAGTTATTGCTTTACAAACTTCAGGCATGGCTGGATCCAGGCCTTAGACACTGTTGTTAGGACTTGGTCCTTCTTTCACCATCTTTTTATTTCTTGTCTTTCTTTCCTCTCTATTGCTTCATTATCAGAAAAGTCCTCTCCATGTGTCAACATTTCTGCGAAGATGTTTATATCCATCTCCCTCAGCAAACCCTCCAACTGCCTTTTCAATAAGACTTAAAAGTCCTGGATCCTATTTTCACTGGTCATCTTGGGATCTAATCAATAGCCCCTTGAACGAAATGCCCTGATTGGTTATGCCTGGGTCACATGTCCACTACCAGAGCCAGGAGTCGGGGTCAGCTAGGATGGCATGGAGTGAGTGGGAGAAGGGTAGTTCCCTAAGAGACAATGGGGTTCCATGTAGAGAAAAGAAGAACGAAGAATGCTGATGAGGTAAAAACCACAACAACAAAGATACAAAGACACATTCACTACAAGATTTCAGCGTTTCTTTAGATCCTGGCTATGCATGGCTAGGAGTAGCATTAGCAGCCTTGAATCATTTAGGTCTCTTGTGCCATAGAATTCAGTTAGACCTGGCTGAAACAATCAAGTGAATTGATTTGCTTATGTATCTGAAAAGTCCTGAGGTAGGGTTGGCTTCGACTGAGTCTAAGCCACCCGAGGATGTGGCTCCTGCAATCTCCCCACTGGTGACATTTCCATCTCTAGATTGCACACAAAGGCTCCTGGTAACTAGGCTCCCAGGGTAGCAGATTGCTCTGGAAGTGCCACACCTCAAATCCTCACACAATGTCCGGTGTGGCCCAGGGACATAGAATCTCTTTTAATATGTTCCATACAAGGCCTGGGATTGTCACCTCTCTCGCTGGCTCAAATTGAAACAATTTAAGAAGGATGTATATTAATTCTTCTCTAAATGTTTCGTAGAATTCACCCGTGAAGCAAGCTGATCCTTGGCTTTTCTTTGTTGGTAGTTTTTTGATTACTAATTCAATCTCCTTAGTAGAAATAGGTCTATGCAGACCTATTTTTTCACAATTCAGTCTTGGTAGGTTGTATGCTTTATCCATTTCTTCTAGGTTGTCCATTTTTTGACATATAATTATTCATAGTAATCTCTTATGATCCTTTGTATTTCTGTGGTATTAGTTGTAATGTCTCCTCTTTCATTTCTAATTTTATTTATTTGAGTTCTCTCTCTTTTTTTCTTGGTAAGTCTAGCTAAAAGTTTGTCTGTTTTGTTTATCTTTTCAAAAAACCAGCTCTTAGTTTTATTGATCTTTTCTTTTGTCTTTTTATTCTCTATTTCATTTATAATTTCTGTTCTGATCCATGTTATTTCCTTACTTCTACTAACTTTGGGCTTAGTTTGTTCTGCTTTTTCTAGTTCCTTGAGATGTAAAGTTAGATTGTTTTTTGAGCGCTTTCTTTTTTCTTAATGTAGGCGTTTATTACTATGAATCATTGGCCCAAATTAAATCACGAGCTCATCCCTGACTTATCTGTGTGGCTTGAGGAATGGATACATGGATTGGTTTGAACCAATTATAGTCCATTTTTGGTGCTGGAGGAAAGGTCGACCACATCTAGATCACCAGTGAGAAGAGAAGAGGGGACGGAAGAATGTATACTGCAGAGGTAAATAACAACTGTCTATCACAACTCTTTCAGAATCTGACATGTCTTAAACACTATCTAGTTGTTCATTTTTGATTGGGAACTATTTTTTTTTAATTGGGAAATATTGGGGAACAGTGTGTTTCTCCAGGGCCCATCAGCTCCAAGTTGTTGTCCTTCAATCTCGTTGTGGAGGACGCAGCTCAGCTCCAGGTCCAGTCGCCATTTTCAATCTTAGTTGCAAGGGCCATAGCCCACCATCCCATGCAGGAATTGAACCGGCAACCTTGTTGTTAAAAGCTCACGCTCTAACAAACTGAGCCATCTGGCTGCCCCTCCAGCAGCTCAGCAGCAGCTCATTGTCTTCAATCTAGCTGTGGAGGGCACAGCTCACTGGCCCATGTGGGAATCAAACAGGCAACCCTGTTAAGAGCTTGCTTTCTAACCAGCTGAGCCATCAGGCCGCCCCTTGAATGGGAACTATTTCTTGAAACTACATCCAACTTGTGGCTTGGTTGCAGAATTTTGCTAATAACTTACATGGCTAAAGGCAAAATCATACATTTATTGTATGACTTCAAATGTCCTGTCCCATTTTCAACCTTTCAAATGTGTCTGCTGTTATCTAGAGGGGTGGAGACAATCACAGCATCCTGTAAACTGTCCTAGTAGCTATAGGCAGCCCTTCTTCTCTTGGGCTGTAATAACCTGAAAACAGTTGTTTTTTTTAAAAAAAAACCACGTACTTTCATGAAACTTTGTTTAGGGAAACATATGGAGCTGTGAAATGTCAGCACACTGGGAGGAAAGCAGGAAGTGTAAAGAGTTCTGTGTTCCTGGCTCTCTTATTTACAGAGCTGGTTCAAAGTCATGCAGGGTTAGCCAGAAAAACAAAACGATCCAGGCTTGCTTTGGGTGACATCTGTCCACTAGGACAGTCACTAGCTTTTGGGTTGGAAAGGTTTTCAATTGATGGTGAGGCTAGGAATGAGGTGTTTTCTTTTCATCTCCAAAGGGAAGTTTGCACAAATCCTTTCAGAGGCGGCCTTTTCTGTGATAAATAAATGTGCCTCTGCCAGAGACAGCAATACGAAAGCCTCAGTAACTGACAGCTTCAGAGGGGGGGAAATGTCACCACGGCGTATGTTATTGCAAATGAGGGACAGCTTTGGAATTTACATGATTAAAATTGCTCTGCACATATAACAGCAGGGCTTGGCATATGATGTGACTAAGTGATCTGTTTTCCCATGTGACAACTACTGCAGAAAAATCCCCCATCTTGTCTCACATGAGTCAACAGAATTCTGCAAAAGTGTCATAAAATGTCAGTGAAAATATTTTTTCCATCAGGGCCCAGGAAATGATGGAAATGGGGAGAGGAGGGTCACAGAGGGAAGTGGTCCGTCCGCCTGGCCATCAGAGGTCTGCCACACATACAGAGAGGGTACCCAGCTGTCTTATGCGCGA
Source organism: Rhinolophus sinicus (assembly GCF_057876585.1). NCBI lineage: Eukaryota > Metazoa > Chordata > Mammalia > Chiroptera > Rhinolophidae > Rhinolophus > Rhinolophus sinicus. The sequence goes on from NC_142501.1 coordinate 197,462,975, forward strand.
CAGCACATAGGGCCAGAGACTTCCAGCACAACATGGCAAGCCCTGCCATGGTTTCCTGGCTTCCCTCTACACTCACAGAATATCGGCCACTAATCAGGGAGCTGCATTATCAGGCAGTAAACAGAGACTTCCTGTTTTGAACCTCTGATTCTTTTTTTCTTTTTCTTTGTTTTTCACCCCCAGCCCTCTCCCTTGAATCTCTGATTCTTGCTGCATTACTATTTTAGCCACTGGTCTTTCTTGGCCCAAGAAGACCCAGATCCTATGCAATTCAAGGGGCCCAAATGGCTGAGTCCCCAAAGAAAACAATTATCGGCTCTAATATACACAAGGAGCATTGCAAGATCTGAATTAACGAGTGCTTACAAAGTCCCACAAAGCATAGAATTATCCCAAATTTCATTAACTATCAAATTGATTATTCATAAAAATTTCATTACATTTGAAAACCATTCAACGGTTAGATTTGATTTCACTTCAAAAGAACTCCCCAGTGTGCATGATGACTGCCGAAAGTCAGAGCCAATTGCAAATTAACTGCATCACTCCCTGCCAAATGATTCCAAAAGCACAATTACAATCATCTCTTTTTTAGCCAAAATTATGTTTAAAGTGGGAGGTTGGTGCATTTAAATATACAGAGGGTGCCAAAAAAAACAACAACGTATACACATTTTAAGAAAGGAAAAACCTGTGTTAAAATGGTAATACCAGGAATGATACGTGCATTCATTTGTTTAACGCCATCATTTGAGCAAACGTCAGACTACACGTTACTACCGTAATTCAATTCAACTTCAAAAAATAATACATAGATAACATCTCTTAAAATGTGTGTACATTTTTTTGGCACCCCCGGCACTTGCTAAGAGGTAAGGGAAGATGTCAGACCTTGAACTCTCAAACAGTCTGGAACCTGCTGGGTGTTTATTCACGTCATGCTTAAATAGCAAAGTTCCTGTCTTCTTCCCACGCCTTGCATTAGGGTTACGCCTCCCTACACTGCAGGCAGCACAGGGCTTAGGGTCTGCAGGAACTTGAGTGGAGTGGTTCCTGTTCACGTAGCAGCCAGTCAACAGGTATTTAGGTGCCTGCTATATTCCAGGAGATGCCCTAGGCACTCAGACTACAGGCAGGAAAACAAAATAAATCCCTACACGGTTGGATTTTTCAGTCTAAAGGGGCCAAAGACTATCACCAAATAAGTTAAATGCGTAATATATTAGGAGGTAGTAAGTGCAAAGGAGAAAAGTAACGCAGAGAGAGTATGGTGAAAGGTTTCAGTTTTAGACATAGTGGCAAGAGAAGGCCTCATTGAGAAGGGATTATTTGAGCAAAGAACCGAAATTGGTGAGGAAGAAAGTCAGGCATTTATCTGAGGGAAAGCATTCAGGCTATGGGAAGGGCGAGTACAGATGCCCAGAGGAATGAAATGTTTGGGTAGTTTGAGGGAGAGCAAGAGGCCAGGGCAGTTAGAGGGGAGTCATCAAGGCTGGGACTAGCAGTGAGGAGGTCAGAGAGGTGACTGAGAACCAGACTGGGTAGGGCCTTGGGAGCCATCGTAATGAGTGTGGACTTTATTCCAAGCGAGATAGAAAGCCTTTGGAGGCAAAAGGGTGGCATGACTGGATTTACATATTAACAAGATGACTAGGGCTGCAATGTTGAGGACAGACGGAAAGTGATAAGAGCAGAAACGGAGGTATCATAGCTTTTGCTATTGCTGTGGCCCTATCTGTGGCTATTCAGTCATCAGGTGAGAGACACTGGCAGCTGGACCAGTGTGTACGTGAAGGAAACGATGAGAAATGATATGGTGCTGAATCCACTTAGACTTTCAATGCTTAGTTTGCTTGTTTTTTTCCTGTATAACCCGTTCCCTCCTCTCTCCACTATTCCCCACTCTGTTCAGAGGAAACAGAAGCAACACCGAGCAGGAATGAGTTCTCCAGGGCCGCAGAAGCGTCAGCACACCTTTGACTTATTCCATTAGAGGTTCTGTCCCAGCCACCTTGATCTCCATGCTCCATGTCTGGTCCCCATGGGCCACTGTCCTGGGAGAGGAAACAGAGAGCCCAGCGTAGAGCAAGCTGCTCACAAACACTAAAGGAAAAACACCCAGCCAGTCTTTTGTTTGAGGAACCAGTTTGTCACTGGGGATTCCTTTGTCCTTGCTTCCAGCAGCCACCCTGGGAGGTCACCACCTGCTTTGTTGAGTGTTGGTCTCCCTGGCACCCATTTCTTCGGGCATGCCACAGCCATTGTTTCCCTAAACTCCGATGACTTTTCTACATATGGGCTAAGTACTGGGCTTTCCCTTGAGTCTGACATCAGGAAGGACACACTTTTATAGGATGGTCTCACCGTGTTCTGCTTCCCCTGGGGCTTAGGTACCAGCTGAGGCCGCGGGCTGGTCTTGAGTCCAGTAGCTGGTCAAGTAGTGGTGGGTTTGTGGTAAGAGGTCTGGTGTCAGGGTAGGAGTTACAGATAAACTTGAATAGTATAAAAATGGTACATGCCTATTTAAAAATATTCATACAGTACAAACATTTAAAAAGTGCAAATTAAAAATTCCTACTCTCTAGGTGAAACCTTTGGAAATAGTTTGATTCTAGGTGTTTGTTGGAAATGCAGATTCATGGATCCCCTTCTTTAGTGGGGATCTACTTCTTTAGTGGAAGCAGAGTGTTGTATTAATATGCATTTTAACAAGTTCACCAGGTTTCTGTTATGAACTCTAGAGTTTGAGAGGCCTATGGTCCGTCACCTTTCCATTAATACAAAATGTGGGTATGTATATCATTTTACACACTCACACACGCACACACACACACACACTCACACACTCTTACAGATTAAACATGTACCCTCATGCACAAAGGGATTCATACAACACAAACTGAATGTAGCTGGGCTAATTTGACTCCACAGTACAGCCTGGATAACCCTCCATATCAGTAGTGTATGCAGCAATATTTCCTATTTTAAAACAGTTCCTATTCCACAGCAGGGATGGACATACACTATTCCCCTGGACCTCCATTGTTAACCATGTGTGTTGTCTTCAGTAACTTAGAGCTGGTTTTGGATTCCTGCTTGACCAGTTTGTAGCTGTGTACTCTTGGTCAAGTATTTAACACTTTTATGGCTCTTTTTTTTTCCTTTTGTTTGTAAAACGAACTTACTAACAGTCTTCCTGGGTTTGTTGTGAGGATTGACAGAGCTTACCTGAAGGAAAGTACGTGACATTGTGCCCGATGCAGGACAGGTAATGACATAACTAACTTTCAATCATTTTCTGATTGGCCTGGAGGAGGGGGAAGTCCAGTTGGGTGTGTGTGTTCCTGCTCTAGAACCTAGTAATGTGTAGGGCTACCCCCTACTGTGTAGGTCACCACACACACTACAGAGGTGTCATGCCATGTCTTACTAAGAGATTAACTCTGGTTTATTTTTTAAGTATAAGTTATCAAGAAGAAGGAAAATTCATAATAATTTGCCAAGTCATAATAATTAAGTACAATTACCATAATTAGCCTGACCACAATCTTTGCATATCCAAGTATTGCCAAGTCCCATTAGAATGCCCTCTGTATTTCTAGCAAATATTTGGTACTACAAAACTCCAGGGATCAGAAGAATTTGAACAACTCTCAAAGTGTGTAACAGGAAGACAGACTCTGTTTTGGCACTAGATTTGGTAAAGATAAATAATATGGGTTATCGGGAGGGTAAAAGTATCAATTAGTCATTTACATGTGGAATCACTTTTATTTCCAGAACGTGTCTTGTTCACTAAAGCTCCGGGCAGGATTAGGCTAAACTGAGTGTGTTGCTCAGAAGGCTATGTTTTGTGATAGGAAGAGGAAGTTCTGGAAAATCAATTAAGAACTCAAAGTAACTTAATCTTGTTGATTGTTCCCTCTTAATGGGGGAACACCCATGCAATGCTGGAATGACCAGCTCCAGGAAAAGATCAGGCTTTTAGGCCAAGCCTGTATGATTAAAGTAAGGGAGAGAGTTAAATATCTTTCTGGTGAATTTTGGCCACACACACACACACACACACACACACACACACACACACACACACCCCAATCTAGATTTTTCTAAAACCAAAGGCAACAATTTCTTATTGCTAAAAACTATATATAGAAGGTTCCTGTTTGAAATAGTGTTGGGATGAGGAGGTGAAGAGAATTTTAGTGAGTGACAGGGTTTTTACTAAAAATGATGACTTTGAGCCAGATAAAGCCACCCCCAAATGGGACAGAGCGCTGAAGATATGGAAGAACATAAAAATGAAGCCCCACATGATGACAAGATGGCCGAGGATAGAAAAGAACAAGTAGGGTGATCAGTGTGAGACCAAAGCACAGAAGCTTCTACCCAAGATAATCACTGAGGGTGGATGATAGAAATTAGGCTCAGGCAGCAAAAGAACGGAAATGGGCATCCAGGAAGGAGAGAGGGCAGACCTGGGCTTTCCTCTTCCTAGCGACCTCTGGTCTCAGCACAGGGCATAGGTATACTTTGCTTTAAAGGGTTATGAACTGAATGTCTGTGTCCCCCCAAATTCATGTGTGAAACCCTAACCCCAGTGGGGTGGTAGGAGGCAGTGAGGCCTTCAGGAGGTATTTATGGTTAAATGAGGTCATGAGGGTGGGCCTCTCCCGATGGGATGAAAGCCCTTATCAAACGAGGAGGCCACACAGGATCTTGCCCTGCGCCCTGTGCCCTGTGCTCTGCCATGTGAGGCTACAAGGAGAAGGTGGCCTCTGCAGACCAGGAAGCGGGTCCTCACCAGACACCAGATCTGCAGACGTATGAACCTTGGACTTCCAGCCTCATGACTGTGAGAAACATGTCTGTCGTTAAGCCACCCAGTCTATGGTGTGTTTGTTACAGCAGCCCTCATGCACTACGATGCACAGCAAACACTCTCTTATGCAGAAAAGTTAGAGGGATAGGCTGTTCTGAATAATTGAATACTGTAGTTTCCTGAGAGTTCTTGAATTCTTTTGCATTTTTTTTTCAGAGTTTCCTAGACATGCTCATATACGCTGATCTGTGCTATTATCAGAGCACACTCTGAAATAGGCATTATCAGCCCCTTTTTACAGATAGAAAAGCTAAGTTCCAGAAAAGTAAATTTTGGCCCCAAAAGAAAACAAAATTCCATGAGACATGATCACGTGTTACGTCTGGTTATTCAGAGAGAATGCTTCCTCTCTCTGCTCCTCGTCCTCTTCCTTGCCACTGCCAGCTCTCCCTGTCCTCCACAACCAGAAAAGGGGAGTGACTCGCTCAGTTACCCAATCCTCAAACTCAGGCCTCGTGAGCTAAGATCAGTGCACTTCACAGGATACTAAGGGGACTCTGACTTGTTACCGCATTCGTCGGTGTGCAGCAGGAGACAGTGTTCACTCCAGATGGTTCAAATGGAGAGACTCTACTAGAGGGGCTGCTTACAAAGTGTGGGCAGGGTACTGAGAACAAACATGGAGGTGGGTGCTTCTGCCTCCTGCAATAGCGAAGAACAGTTACTACCCCTAAGAGCTGGAGGAGGAGCGGGGGCGGGGTGGGGTATAGCTGTCCCCAGTTCAAAGGGCGTTGGAGCGGTGGGTGTGCAGTGGGCTTCACTGGGAAGGAGGCAGGTAGTGCCAGGGGTGTGTGCTGAAGGCAGAGGAAGTGGAGAAGAAACACCCCAACCTCCCTCTCCCTAGGCCCTCAGCTCTCCAGCTGGTACCTACCAATGGCCAGCAAGGGGGTCAGCCAAAATGAGGCCAGCTACGTGTGTAGCCTTTCTGAGCAAAGAGCAGGGCAGCAGAGAATGGATGCAGGAGGGAACAGGAAGGAGACAGGCAATAAAAAAGGGAATAACAGCCAGCACTCCAACTTTACAAGGTTGGAGTTCCCCGAAAACGCCTAAAACAAAAATAAAGTTGAACGTAATTTATATAGGCTCAGGTCCATAATCTCTTATTGGAAGTCCTTTGGGCCAGATGTGTTCTGGAATTCAGATTATTTTGTATTCTAGAAAGATAACAATGTACATAAACTATATCATTTATATATAGCAGGGTCTCGGGCAGCACTTTGTGGTAAAAACATTTATAGTCTTCAGCAAACGGTATGAGTAAAATAAAGGAATATAAATACCTTCTTATTTGTTCAGGTCATTTTTTGCTACCAAACAAATTTTGGAATTGCAGATAAGGGATTATTGATCCAGTAGTTCAATTTTCAGAAGGCACCGTAGGATTGGGTGGCATTTTATGGTCATTATTATGAATGCTGATTGTCCTTATTTAGTCTTTCTTTTACTACCTAGTTATTTCTAGTATTTTTTGGACCCCAGAAAAACAGAAAATTGCCATGTATAAGTTTTTTTTTTTTTAATGTTAATTTTAAAATAGGGGTGGCCGGTTAGCTCAGTTGGTTAGAGCATAGTGTTGATGGCACCAAAGTTATTGGTTTGATCCGCACATGGACCACTGTGAGTTGCGCCCTTTTTAAATAAATAAATCAATCAATAAATTTTAAATAAGTTATTTAAAAAAGGAGCACGACGATTGATTCGCTCTGCAGAAGAGTCTCTGTCCTGGAAATGATTCACAGCAGGATTCAACTTTAAATAGCAAGCATCCTGGTAGTTACAATTCGGCTTTGTTGATAAAGAGCAGGGGAGACGCTACTTTTCCTGAGTGGCTTTGAATGGTGTGTCAAGGACGGCCCCTGAAAGTGAACAGGACATCTTCCCGGCTCTGTCCTCTGGGGGTTGGCGCCCTCTGGAAGGCCCAGGTTAGCAGTGTGAGGAATGGTTTCTTGGAATTCAGTGGGGACCTTTAGTGGTAAATTTGCTGGCAGGTATTCCTGGTCTTTAAGCTCTGAAAACCACAGTTCTCAGAACGACTTAACAGGAAGCCTCACCCAGTAACAGAGGAAGCTGAGGAAGGAAGGAAAGATGGCAGTGCTGGGGGAGGGTCGGTATATTAAACAATAAGCAACGTCACATGCCTTGGGACTGTGGCTCTGTGGTCAGAGGAAACACCCCCATTCACACCTTTGCTGCCCCCAACGCTCTCCCGGGAACCCTACGCTCAGCTGGCCTGGATCATTCCTCACTGTCAAGGCTGACGCAGAAACGTCCGGCCTTAGGACACTTACGCTCAGGGTTCCTTGTCTCTGGACTGCTTCCTCCCCCTGCACCTCATCCTCTCTGTTTCCATTGCCAACTCTCACTGTCCCATTCACCACCTTCAAAGTCTCTTGGACAAGGAAGTAAGTGCTGCTTTCTTTCGACTCTGGCAGCCAGACTTTCCAGATGACTCTCCCGTATTTCACCTTAAATTAGGGAAGTGGTCATATTCTCTTTCCACAATTAAAAGCTTTGTTTATTTACTACTTTTCTTCATTAATTCATCAAGCCTTTATTCGAAACCTACTCTGTGTAGGTATGGTGTCAGGCTTGGAATTTGAAATAAAGAAAATAGGTTGCCTGCCACACCGAGCTTTCCTACAATCCAGCCAGAGAAAACAGGCAATATCAGAATGGAGTCGCTGGGGAGCGCATCAGAGGGGTGTGTCACCCCGCTTGGGTGTGTGCTTGTGGGGGGTGGTCACGGAAGCTGAAACCTCAAAGTCAAGTGGGAGGTGAATGAATGAATGGTGGGAAAGGACGTTCCTGGCAAAGAGAACAACATGGCAAGGGGCCAGAGGCTTGAGGACTGGAATACATTCCAAGAACTGCAAATAACTGAGCACAACTGGTATATGCAAGTCAAGCAGGAGGGTGCAGTGAAGAAAGTATTGGGGAAAGGTGGAGCTGGACACAGAGCAGTGGCAGGAAGGATCGTGGTCTTAACAACTCTGCCGTGGAATTTAGGTCAGTCTGTGGTGGCCCTACGTGACCTGCTAGATGAGGCACTCAACGATGCCGCAGGTCACGAGAGGATCACCTGGTACCTTCGGTTGAGTTCCCACAGAAGCAGATTCTGAGACCAAGATTGAAGTGGAAGCAGGTTATTTGGGAGGAGACCCCAAGGACTGTCAGAGGAGTGGGGACGTGCATCAGGAAAGGGAAGGCGGGCGCTACAGGGAGCACCGACAGCCATCATTGCTGTGAGCATCTGGGTTCGGGCGTCTGGAAGGCTAGAACATGCTTTGGAGTCATTCCACTCGATGGGGGAGGAGGCTGGGGTAATACCCACCAGCTGGCCTCAGTCTGCTCAAGGGCTGCTCTCCAGGGCTTTCACCCCCCAGCACTGTGGTCTGCCCTGTGTGAGGGCCCCAGGAGCCTTCAGCTGGAGAAAACCTGCAGATGTGTGAAGAAGGAACAGTGAGTGACAAGGGATGGGGTGAGACATGAGCATCTGCTCCGTCTGCTTACTCAGATGGAATAATTTGGAAAAACATGGCAGATTTGGGAGTCAGGGTACGAAAGAGACGTCCCACTCAAGGGGTCAGTGAAGAGTGTTGGATGAAAGGGTGAGTGACAGAGGTGGGGGCAGTCACAAGTGAAGGCAAAGCCAGGAGCTGGCATCGGTACTCTCAGCACCAGAAACCTGAAGGGTCTCTTTTAACCTGCGCTATTCCGATTAGTATCTACGCTGCCAGAAAAGTCACCGTTTCATGGCAAACCCAACTTTGTGCAACAATGCCTCACATTTGTCAGCTCCTCAGAGTCACGATTTCTCTTCATTGACCCCATACTGTTTTTGCCACAAAATAGCTAGGTCGGCTGGGTGAGCAGGTTGAGTTAATACCTATTCCCTATTGAGCCAGGAGTCCAAATCTTATCTTTTGCTCCAAAGTCCAGCGTTCAGTCCAGTACACTAGGCCTTCCCAGGAAATACGGTCACTGGCAGTGACCACGTTCTGAGTGTTTTCATACATCTTTGTACATGTTTAGTTGGCGCTTAGAGTCAGTAACCAAACTTCTCGACTCCTGAAGGTCCCTTTTAGCTTCAAATTTCTTACTTTAATAATGATCTGACTTAAATTAGATGTGAGCTAGGGTGGTGCTATCAATGGAATGGTTTTGTACCCGTCCTCCCAAATGCACGTGTTGAAATCCTTACCCGCAGGTGATGGTATTAGGAGGTGGGGCCTTTGGAAGGTGATTAGATCATGAGGGTGGAGCCCTCAAAAGTGGGATTAGTGCCCTTTCTGTTTTTATTAAGCCACCCCATCTACAGTATTCTGTTATAGCAGCTAGGGTGGACTAAGACAAATGGGTAGATAGATCTCCTTAACTGTGGAATTTCATGTAACATATACTTAGGCAGAAAGAGGCTGATAGAACTAAGCTTGTTGAATGCCTACTATGTGCCAGACAACTTGTAAATGTCATTACTTTACATATGGAGAAACCGGGGCCCAGAGAGGCTGAGTAACTCACTCAAGGTTACAAATCTAGTAGGGCACAGCCAGAAATGGAATCCATGTCTCACCAACTCTAAACTCTATATTCTTCTATGCTTCAAGAAAGGTTTTAAGTGCGTCATTGCCAAGAAAATTGATACGAGTTATTTTTAGAAACGCAACAAACAAGGTAAGCATGCCCACAGGAATCATTTTTGGGGGCCTCAATGGTGGCGTGATATGCCTCTTACAAAGACACGTCCTTCAGCTGCGCTGTCAGCAGTGGCTGGGAGCCTGGGCTCTGGGGCCAGACCACCCTCATCACACTCTAGTTTGTTATTCATTCCTTACTGACTGTGTAACCGTGGGTAAGTTATTCAACCTTTCTGTGCCTCAGTTTCCCCATCATCAAAGTTAATAATAGCGCTTACACTGAGGGATGTAATGAACATTAAATGAACCTCATGGTGCCTGGTGCAGAATAAGCACTCAGTGAGATCAGCTGTGATTTCTTATGCCTTCAACTTATGACCTGGTCTAAAGCAAGTAGGGGTTGACCTGAAAAGTCCAGGAATCCAGGGCCCAGAGAGAGAGAGAGAGACCCACAGGGGCCAAGTGCTTTTGTGTCCTGAGCAAACTGACAGTGTCCTCTAGGGATGGGAGAGGATGAACTCGCCAAGCAAGTGGAACGTTGAAGGGTGGGCGGTGGTTCTTGTCACGATGTATTTTGGTCTGTGGTTTCTCTGAGCCATTTTTATCTTTGCCAAATGACCCCCTTGGGAAAATGAGGCAGCTTGACATGTATAAATAACCAAGATTTGAGAGAGGAAGTCAGAGGTTTCCCAAAAGAGGACAGAGTAGTGGTTGTGGGAGCTCAGAGCTGGGCCAGCACCTGGCCCATGGTGGGTACTCAGTCAGCATCATGGAACCAAGGGATGGATGTAAATGACTTTTGCGGTGGAAGACCTTCCTCGTTCCTTGGACAGAGGTCATTGTCTTGATGGCAGGTGGCAGGTGGCAGGTGGCAATTTATGTTGGGCTGACCTTAGCTGAAGCAGGATGGTTGCTGGGCTCCCCACCTCCAAGTCAAGAGTGCAAAGGGTGCTGGATCCCCACTGCATCTCCTAAGGGAACCCTGCCTGCCCACACCCCTAAAAGCTCCCTGGTAACGTTATAGGGAAAAGGAGAAGGAAGGCTTTGCCTTCTCATTGGGGTCAGAGTACGGGGGGAAGTGGGTGAATTATTCTCTCACTCCCTCTCTACCTCTCTCACTCACTCATCAGTTATTGGGTGCTGTAGTAGCTTCCTAGCGCTGCCATAACAAAGCACCATAAAGCGGATGGCTTGAAACACAGATATCTTCTCTTGTAGTTCTGGAAAATAGAAGCGCAGAATCACAGTGTCAGTAGGGCCACACGCTCTGAAGGCTCTGGGGATGATCCTTCCTTGCCTCTCCCTGGCTCCTGGCACTTGCCAGCAACCTTTGGTGTTCCTTGGCTTAGAGTGACTTCAGTCCAATCTCTCCTCTGTCATCACATGGCTTCCTTCCCTCTGTGCCTGTGTCTGTATGTACATTCACACGTTTTCTTATAAGGACACCAGTCATGGGGTTTAGGTTCCACCTTAATTCAGTATGAGCTCACCTTAGCTAACTACACCTGCAAAGACTCTATTTCCAAATAAGGTCATATTCTGAGGTTCCTTGTGGACATGAATTGGGGGGGTGGGGAATACTATTCAACCCATATAGGTGTTTTCTTTATGTCAGATACCCTGTCGGTTGGCCTAGCTATAAAGACGAGTAAGAGAGGTAGGCACGTACGTAAATTATTGTAATTCCATGAGATAAACATGAGCTAACTTTATATTTATTGAGCACTTACTAAGAGCCTGGAACTATTTTAAACAATGTACATTTTCCATCGATAGATGAATGGATAAAGAAAATGTGGTATACATACAATGGAATTTTATTCAGTCATAAAAAAGAAAGAAATCCTGCCATTTGTAACAACATTGATGGGTCTTGAGGGCATTCTGCTAAGTGAAATAAGTCAGACAGAGAAAGACAAATACTGAATGATCTCACTTATATGTAGAATCTCAAAAAAACAACAACAATAAAAACCTGAACTCATCGATACAGAGAACAAATTAGTGGTTGCCAGAGACGAGGGGTGAGAGTGGGTGGGAGTGGATGGGACAGTGGCCAGTTGGGAAATAGGTGAAGGTGGTCAAAAGGTACAAACATCCAGTTATAAGATAAGTTCTGGAGGTGAAATGTACAACATGGGGACAAATGCTTCCTTCTCCTTCTCCCTACAGCATTACCAGGGAGCTCTGAGTGCTGTTGGCAGACAGTATTCCCTCAGGAGACACAGCGGGCACCCAGAGTTCATTCCACTCTCGACTTGGAGGTGGGAAGACCAGTAACCGCCCTGCCTCAGCCAAGGGCAGCCTGCATAAACGGAGGTGCCACTGGAGTTACCAATATTGTATATGTATTTGAAAGTTGCTAAGCGACTACATCTTAAAAGTTCTCATCACAAGAAAAAAATATTATCACTATGTGAGGTGATGAATGTTCACTAGACTTATTGTGGTGATCATTTTGCAATATATACATAAGGCAAATGTGTACATTGTACACCTTAAACTAATACAATGTTATGTGTCAATTGTATCTCAATAAAACTGGAAAAAATAAAATTAAAAAAATGTTACATACGCACTTAAACTCATATAATCCTCACAATAAACCTAAGAGGTAGGTAGTATTATTACCTCTGTGTTCCAGGTAAGAAAACTCGAGTTCCAGAAAAGCTAAGTAACCTGCCAAAGGTCACAGAGCAAGTTCCTTTGGCTGTGGCAGTCAGGGCATACCTCTCTGAGGACGTGGCATGCAAGCAGAGACTTGGGTGAGGAGAAAGCAGCAGGCTCAGGAAGGCTGGGGGCGGATGGGCTGAGGTAAGTGTTTCAGGCAGAGAGCAAAGGCCCTGAGTCCAGTTCAGCATGCGTAAGTTCAGCACGTGTAAGGGTGGGGAGAAGAGACTTCTGTGGCCGAAGCCTAGCGCAAGGCATCCAGGAGAGGAGGCCCTTGGGAGCAGGGACGCCTGTGGCCTGATTGGTCTTTATAAAGGTCTCTGGCTGTGAATGGAGAATGGTCCACAGGGGGCAATAGGGGCAGCTGGGAGACCGAGCAGGTAAGGGAGAGTTGGGAGGAAAGGCTGCTGCCAGGACCTGCTGATGTATATAAAAGGGGAAAGGGAAAGAGAAGCACTAGCTTGCAGCCTGAGCACCTGGGTGAATGGGGATGCCATAAGGAGATGGGCAAGACGGGAGCAGGCGGGACTCGGGACATGAGGAAGTAGTGAGTTTAATACTATATGTCCATTAAGCATTCATTGGTCTTTGAAGCCAGGGGACTGAATCTGAATGAGGACCTCTGGGTTGAGACTCCTGCTGCTATCCACCGTAGGGGTGGGGCCACTTCTGCACGAGCTCATGGGACTCTGGTCCCCAAACCTGGTTGCGCAGTAGAAAACCCCAGAGGGCATTTTCAAAATACAGATTCCTGGGCCTTACTCAGACTCACTGAGTCTTCATTTAAGAGGGCCCAGGAATCTGTAGTTTTAATAGGCCTAGTATAGACTTAAACAATAATAGCTTCTATTAAGTGCTTCTGATGTGCAAGCACTTTACATTCCTTGTTTTTTCAATCTCATAATAAATCTATGAGATAGATACTCCCCCCACCCCACTCCCTGCACGTGTAACAGATGAAAACATGCAGAAGGCTTAGAACAGCTAAGCAATTTGCTCAAAATGTCAGAGCAAGTCCAACCAAGCATCTGTGGGATGAGGAGATGGGCCACATGACTCAACCCATAAGTTGATTTTTCATGAATCTCCTGAACGGTCAGGCCCCCTTTCTTTCCCTCAACCAGGGGATTTCTCTACATACTGCCCATGGCTTACTTCAGAAAAGCTCTCTTCAGCGTCTTGTCCCGAGTCTAAGTTAGAATGTTTCAGCTGTCTGTCCATCTCCTCTTTGAGTAAATATTTAAATCAGATTTCAATTTTTCCTCTTTAACCTTTCTAAATAAAAATAAACCTTGCCCTCTGGACTGTGTCTGCCACTTCCCGTTTATTTAAGAGCTCCATGTATCGCACACAGCTCGAGTGCTGGTGAAGTGGAACACCAGCAAAGAGCGGGTAGCTGTGGTCAAGTGTGGAGAAAGGAAGGCTCCGCCAGCCTCAGCTGACCTCTTCCACATCTGCTCAAAGCCGTACCACAGGCCTTCCTGATGCTTCGGGCCCATCAGAGCCCCTTTTAGGGAAACAAGGTTGCTTCCCAGCTCTTTCACAAGCTTTCATTTGGCTCAGGTCCACCAGCATCCCCCCCAGGTGAAAACCTTGAGAGGGAGTGACATCCCAGACAGACTTCCAGACAGCAGGCTACAGCTACTGCTGATGGTCAAGACAGCACAAGCTGTGAACTTTTTAATAACACAGAAAAAGGTGGCTGCTCACTTGGTGTTTTGTTTGTTCTGTTTTTTAGGAGGTAGCTCCCTGGGCCCTCAGAGACAAGTCAACTAAATGAGAAATTGACACTGTCCATTCAATTCCACGTGAATTCGTATGAACCCACTGAATTCCAGAAAATTCTCTTTCTTACCTCAACTCCCGCCCCCTTCTCTTTATTTATAATTTAGCTGAAATTTACCAAGACACTCAGCAGGCAAGATTCTTGTTCGGAAGGCCCTGCAAAATCAAAAGTGAAAAAGAGACCTTTCCCTCTCCTTTCCTCAACAGTCTTCTCTCTGTTCGGCCAGAAGCCCCGCACCAGCCAGCTTGCCAAGAGCCACCCAGGCACAGATTTGCTCTCTAATCTGTTGCATCTGTTCACCCACTCCTACTCCCTGTTAATCCCCAACATGCACTGTTTGCCACAAAAGCGCTGCAGACAACTGGGAGCGAGACCCTGGCGCTGATTCACGGGCTCCAGCCACACTCCCATTTGTTCTGTTTCTTTTAGAAACACAAGAGGCAGCCACCTTCACTCCCTGCAGCGAGATGACGCTGGATAATTCTCTTTGGTCACAGCGCCCGTTCCAAACTCCCAGGCTGTGAAGCTGAGCCTTCCTCATTTATGTGTTTGCGTTCATCGATTTCATGCTGATGACTTGGTTCTATTTATCTGGGAATGGTTCTGATTCAAGCCATGGGAAAGTCAGGAGGCTTGGGTGGTCTTTATGGTTCAGTAATTGCCTTGCTGTGGGGTCCTGGCTCAGGAAATCATCCTCTCAGAACCTGCGTGTCTCCGTTTTGAAAACAGGGAGAAATCTTCCATGCTACAGCTATTTGTACTGATAGAAGATAAATCTTTATTTAACAGATAGATCTTGTGATTGATTTTCTTCTTTCCCCCCTTTTTCCTTTTTAGTTGTTCCATAGCATCCCAGTGCATCTTTGATACCCTGGCAATCTTTATAGACAACTTAGTTCTTATCTATTATAGCCTGGATGATTATGTGCTCCCAAATTCACATGTTGAAGTGCTAACTGAATGTGAAGGTATCAGGAGGTGGGACCTGTGGGAGGTAACCAGGATTAGACGAAGTAATGAGGGTGGAGACCCCATGGTGGAATTAGTGTCCCGGGAGGAAGAGGAAAAGAGACAGCTTCCTCTCTTGGCCATATGGATAGAAGGTGATAGTGTTAGTTTACACTAATTACCTATTTTTAACACTTAAAACTCAACTGTGACATTATCTAGTCTTGCTATCTGTTTCAACGGTGGTTTTAAAGTCACCTTTTCCATCTCCTCTGTGATAATGAATGTTTATTTGATTTTTCTAATTCTTTTATCATTAATTTTGAGATTTTTGTAGTTTGTTTAAAAAATGATACATTTCAATTGTGCATCCATTTGTGATTTTGGTATATGTGGTTGTGTCTGCTTTTTTATTTATAAACTCGCATGTTTTGCTCTCTTTCATCTTTAATAAAGCTCATGAAATCTGTTTATTAGTCTTTCCAAGTAATTCAATTTTGGATTTATTTTTTTCCCTTTCATTGTTTTATTGATTTGTTAGATTTTTGTCTTTATTAATTTTATTTTCCTAGTTTTATTTGGCTTGTTTTCTTACTTTTTAAAAACTTAATTTCAAGTCCCAAATCATCATCAAAATAAGCTCCCAAAATATGAACAGCTAAGCAATAATAATTCTTGACTAAAATAGGAATTTGTTTTCTTCAAAAATAAATGGAAGTTAGTAGTGTAAAATGGACATTAATATTTAGTTTTGCTCCTGTAATATGTATCCCCCTTCTTTTTGGCAACAGAACATTAATTTCCCGCTGGGGACAACCTCTTCCTCATCCTCAGTCTATGAGATCTCAGCTCCACGCTCAAGGTGGAGGCACATGACTCAGTCCTAGCCAATCAGAGTTCTGCGTCTACCGGGCCATAGTCATTGGTCCAGGAATGGGCACATGACCCAAGATGGGCCCATCAAAGCTAGAATTACTGGGAAAGAGACTCTCTCTGTCCTTCTGAGATTTCAGGTGCTATGAAGCAAAGGAGTCTGCAGTGCTAGAGGCCACGTTTATTGCCACTAGAAAGCGACTGTCTGAGAATGAAGTCAACACAGAAGCAAAGAGATGGATTCTTAATGACATCAGCTGAACTCTTGATCATCATGTCTGAAGCTGGTTCACCCCCTTGGAACATTCTAGTTATGCGAGTAACCTCCCACTTTTGTTCAGTGAGTTTGAAGGGCTTCGTTCACACACCATAAGAGGAACCCTGATAGATTCGGACTATGTCACACTATTTTCCATGAGAAGCGGGTCCCTGCATCTCCCTTGGCAGAGAGGCGTCAAGTTACCACGGCAGAGTCAACCCACACACTTTAGGCTACGAGTCTCTGGTCTCTTGGCTGCGTCCCTCAATGTTCCTAATTCCCTCCTTGGAAACGCTCACCCCCTTGGCCTCTTCAGCATGCATCTCCACATTATTTGGTTCTCCAAGTCTTCTAGTTGAACCCACCTTCTCTGAATGGGGCATGCATATCCTTTGCAAGGCAATAGGACAAATACAGCATTTTTTTTGGGGGGGGGGGTACATTTTACTGAAAGATTTGGGGACGATAGATTACTTGTAAATTAAAATGAATATTCTTCAAAATAAAAGGAAAAATTGATGTGAATCTTTAAGATTTCAAAGAAATCTTATGCTGATGACAGGGTGCTTTATCCAACACATCCTTCATTTTCTGGTGACATACACTTAGGAAGTAATTTCTCCCATTTTAAGGAAAACCCTCTCTTGACTCCATATTCTCCTCCAGCTACAGACCCTTTAATCAACTTTCTTCTTTTTTTTTTTTTAAAGATTTTATAGGGGAAGGGGAACAGGACTTTATTGGGGAACAGTGTGTACTTCCAGGCCTTTTTTTCCAAGTCAAGTTGTTGTCCTTTCAATCTTAGTTGTGGAGGGCGCAGCTCAACTCCAGGTCCAGTTGCTATTGCTGGTTGCAGGGGGTGCAGCCCACCATCCCTTGCGGGAGTCGAACTGGCAACCTTGTGATTGAGAGGACAGGCTCCAACCAACTGAGCCATCCGGGAGCTCAGCAGCAGCTCAGCTCAAGGTGCCATGTTCAATCTTAGTTGCAAGGGGTGGAGCCCACCATCCCTTGCGGGACTCGAGGAGTTGAACCGGCAACCTTGTGGTTCAGAGCCCACAGGCCCATATGGGAATCAAACCGGCAGCCTTTGGAGTTAGGAGCACTGAGCTCTAACCACCTGAGCCACCTGGCCGGCCCAATCAACTTTCTTTATAGCAAAACTCACTGAAAGAGTTATGTGTAAATTTACTGTCTCTATGTCTCTTCATCCTGGTCTCTTCTGAACCCACCCCAGTCAGTCTTTTGCTACCACTTTGCTCTTGTTAAGTCCCCAGTAGATTCCATGTTGTGAAATCCAATGGCCAATTGTCTGCCCTCTGCTTATTTGAATACTCCAGAGGTAAATATATAATAGCCTCTCCTCCTGGAAACACTCTTCACTTGGCTTCCAGGACCTTCATTCTGCTGGGGTCTCATCTCTCACAGTGGCCGCTCCTTTCAACCTCTTTTGCTGGTTTTTCTCATGTCTCAGACCACTTAATATGGGGGACCCCCCAGGTCTCAGCCCTTTAATGTTTTCCCTGTCTATGTGTTCTTCTTTTTTTCTTTTTCCATTACAGTTGACATTCAATATTCTGTTGTATTAGTTTCATCTATCCACATGTTCTGATGGGGTGGTCTCATCCAGTTTCATGGCTTTTATGCATTTTATATGCTGATAACTTCCAAATTCATTTCTCTGGCCTGGACCTTTCCCCTGAATTCCAGCTGCATACTTGCCATCCCCACTTGGCTACCTAATATGCATCTCAGATTTAAACACACCTTAAAAGGAAATTCCTAATCTTTCTAAAATAAGCCTGTTCTTTCCCCACCTCATTGAATAACAACTCTATCTTTTATATTTTTAGGCTTCAAACTATGGAGTCAGGATTGATTCCTCTTTTATTCTTATAGCCCACATCCAATCAATCAGGCAATGTCTTGGTTCCAGATCCAGAATCTCCACTGGGACCACCATGGTCTACGTTGCCATCACCCATCATCTCTTGCTCACTTATATTACTACCTTAGGCTCCTTACCAGTCTCCTGGTTTCTATCTTGGCCCACCTAGCAAACAGAGTGATTCTCCTCCTAGCACCAAGAGTGATCACTTCAATACGTAAGTGAGATCAAGCCCTTCTTCCATTTGGAACCCTCCAGTGGCTTCCTCATTCACTCAGGGTAAAAGCCAAACTCCATCTCATAGTTCTCAAGTCTTCCCTGGAT
Organism: Rhinolophus sinicus; assembly: GCF_057876585.1. Taxonomy (NCBI): domain Eukaryota; kingdom Metazoa; phylum Chordata; class Mammalia; order Chiroptera; family Rhinolophidae; genus Rhinolophus; species Rhinolophus sinicus. The sequence goes on from NC_142501.1 coordinate 197,481,242, forward strand.
CTAGCCTCTTCTTCATCTTTACTCATTCCACACCAGCCATACTAGAGTCCTTGCTGCCCCTCAAACATTCCAGGCCTGCTCTTGGCCCACATTTCTTCCTGCTGCAATGCTCTTTCTCAGGTTTGCACATACTTGCTCCCTCACCTTCTCAGCTCTTGGGCTAAATATCACTTTTCAGTGATTCCTTCCCCGACCACCTTACTTAAAATGGCATTCTTCTGCCCTCACTCCTGGTACCTACTACTATTCATCCCTGAGTTTTTTCCCCCTTATTCTTATCACTATTTCTTGCACCATGATTTAACTTAGGTATTCATTTATTCTCTATCTTCTTACACTCTAGAGTAAGCTAATGAAGGAAGACTTTTTTTTTTTTTTTTTGCCTTATTTTGCTCACTATTGTGTAAACTGATTCATAGCAGGTACTCAAAAATATTATTTGAATGAATTGAATCAATTATTAAAGAACAAATGACACCAGTTAGTTCTCCTCTGTCGTGATGGCTCTTCTCTAAAAAGTTTGAGATTCTCTGTTAGGAAGTAGCCAAGAGCAATGCAGGGTTTGGAACAGGAAAAAAAAAGAGGTGACAAAGGAGGATTTGGGGCAACTGTCCTGGGAAAGTGTGCTGGATGGATTTGAGGGTGGGCAGAGAAGCATGGGGAGGAAACTGGGGGCAGGTCGGCCAGTAGGAGGACATTTTAATAGCCATGAAAAGAACAAACAATGACTTTGGGGTTTAAGCCTTTGTGACTGGGACACAAAAGACAAATACCAATATCTAGAGAGGGAGCTGCCTGAGGCAGGCTGAGGTACAACTTTCCTTTCCTTTCCTCCCTCCCTCTCTCCGTCTTTTCCTTCCTTCCTTCCTTCCTTCCTTCCTTCCTTCCTTCCTTCCTTCCTTCCTTCCTTCCTTCCCCTTTCCTTCTTATTCCCCATTTAAACAAATGACTTTAATGATTATTTAAAGTGGAAAACTGAAACTATTATTTTTGCATAAACACCATATTTGGTTGAAAAAATTTTTGTCAGTCTCATCCAGACTGTATCTCTTTGAGGAAAGGGGTAGTCTTGTTTTTCCTCAAGAAACATGGGAAGGTACTAATAAACGCCTTAACACATTTTTATGCAATGCCATCTTTTGGCCCCAAAAGTAAAAATATATTTTTAATATTATCTTGGTGATAATTTAAGAAACAAGACTGGCCTAAGTGAGATAAATCAGAGAAAGACAAATAATGTATTAACTCACTTATCTTTGGAATATAAAACAAACAAACAAACAAAACTCAAAGAAAAAGAAATCAGATTTGTGGTTAGCAGAGGTGGCGTTGGGGGAGGAGAATTGGATACAGGTGGTCAAAAGGTACAAACTTCCAGCTATAAGGTAAATAAGCACTCGTGTTGTAAAGTATGATGACTGTAATACGGTATATTTATGTGACTTCTGTATGGTGTATTTAAAAGGGAAGAGAGTAGATCCCAAGAGTTCTTATCACAAGAAAAAAACCACTTTTTTTTCCTTTTTTTATATCTAGATGAGATGATGGATGTTAACTAAACTCATTGTGGTAATCATTTCACAATACATAGAAGTCAAATCATTATGTTGTACACCTTAAACTTATACAGTACTGTAAGTCAATTATATCTCAATAAAACTGGGGCGGGGAAAGAAAACAAAACTTCTGTGGCCAACCACCTTTGCAACCCTTAAAGATAATTCTTGCAGTTTTTCTTTCTCTCTCAATATCCCTTTGTCTTTCTATCCATCCATCCATCATGATAATAGCAATCATGTATATAGCTCACTTACATATACATTCCAGGCACTGTTTTTGGAGCTTTGCATATGTTAATTCATTGAATTCTTACAATAACCTTATGAAGTAGGCTAACTGCTGTAGAAACCCGTCATAGCAATAGCTGAAGGCGGGTGTTTGGCAGGCAACCTTCCACAAGGCGATTCAGGGGCCCCATCATCCCCCAGGACTTGAGTCCCCTTAGGCACGCTTAGCCAGCCGATGGGAGAAGAGAAAATATGGAGGACGACCTGGAAAATCTTTATGGCCACGCCTGGAAGCAGAGCACATCACTTGCCCTCACATACCACTTACTAGAGGATTCAATCGCCCAACAGATCTGAGAACAAGAGAGGTTGGGCTGGGAAGAATAGCCCTACTGTGTGAAAAGTTGGCACATATGCATCTTTACCAAATGTGGATACTAGTATGCTATTTTACACACAGGCAAATCAAGGTCTGGAAGGTTAAGAAACTTGCCTAAAGTTGTACCAGTAATAAGTGATGGAGCCAGGATGCAAACCTAAGCTGTCAGCCTGCAGAGTATGGGCTCTTTATCATTACAACTATGATGATGTTCCACGGAAGTTAGGTCAAAGTGAAAACCAATCATCCAAATAAATGGGGGAAAAAAAAAAAAAAAAAAGGCAGCAATGACTCCCAGGCCCCCAGACGCTCCCATTTTCCTGCTGTTTCCCCTGAGTATACAGCCAAGAGGGCACGAAACTCAGACACAATCCTGCCCCCCCCCCAGGTACGTGATAATCAGGGAGCCAGTTTCAGCAATCCGCCCACGACAATGCCTGTCACCGAGCATGTTGTCCTCTTACTAGGAAGCCTGCCTGACAGGTGGGTGGGGCTATGCGAGAGGGGTTAACTGGAAGGAGGAGAGGGGCTGGTGGCCAAAAGACTCTCAAAGTTGTCCTTGGCACATTTCTGCCTAGGGGGCCGTGTCCAGAATGTCACAGAATGTCGCCTTGTTTTAGGCTCTCTCATGGGGTCAGGGAAACAGAAAGGACCCTGGAGAGTTTGCTTCCACTCTCTGCTCTGCTACCCATGGGTGGGGTGACTTCCGGCAAGTCACCCAATCGTGCTCTCAGGGCAAAATAAGGAGGTTTAGGCATAATTGGGACGTAAAAAGGGTCTTAGAACCAAAAGTATCTGATTAAAACTATGGGTCCTCTCCCCACGAAATGCACAAACCCACCTAATTTTGCAGGAACCTACAGACTTCCGGAAGGGTATCCTGGAAGCACTAGTTAAGATCAATGGGATTTCAGGCACATTTTAGCTCTAATGCCCTTGTTTTCCAAAAGCAGTGAAGAAAGAACTGCTTCCTTTGACTCTGCTGCCTCCTATGGAAGGAAACCTTCCAGACACCTCCTAGGTTCCTGTGTCAGCCTTCCTGTGGTCTGCTTGGACCTCCCCACGAGCCAAAGGTCTCTGGTTGCCTGGAACTGAGTCCCCAGACCTGCTGGCAGACGGCCTTCTCCACGCAGCCCTATGAAAGCATGAGTCATGGCAGATCGCTTTTCTGATTCAGAGGTAGTTTTTATTTGACTAAGGAGGTTTAAGCGGCCTTGTTTCCCTTTGTTCCCGCTCATCTTTAAAAATCATTTGCTTCTTAACTGTCAGGGAAGAGTTTCTATATGCAGCCCAGCCCCCGGGAGATGGAGGAGAGGCTGGCTGGGAGCGTCCTGCAGCTGCTCTGAGCACAGGAAGTCCAGCAGCTATTGTAAAAGGTAAAGGGAACTATAAATACTGTTAAAAATGAAAGCCTCCAAGTTCAAAGGAAGTCCGGATGTTGTCCAGTTCGGGCTGAGGAAGAAAGGGGGCCTCCCGAGGGAACCTTTCTGCTTCCTTCTGAACCGTTGGTATTCCCTGCTGACCTCCAGGGAAAAGCCAGAACTCCTTAGCATTTCAAATCCTCTAAACTCAGGCCCCAATTCGCCTTTCCAACCCACGGACCTAGGGCTCCAGTTAGCCTTCCAGAGTGACACCGAATGTGCCTCCAGCTTTTCTAGGTACACACTGTCATCATGCTGCTCTGGAGACCGCCCTTTTCCTCCTTTGCATCCACCTCAGCCCCATCCTTTCTTCCAGCCTGCCTCTGATGCCTGCAAACTTTTCCAGACCGTTACTAATATAAACAAGCATAGCTGCTCTTTATTGAGCGCCTACCACATGCCAAGTGTCTCATCAACCTTAACACATCTGACTCCTTCAACAAGCTTTTCAGGCGAGTATTATCATCTGTATTGTATAGATGAGGAAATTGGGTACCAAGGGGTTAATTAAGCCTCTTGACGTCAGGAAGCTAGTCAATGACAGAACAGCAACTCTTATCCAATTGGCGCGGAAACCACCAAGGCTTACCCTGCTTTTACGGGCAGGCTGAGGAGGTACCAGCCATGTCCTCAGGTGACAGGAGCCAGGATGCCGTGTGTCTTCAGGTGACCAGGGCCAGGAAAGGCCATTCAAGGAAGGTCAACAGGTGAAGGGCCACGTCAGAATCTTGAGCCAGTCTCCTGGAACCCAAAAGAACCCTCGTTTTATATTCTTTCAAACCCTTTTGAGAGGTACACACTGCTGTCAAGAAAATCTTGCAGTGAGCATGGAACTTTTGCCTTGAGATTGTAATCGCAGGAAATGCAGTGTTTAGTTTCCTAAGCAACCATAATTCTTTTTCTTTCCATCCTGCCTGTCCCTTTGTATTACTACAGTGGGATCTCTGATGCCTGCAGTACCAATCCAAAATACTCTTTAGTAACATCCAAAGTGGTATTTCAAAAAAGCTCCTGGAGAGCCTGGCCCTAGGTAGCACAGGGAAAAGGCAATGACAAAAGCCGCAGTTGCTGAAACTCACGCTGTCCCTATGTACACACACCGATGAGCAGACCAGCAGTCATTCTGCAGTCATACATGCACACACACACTGGACGTCTGCATGTGACCGAATGCTGCAGTCCCACCCGCACCCCTGCTCCCGTCTACGGTGAGGTCTCCTCTCTCAGCCCTGGTCACACTTCCTGCGTTCTTCTTACCTCACTGTTTTATGAGCATCTGTTTACTTGAATGCTTCCTCCACTAACCTGTGAGCTCCTTGGGAGCAATAACCATGTCTGTCGTCATCATCACCATCGTCATCATTACCGTGGTGATAGTAACATTTTTCCAGCTCACTGTGTGACAGACGTTGTACTAAGGGTCCCCGTGCATTGCTGAAATCCAATCAAAACAATCCTGTGAGGTAGGTGCTCTCAGAGTTCCCTGGGGCCATTTGATTCTTTGCAGTCTCAACATGTATAGTTCAGTGCGGGTCTACCTTAACTGAAAAGGCTCATAAGAAAAAAGCCATTTAAGAGAAATCCTTCCCCCCTTTAGTGCAAAAGAACTCTTGTCATACCCACATAGGAACTTTTTGAAGGGAATCGTAGGTTGCCAATGCAATGTCAAAATACCACTAGAAGGAGTGGGGAGATAAAAGACAGGCAGACCTGGATGTGAAATGCCTCTACCAGGCTCTGTGACCTTGGACAAGTTCCCTCACCACTCTGAGCTCTGTTTTAACAAATGTGAAGTGGGAGAGATAACAATTGTCTTAGGGTGCTGGGAAAACGAGGGAGAACGGACGTAGACACAGGATCTGGCATGGCATGTGACCCAAAGTAGCTGTGTCGTAAATTGTGGTTGTTATCAGCATTATATTCATGGTCAAGATTCACCCTTTGATATTAGAGAGTAATACAAGCTGGGGTTTAGCCTGCATTGATGTCAAGGCAGTTTTTAGTGCTCTACAAATAATTAGCTAGTGTCCCCCAAGGCAGAGAACTATTTCTCTCCTCATAAATTCAGAAATTGCTTAATATTAGAACATGAACTCGCCATACTAGAAATATGAGAATACTCAAAACATATTATTTGGTCTAGGGTTAAGGTCCTTCACATCTTCAGAAGATTTCGCGGGACCGACTTGAGATTAGGGTCACCAAGAAAACTGCTGTTCTGGGTCAGGAGACACCCCCACCCCTCGTAGCTCACTCCACCGTAACTGCAGCTCTGCAGGTGGAGGGAAGGAGGCAGACACAGAGCCCTTGGGAATATCTCTAAGGCATATCACAACGCAAACTTCGGGAATGCTCCTAAACAAAGATGGCTGTTGTGCTTTGGGTTGCTACTGGGTGGTTTGCCCAGTCGTTCGCTGGCTGGGGCTTTTGCCAGTAGCCTGCAGAGACAAGGTGGTGATGAAGCCGGCCAGATGCAGCCTAGGATTTCAGGCTGGGCTCCTGGGCTCCTGCCAAGCGCCTTGGGCAGTCACGAGATGTCTTTGGGCCAGGAGATAAGAGGCTTAGACAAAGTCTTTAATCTCTCTCTGGCTTCCCCATACCACATTTATGGAGCACAAAGCTGCTAGCAAAGAACCAGCCTCTAAGATTCTTTACTGGGGGAACCACTGGGGCTGCAAGACCCCTGGGATTCTTGGGGAGCCTTGCTCTGCCGCTGTCAGCCACCACAGCAGGCTTAGTCTCAGCCTGGGCAGAAGAGAAGGGAGAGGGTTAGGCTCTCTCCCCCCAGCTCAGTGTGAACCAATTCACTCAGGTTGCTTTCTATACCGGTAAGGATGGCGATGTTCTTACCGAGGGTGGAAAACAGCAGAGGCAAGTTGAAGCCAAAGCCACTGAATGGCTAAAAACCTGAATAAGGTTAGCACAATAAGGGCTCCCTGGAGGACTTGGCTCCCAGGTGACAGGTACAGAAGCTGGGGGAAGCTTCCTGGAGATGGTCACCTTCACAAGGCATGCCGCAGGAACCTTTCTGCCATGGCTGATGAACCATACCTCTTAGGGGATGTATGAGGAGCACCACTTTCTCTAAATTAAAAACTGTGGGGGTGGCCGGTTAGCTCAGTTGGCTAGAGCGCGGTGCTCTTAACAATCAGGTCGCTGGTTTGATCGGTTTGATCGCCACATGGGCCACTGTGAGCTGCGCCCTCCACAACTAGATGGAAACAACTACCTGACTTGGAGCTGATGGGTCCTGGAAAAACACACTTAAAAAAAAGAAGAAAAAAAAAGTTAAATAAAAAAACTGTGAAGAACATTCCTTCTCGTTTAGTTACTGCCACCTCCACTCTCTCTCCTGTCTTTTATCTCTCCCCCATCTAGCTATTATTTTGACATTGTATTGCCAATCTTTACAATTCAGTTCAAAAAGCATAACCCACATTATTTCTTGAGGATGACAAGACCTTTTGCATTAAAGGGGGAAAAAAGGATTGGCTGATGTTTCTACTAAATATCTTTTTTTTCTTTTTTAAGTGCTTTTTAAATATCTTGGAATAAGATACTCTGTTTTGTTCTGGTGTTCCTGGTCTGTTCAAAATGTTTTTCAGTAGGCCTTCAATCTGAAAGCAGATTTTTTTTTCCCCCTCATATATTTCAATAGGTGTTTCTCTAATGAATGGCAAGTCATCTTCAGTGATCAGCATCTAGAATCAATCACTCCTCAGGCCCTTAATTAAATCTTCAAGTTGGAAACCATGTAGTGAGATCCTTTATTCAGAATACCAAAAGAAAACATAAGCAGGCTTGATTTCTTATTGTAACGGTGCCAGTTTTCCATAATCTGACCTTCGCTTGACATCAGTGGACCAGAACCTTTCTTCAAAGTAGTGTATATATTTTTATAGCCTCGATGCTCAAGATGACGACAGAGGATTATCTTCGGTCATTAAAGATGCTGGAACATTCTTTATTACAGATGGGAAAAAAATAGCCCTGTGGTTAGTTATGACTCCCATTTGAAGCTGACTTGTCTTTTGTTGTCACAAGGTGTGGACTCCAAATATAGGATTATAAGAAACTACGTTCTTTAAGACCAATATTTAAAATCAGATTAGATATGTGACTCACACATTTTGCAGTCATATTTTACAGAACAGTGAAAGGCACGTGTGATCATAAAAATGCAAATATGCTCACAAACAAGAAAATGGTCTGTATTCTCTTCCCTGAGCAAGCTGTATTTATGATCAAGAAAAATTTATTGATGCATTGCTTTCAGGATATGTGCTATGTTTTATTCTTCCATGACCTTTTTTGTGTGTTTGTTTTGTAAGAAAAAAATCAATTTGTTTTTAATCCACAAAATCCTTCTAGGACATAAATAAATAAATGATCAGTTACAGGGAAAACGGACATCGTCACAAAATGCCCAAGTCAAAAAAAAATTTAATTTGACAATGAAGCTTTAGGTCACCCTTAAACATAAAACATACAATGGTAAATTTAAAACAAAGGTGCAAAACTGTGCGAGTAATAGTCTCACTCAATTTTGATGTTTGCCTGCTGAGCACTTTCAAGTCCACCTTTCCCATTTCCCTTTCTACCCCACATCTGGGCAAACTGATGAGAAAGCCCGGGTGCTTTGTCCTTTGGCACCACTGGCAAGTTCAGACCACGCGTGGCCTGGTCTGTGTGCAGGGGTGTGCAGGAACCCTCACCCACCCCCACCTTCTAACCACACGAAAACCCCAAGCCAGTCTCCTCGCCCTGCTCTCTCTCGAGACATTTCTGGACCTCCTTGTATTCCCCTAAAAGTTTCATAACGTGAGTAATAAAGCTTTTCATGTCCTCTTGGTATGTGTGTGTCGTTATCAGCTTTGACAACTGAACCAGATTTTGTGGTGGGGGGGTCATGCCCATCTCACTTCTGCAGGGTGATCACACTGCACAAAGCTTTCACCTGTGTACACATATTAGTAATTACACCTGTGAGCAAAAAACAAAACCACAAAGAAATAGACTGAGACGTTAACAGGAATCATCTCTGAGTAGTAGGATATGGATGTGTTCTTTCCTCTTCAAACTTCCTGCTATGTACACATACTTTTTTATATATAATCAAAAAACAATGTCGCACGCAATATAGTGAAACATAGTCTGTCTTAAGAGAAAAGAAGGAAAATGCTCAAAGCATTTTGATTAGTTTTGTTAACTACGAATCCTGAAGTACATACACAACAAAACCAAATCAAGCCTCCCACGATCAGCTTTTTCAATCTCTCCTAAAAAGAAAAAAGAGAAAGCAAAAAGAGGAAGTATAACTGCATGCAGTAAAGTTTTACTTTTTAGGAAAGTTCTAATTTAATCTTTGAAACCACTTGGATGAAATCAGCATGAGGAAACATATTTCTGCTAAAACACACACACGCACACATCACTTATCCTCAGGACTCAAAGTCTGAATTGAACTCTTTTAAACCTAGAACCATTTTAAAATGTTAATTAAAAATGTATTAACATTAGCATCCTGTACATGTGTGGCCATTCCCCGTCTTGCAGATTTTCACTCTAGGGATAGGAAGTCTTGTTCTGTGAATTTCCTGTTAGAAAAATTGGAGTGGGAAAGGGCCGAAACTATTATATCCCGTACACGCAGGCCCTCCTGTGGATGATGTGTGATTTCCCCCATCTTATGGCTGAGGAAACTGATGTACCATGTCACATGACCAGGAAGTTGCAGAGCTAATAATCAGAACCAGGCAATGTGACTTGAAAGCCCCACTTTATAACCCAATGTCATGCGAGGCGGCCTGAGGTGCCTCTAGTCCCTCTTCCCACCTAAGAACGCAGGATGTGGCTAGGCCAAAAAGGAACACCCACGGAGCATAGGTAGGGGAATCATACCACTATAGTCTCACTGGAGGCTGGAGCCACACGACCTGCAAACTGCTGTCCGCTTTTCAGCCTGCCAACTGACCGACTCCCCAACCAACGCAGCCGTGGCAGTTATATCAGTGGCTAATTGGCTCACTGGTTACAGCTGATGGCCATCTACTACCTGAGCCAGCATCTTTCCACGTGAGGCCAAGAGCCTGGAAACTGCTTTCTGGGACTCTGTCCCCATACCCAACCCCCCCTTACCTTTGGATGGTCTTGATGCAGACTGATGTAAAGGGGCTGAACAAACGATGATGTTTCCCACGAGAGCAGTGAGCTGCAAAATGGAGCCTTCAGAATCACCTGGAAGATTTGTTAGGACAGATTGCTGGATCTAACCACCAGAGATGCGGACACAGATATCCGGGATGGTGCCTGAGAATGTGCATTTCTAACGCGTTCCTAGTTGATGCTGCTTCCTGGCCACTACACTCAGAACCAGTGTGGGAGAGCAGGACCTTACCTCTGGGGCTTTCCTAGGCAGAAGGTTCAAGCCCTGGGTCTTAGAACCCTGGAGGAGTTCCTCTGATTTATGGGATGTTTAAGGCTGACAGAGGGCCAGAGTGGCCACACTGAAACTTCCAGTCCTGTAGGCGGCCAATCTCCACACACTGGGCTGCCTCCACTAGTCAGGGCCTTCCCTCCAGAGCTGCTTCCTCCTCTGCTCTCTGTTGGTTAAATAGCTACTCCCCAGGTGAGGTTTCCCTAGGCCAATTACTCACTTAGGGGCCAGGAAATGTCTTCTTTTGTTTCGGTCCTCAAATCCCTGCATTTAAATAGTCCCCCCAAGGGGCTGTTATTAGGCTTGGGGAAGTGAAGAAAGGAACTTACTCTCCTTAGTCTCTTCATGGGAGAACAGAGGCTGGGTCCAACACACAGGCACTGTGGTACTTGGCCACTTACCAGGTGGGAGAATCTTGGGGAGGTTTTTGAACTACCTCATCTGGGGAATGAAGCGTTCCCTTGCCTGTCGTTTGGGGAACTATGAGGATTAATTATGCTACCAGTAGAGAGGAGAATCCTGCTCAGCCTTTAAGGTACATTAACAATTTGACCAGAATGGCTTTCTCTGAATCCTTAAATACTGGCAGGAAGTTAAAGAGAGTCTCAAGAATCCGGGGGAAGGAAAGTGTTATTCCAGAGGGTAAACAGTTTGTGTTCTGATGACCAGTTTTATCTGGCAGGTGGTGAAATGCCTTGGAAGCAGTGCTTAGAAAAATGTCAGTGCACAGGCCCCAAATAAAAAACATGGATGATTCCAACGCAGAACTGAGATTTAAAGAACCCCCTACTTGGCTGCCTTTGTACATGATGTCCTAAGATCTCAGGTTTTCCCCCACCCTTCCCATGGTTCTTTTCTGTCAAACCTAGAGAAAAATCAATTAGTTTGTTCTGTTGTAGAGGTCAACATTTGGACTACTGCAATTCTGGGTAAGTGTTCCATCATCTCAGAAACAGGGCCAGTTAAGGCTGTCAGGGGGATGCCTCCAGAGGGAAGCCCTTACTCAGCCTTTGCTTGACACAAAACCATCCCCGTTCTGCCACAGGCCAAGGAATTTGAGTCAGAACTCTGGGCACCAGCTGAACCCAATACAGGCCCGCCTCACATTCGGCATGGCCCACACAACTTGCTGATGACAGTAGCCTGGGTCTTGCCAAGAGGAGAAAAATATGTAAATTATAAGCTGAAGTGAGAACAGTGCGTGTTAAGTCCTGTCAAGTTACAGTTGTCGGACCAAATCTTGCACGTCACGAGTGGAGCCAGGATGAAAAACAAATCAAGTTCTGTCATGCTATGTCTCTTAGGCACTCATCCCCGTGGCCCTGATTCTTCTGGCTTAAGTTTCTCGGTGTTAAGGCCTGAGCTTTTGCAGTTTTGACCTAGTCTAAAGCCCAAGGTAGCACACAGGGGACGGAGCACGTGCTCTAGGGATTCCTGGAATGCCTAGACACAGGACCCCAGAGAAAAGTGACAGAAGGATAGATTAGGGGAAGAAAAGGTGGACAGACTGCTGGTGAAGGCACAGGCAGCCAGAAGGAAGTGTGTGCATGCAAGAGCTCTTGCCCTGGGGCTGCAGTTGATGCTGGTGGCCTCACAGCCTCAGGAACCATAGACCCACTCAGCTAGGTGCAGCTGCCTGGCCCAGCCGCAGGTGTGAAGTAACCTGGAAGGCTGGCGGAAGACCTGCAGCACCCCTCGCTTCCACAGAGTTCCTTATTTTATCTCACTCAGAGATAAGCAGGCCAGGACTGTGCCTTAGGGAAGTTTGTCTTGATTCTGTTCTATCTGTACTTATTGATATTGTTGAAGGAAGCACCAGGTAGTTTCATTTTACTTCAGAAACAACTCAAACCAGCAGCATCTGTCATCTGGGGACTTGGCAGAAATGCAGAACCTCAGGCCCTACTCTGGATCCACTGAATCAACATCTGCAATCTAAGATGCTCCCAGGCAACTCCTACAAACATTAAGGACTGAACCAGAGCTTAATCATTGGTTCCCAACTTGGCTGTATTTTTGGAGAGTTTTAAAATATACTGATGCCTGGGCTCCATCTCCAGAGATTCTGACTTACCTCATAGGGGTTGTGGCCACAAGATCAGGATTTTTTAAATGATTTCAAGGTGACTGTAACATGCAGTAAAGTTTGAGAACCACAGCCTAAAGTACATTCCTATTTTTCTCCTAGGCCAGTGCTTCTCAAATTTTAATGGGCATGGGAATCATCAGGGGAGCTTGTAAAAAATCAGATTCTCATTCAGTAGTCCTAAGAAACAGAAATTCTGCAGTTCTAACGAGCCCCCAGGGACTGCCAATGCTGTTGGTCCAAGGACCTTACTTTAAGAAGCAAGGTTTTAAGACATATCAGAGTGACCACTAGAAAGAAAGGCAGGAAAATATACACAGGAAAAATCCAATTGTGTATTACCTGGACCCGGGCAGCAGAGTAGTGTGGGAGAAAGAGCTCAGATTCAGAGTTAAGCAGACCAGAGTTCTAGTGTTCTCCCTACCAATTTACATAATCTTTCCTTGACTAATTTTTGTAATCATTCTGATCATTAGTTTCCTTAACTGAAAAATGGCGATAAGAAGCCTATCTAGTAGAGCTACGTAAAGCTATAAGGTGACCTACCATTCCAGGGTTTTCTGTAGAAGACCTAAACAAGGAAACAAAACAAACACTAAAAACCATATTACAAAATAAATTTTATTGATATTAAAAAATATTTGAAATTACATGTCAAAAGAGCACACCACAAACCTCAGAAGATCAACATAAAATAACATTATGATCTATTTTAGTTAATTACTTGGCTTTAAAGAAAAATGTAAAAATCATTAGGAAATATAGGCAAAAACAAGTGACTTATTAGAAAAAGAATATTAGATTATCATGTCATTTTTAGGTGGAAGAAAATGGAGTAATAGATTTAAGATATGCAATAAAAAAAATCTGAGCCAAGGATTTTTTTTTTTTAAGCCAAGGATTTTATATCCAGCCAAACGTACTCTCTAGTTAAAAGGATGCATACAAGCTTGTCAGCAACATGCAGACTTTGGGTATTATTGGTTTTCCCATGCGCCCTTATTAAGCGTTCCACTAGAAAATAAGCATCAGTCAACCAAAACAATTAGTAAGACATTAGCATCAGTACTGAAGGTTAGTATTCAATATAGTAACTTGTAAAACTAAGACTAAATAAAGGTTAAAAGAAAGAGGGTATGTTCTGACTTCGTGTTAGGGTGATACTTTTGAGACGATGGTATGTGAAATGTTAGATAAAGTAAATAAGTGATTACAGATATTTTATTCCATCATCTCTTGTGTCCTTGCGAACCATAATTATCAGTGTTGAGGAAAGGATATATAGATATAACACAAAAGAGCTAAAGTAAAAATATTATCATCTGTATTTGAATTGGAAAATACTTCTGAACACTTGAAAGACCTAGTAGCAATGACTAAGCTAGTAGCAATGAATTGTCCTAACAGCCAGACTGTGGCTTTGAAATATTGTTTTCCACTAAAAGATACCAGGACTTCTTGGAGAACTGGCCAATTTCAGGTTTGGTGTGGGAAACGTACAAAATGAACCTGGAACATCTTGTCATACTAGATAGCAAGCAAGAGTCATGTCACAAGGACTTAGCAGCCTCCTTGAAGGGGCTATCATTGACCAAAAATGGGCAACTTGAGTTTCAATAAGGATAAATTGCAATGGATTGAAACTCAAAAAATATCAGATTTAAACCCATGAAGTCCATAATGATATTTTAAAAAACTACTGACCATCTTTGAAGAATAATAAGGAACCAATCCATTGCCTTGATAATTGATAAAGGTAAAGAATCAAACATTATTCTGGCTTTCCTAGATATATTATACAAAATATTCAAATCCAATTCACCATATGAACACACTAAAAGAGCAAAACCATATGATTACCTCAGTAGATGTACAAAAGGCATTTTATAAAACTTAACATCAATTCTTAATAAAAACTATCAGCAAAGTTGGAATAGAAGCTAACCTCCTTAGCCTGACAAAAGGTATCTATAAAAAAAACCTACTGTAACACCATATTTAATGGAGAAATAGTGAATGCTTTCTTCCTAAGATTAGGAACAAGGGGGACTGTCCACTCTTACAGCTTCAACTCAACATTTTATCAGAAGTTTTAGCCAATGCAAAAAGGCCAGAAAAAGAAACAAAAGTCATCCATATTGGAAAGGAAGAAGTAAAACTGTCTTTATTCACAGACGTTATCATTTACATGGAAAATCATAGGGAATCTACAAAAAGCTACTAGAACTAATAAGTGAGTTTAGGGAGGTCTCAGTATATAAGATCAATATACAAAAATCAATTGTATTTCTATACACTTGCAACAATGAGTAGTTGAAATGAAACAATAACATTTACAATAGCATCAAAAATAATGAAAAACTCTTGACAAAGGATGCACAAGACCTATAGACTGACAATAATATTGCTGAGTGAAATTTAAAAAGACTCAAGTAAACTGAGACATACACCATGTTCATGGATTGGAAGATTCAATATTGTTGAGATGTCAGTTCTACCCAAATTGATCTATGGATTCAATGAAATCTCGATCAAAATCTCTGAAGACTTTTTTGTAGAAACTAACAAGCTGATTCTATAATCCATCTGTATCAAGAGCTCAGGTGAGCTGAGAGAGCACTGAGCTGCCAGGTAAGGCAACAAGCCAAACGAAAGTAATAAGCCTTCCATCACTTACTGCAAATACCATAAGTAAGAAGCTGAAATGACAAAAATGCCACCCTGCTCTTCCATTTTTTTCCCCATGAAACAGCTCTGGTAGAAGGTCAGGTAGATCAGCACTGAGGTGGGGAACTATCTGAATGCTCCGGGAATCTCAGACAAAAGGCTCCTGCAGTGTTATGGTACAGGGACCAGGAAGAGATAAGAGTGGAAGAGTACTGAGCACTGTGTCAGAGTGGGAAAAAAGTGCCTTCCAGTCCTTCCCGCCCCCACCACCCTGATAAGGTCTTCACAGAGGCATCTGATGAAGGTTTCTGTGGAAGGCCCTGATGAAGAATACTTAAGAACATGGCCAGCCCGGGGGCCTGAGTCAATGACTGCAACTCCTTTAAAGGTTGCACTACATTGGCTATCACTAAGTCTGGTGTAGGGAGGGTAGCACTCCCCCATGAGGCCTTCCAGGTAAAGCTTTTGTAATTGCGGATGGTTGACCTGAAAAAAAAGAAAAAAAAAGAATCACATGTAGGTTGTCAGCCAGGAACCGGACTCCTAAGTAAAAAGATGCAGAGATGCCAGAAGAGCCAAAACAACTTTGAAAAAGAACAAAGTTGGAGGGCGAAAACTATTCGATGTCCAATTTATAGGCCTGAAGTTCATAGTATTTACTGTAGTTATTTATAGCATTGCTCTCATTTCTGGTATTGATAATTTTTGTATTGTTTTTTCCTGATCAGTCTGGATAGAGGTTTATCAATTTTACTGATATTGTCAAAGAACATATTTTTTGTTGTTTTATTGATTTTTCTCTATTATTTTTGTTCTCTATTTCATTGATTTCTGCTCTGATCTTTATTATTTCCTTTTTCCTACTTATTTTTGGTTTAATTTTCTCTTATTTTTTTTCTAGTTTTTTAATGGAAGCTAAGATCATTGATTTGAGACCTTTCTCCTTTTCTAATATAGATGTTAAAGTATGAATTTCCCACTGAATACTGCTTTAGCTGCATTCCAAAAATTTCAATATGTTGTGTTTTCTTTCAGCTCAAATACTTTCTAATTTCCCTTTTGATCTATTCTTCGATCCATGGGTTATTTAGTAGTCCGTTAGTTTCTAAATAGTTCAAGATTTTTCCAGATAACTGTTATTGATTTCTAAGATAATTCCATTGTAATCAGAGAACAAACTTTATATGGCTTAACTCTTTTTACATGCATTGAGACTTGTTTTATTGCCCCAAACATGTTCATATTCATAAAAATTTTGTGTGCACTTGAAATGATTATGAATTTTGCTATTGTTGGATGAGTACTCTGTAAATATAATTAGATGAAGTTGGTTAATAATATTGCTTATATCCTAACTGATTTTTCTGCCTATTTTTTCTATAAATAATTGAAAGAGGGGTGTAGAAATATCTATGATTTTTAGATTTCTCTAATTTTCCTTGCACTTCTATCAGTTTTAATTCCTGTATTTAGGACTGTTACGTCTTCTTGAGGAATTCCCCTTTCATCATTATGGTAATGTTTTCTGCTTTGAAATCTAATTTGTCTGATATTAATATAGCCAATCCTGGCTCATTTTTGATTAGTGTTAGCATATCTTTTATTACCCTTTTAGTTTTAACATAATTATGTCTTCATATTAAAATGGGTTTATTGTAGGGAGCACATAGGCTTCTTTGGGTAGTTTCTCCCCTCACCCCCACCCCCGGCCTTGTGTCCTTTCTTCTTATGCATGATATTGAGGAGGACTTTTGCAGATCCTTAATTTTCTCTCTGTTCCATCTCTTCATCTCAGGGAAGGCTACCAAGTTCTTACAGGCTTCCTCCTTCTTGCGTTGCATCATGAAAGCTTTCCATTGGCAGTAAGCTGGGGCAATTTGTAAGGCTCAATGTCCTTAGCACTTGATGTCCCCTGCCTTAAGAACTGTTGTTTTGTCTGTTTACTTTGGTTTTTTAGTTGTTTCAGGTGAAGAGTAAATCTGATTCCAGTTACTCCATTATTTTAGCCTTCTTGCTCTGCTGTAACAAAATATCTAACACAATAAATTGGGTTGATTAAACAATAGAAATTTATTTCTCACAGTTCTGGAAGCTGGGAAGCCCACGATCAAGTTACTGGCAATGTAGGTTTCATCCTGAGGTCTCTTGTCTTGGCTTGTAGGCAGCAGCTATAGCTTGGTGTGCTCACCTGACTTTTTCTTTGTTGCCTGTGTCTGCAGAGAGTTTAGTCTCTTCCTGTTCTTCTAAGGACATTAATGCCGTCATGGAAGCTCCTCCCTCATAACCTCATCTAACCTAATTGGTTCTCTTGGGTCTCGCCTCCTAATACCATCGCATTCAAGGTTAGGTCTTCCACGTAGGAACTTTGTGGCCACATAAACATTCAGTCCACTACATCCATGTTGGACAGAAGCAGAAGTCTCCCCCAAATTGTATTTTAAAGAAGATTAAACCTGCAAGATGTTAATAGTTTGTGTGTATATAATTGACAAACTCGGGTAAAACAGGTAGTTAGGTTGTTTTACTGCAAGAATTCTCTATCTCTAATGGACTAATGTGCAGTATAAATCTCCAAAAGGAAAGGACAGCACTAAACATTTCCCAGATTTATTGATCATGAAACCCTAAACATGGCAAAGACCTTTGATGGGTCCTACTATTCTGGACTAGCTATTTTTTGCATGACTATGTACCTATTAGTTGTAAATCTCTTGTGGACAAGAACAGTTTCTTTTCTTCTTGGTAGTTAAAATGTTTGGTGTTAAACGTTTTATATGCATGATCTTATTTCATCTTCAGAGTAGTCAGCTCTATTTGGCACTAATTAGAATTTTATAGATGAAGAAATTAAGGCTATAAAAAGGTTAGGTAATTTTACCAAGGTTGCAACAGTGGAGTTTGGATTTAAGTCTATGTCTAGCAGAGCTTAAAGAAAAAATATGGGATATTATAGAAATATTTGTTTTTAGCACTGGTGTCTATTCCCTCTGTGGGGACAGAGCCCCAGAGAGCAGTTTCCAGGCTCTCGGCCTCACGTGGAAAGGTGCTGGCTCAGGTAGTAGATGGTCATCAGCTGTGACTAGTTGGCCATCGGCTGTTACCGGTTAGCCATTAGCCACCGATATAACTGCCGTGGCTAAGCTAGCAAAGTGTGGCGTGGTGTGGCACAGTGTGGATTGCGGATTGCAGAGAGGCGGATTGCAGTTAGCAAATGAGGTTTGTTGGCAGAGACAAGTGGACGGCAGGTTGCGGATAGTATGGCTCCTGCTTCCTGTGTCTCCAACCCAGTCACCAGTGAGAATATAGTGGTATGACTCCCCTATCTATGGCTCCGTTTGTGTTCCTTTTTGGCCTAGCCATATCCTGCATTCTTATGTGGGGAGTGGGACTAGAGACCCCGCATGCCACCCGGCATGACACCCTCTCTTTTCAGTACAGGAGTTACTAGCATACATGGTTATGTACAAAGCACAGGTATAGGAACTCTCCCCCCTTCCTTCCAACTGTCTCACATTAAATAGGTGTCAGGTGGATCCTTAGGAGTAGGGTCCTGAGGATAATGCTGGGAGGTGTTCTCACACAGTGGTTGAGTCTTTATATAGGTAAGAGAAGTCTGGACGGTCAGGGAGGGTGTTGTTCCCACCCTCTGGATTATGCCACGGACCTTGTCCTACAGCAGAAGCCCTGGGTTTGCCTTCTGTCTAGGGGCCCTTACATTTCTGTACTGAGCCCCAACCTGACAACATCCAGATCTCTGACAGTGTTGGGGACCTCTCCCAAGATGGAGTCCTAGCAGCCTGTCCTCTGACCTCAGTCTTTCTTTCCATACAAGTATTTGGGTCTTTCCATTTTCTTTAGGCTCTCACACATGAAATACTCAATCACTAGCCACTTTTCTCCCGCACAGGGGAGAAAGCCCATCAACACCACAATTGTATGCCTTTCTTTGAGGGTAAGGCAGACACCGTCCTATGAACGGTGACAGAGGGGAAGAGAAAACCTATTACTTCCCGTAGAGTCTCACCATTGACGTTCTAGTCCTCTCATTCAGTCACATTCTTCTATCCACTGTCCCCTCCATGGGTCAGTCCATCATTGTGCATCCTGTGCGTGCAAATAAAATTGGATTTTGGTCATACTTTGTATATTGGAAATAATGTTTTGCTTTCTATTTCATGAAAACTTTGCAGTGATTCCATTTAAAAGGGAGGGATCCTTTTGTCTGAGTAATTAAAATACTCTTCCCCTAGTCATGAATAAATTGAAAGAATGAATAGACAGAAGCAAAAGAGGGAGAGAGGATGTGAAAAAATAAAGCTAAGCCACCAAACTGCAGTGCTAGACCTATAACTACACCCTACCAGCCTCACGCTGCCTGAGGGAGCAGCTGCCAGCCCCACCGCAGAGACAAAGGGTCTGGACCACAACACAGCTGACTGTTCATCACCTCTGAGAGGATCGGCCCATCCACACATCCCTGCTTATCCCACTCTCCATGAGAATTCCACTTCCTGGTCATCAATTATCTAAACTTTCTTCCTTAATCTGGTGGAATTCCCACCCATCCCTACCCCGCTCCCTTCTACCTCTTGGAATTCCCAATGTGAGGTCAATAAACACCTGTATTTTTCAACCTCTTCGCTGAAGGTTCTATTCCCCTCACTTCACTAAAAGCAGGGTGTATCCTGGGGATGTGGGTTCTCTGCAGCCCTCTCAGATGCATTGCTTTCCTCTTGTCCCCCAAGTGCTTTGGCACCAGCCTTGCTTGTCAATGCCACCCTCAGAATACTATTCCCCCTTCCGTCTTGCACACCCTGCTGCTCCTTCTGCTCACACCATCTGGTTACACCACTCTTCTTCCTCCATCCTGGGTCTTCCCTCCTCATTCTCAGTGATAAAACTAACTTTTATAAGCAACTCAGTTTTCTTCTTCCTCCTTCCTCCTGTCATTCTGCTTGGTGACTTCCACATGCAGGCTGATGATTCATCCAACACCACGGCCTCTTGGTTTGTTGACTTACTCAGATTTGCAATAATGTTTTCTTCTACTTTACCTCAGCTTATGCATCATGTCTTGGATCTTGGCATCAACATGGTACTAAAATTTCAAATGCAAATATCTCATTCTGACTACAAATATCAGCCTTCCCAGTTCCTCGCAGAAGTAGCCTGCCTTCAAAAGTGCTTTTACTTTTTTGTTGTGACCTTCAATCCTTCCCTCCCTCCCTCTTTAACATACCCATCACCAACCCCTCATTGCCCTTCATTTCTTTTCTTTTCTTATATTCCTTGACTCATCATTAATAGTTTCTTCCTTACAACGCTTAACGTCCTTGCCCTGCTGAATAAGGGTTAGGGGTCCAATAAATAGCACCCTTCTTCGGCCTGAGTTCCAAGTTCTTCAGAGAGAAAATTAAAACCCAAGCAGATGAAAGCAGATGATGTCATCTTTCTTACTGATAAAGTTAATCCCAGGGAATAGGACTTAGTTTTGTAGCAAAGATGGGCTTTTAAAAACCAAGTCTCGGGGCCGGCCCAGTGGCTCAGGTGGTAGGCTGCTGGTTCGATTCCCACATTGGCCAATAGGCTCTCAACCACAAGGTTGCTGGTTCAACTCCTCAAGTCCCATAAGGGATGGTAGGCAGCGCCCCCTGCAACTAAGATTGAACACGGCACCTTGAGCTGAGCTGCCACTGAGCTCCCGAATGGCTCAGTTGTTTGGAGTGCGTCCTCTCAACCACAAGGTTGCCGGTTTGACTCCCACAAGGGATGGTGGGCTGTGCCCCCTGCAACTAGCAATGGTAACTGGACCTGGAGCTGAGCTGCGTCCTCCACAACTAAGATTGAAAGGACAACAACTTGACTTGGGACTTTGTCCTGGAAGTACACACTATTCCCAATAAAGTCCTGTTCCCTTCCCTAATAAAATCTTAAAAAAAAAACCAAACAAACAAAAAAACAAGTCTCAGGCTTATGCACTCAGTGATTCTCTGAACAACTACGGCCACCCCGTTACCCCGTCATCTCCCATTCCACAGGGTCCAGACTTTCTAAACCTCAGAGCATCGAGGAGCAGGACACCAGCGAACTCCCTCTACATGGAAAGAAGCATTAGGCCTTGGTGATACACTTCCCCCAATACCTCTCTTCCTCCATTACACTGGTCTTATAAAAGCCCAACTTTCTGGGGATCTTTTCCCTATCAGCACTAGAGCAGTAGAAGGTAGTCTTCAAAACACTTTTACATCTTTTATCTTACTAATCATTATGAAAACCACAGGAGAGAAATGGGACAGGTAGTATCACCTATTTTATAGGTAAGCGAATTGAAGCAATGTGAACTGACTGTCATATTTACAGTTGAAATGGTAAACCCAATTTATCTCAGAGGAGGTAGATTATAGTAAAGTAACTTTTGTCATGTAGGGTAACATTCATAGGACCCAAGGACTGGGACATAAACCATTATTTTTCTTACCATAGAACAGGTAGTACCATAACTTCAAAAAAGAGGTGTGAGTATTCTAGTTCCATAAAATGTATTGTCTCTTATCACATTTGTTACTGAAAAGGCAAACATACAAATATATGTAAACATTGAATTCCCAGCACAGTACCTTGCTCAGAGTAAGCATTTGTTGTGTGTTGAATAAATACATGCACACCACATATCTAAAAAACAAAGTTTTAAGAATAAAGAGAGTACAAAAACAATAACCTAATTAACATGGGAAAGGCATTGAAACCAACTGGTTAAATTAAAAAAATGATTTGAAGAAGCTATTTGGATGATCAGCAACCGAAGAATTACCCCATTTATCCTCACTGAGTATCAGTGTCTCTCCCCACCTCATTCTGCATCTGCCTGTTTCCTTTCTTCCCACTGTTTTATCCCTAACTTGGCCAAACTATTAAACACACACACACACACACCAGATATTAACTTCACAAACGCATCCTAGAAAAAGTGCTACATACCTTATTGATGAATATCACTAGGGTCACCTTCAAAGTACTCCCCTTGGGAAGCTCTATGCACTGACACCAGTGCCTAGTCCACCCTTCAAAGCAATTTTGAAACTCTTTCTGGAATGGCCATCAGAGCTGTCGTCATATTATCCTTGATGTCCTGAGTGTCATCAAATGTCTTCCTTTCAATATTTCCTTTATCTTCAGGTAAAGAAAGAAGTCATTGGGGTCCAGATGAGGTGAGTAGGGAGGGTGTTCCAATACTGTTATTTGTTTACTGGCTAAAAACTCCCTCAGAGACAGTGCCATGTGAGCTGGTGCATTGTCGTGATGCAAGAGCCATGAATTGTTGGTGAAAAGTTCAGGTTGTCTAATGTTTTCAGGCAGCCTTTTCAGCACTGCCAAGTAGTAAACTTGGTTAACTGTTTGCCCAGTTGGTACAAATTCATAATGAATAATCCCTCTGATATCATAAAAGATTAGCAACATCGCTGCAACAAATTCGCGAACTTAATTGTCTGACCTCGTGCGTGTGTGTGTGTGTGTGTGTGTGTGTGTATTTAAAATACATGTACTTATTCAAGAAATAAGTACATTTAATTTAAAATTAGGTGAACTGCAACATTTTTGTATATCCCATTGCAGGTTCTGGTCAGTAAATAAAGGGAAAAAAAGAAGTAAAAGGCATATAGATTTGAAAACCAGAAGTAAAATTGTCTTTATTTATAGATGACATACTGTATACGTAGAAAATCCTAGGGAAGCTACAAAAAAGGATACTAGAAGTAATAAATTTAGCAAGGTCTCGGATACAAGATCAATATAAAAAATCAATTGTATTTCTATATATTAACAAAGCATTAGAAATTGAAATTAAAAATACCATTTACAATAACATAACAATGTGAAATAATTAGGAATAATTTTAACAAAACATGTGCAAGACCTGTACATGGAGAACTATAAAATATTGCTGAGTGAAATAAAAACGACCGAAATAAATGGAGAGAAATACCATGTTCATAGATTGGAAGACTCAATATTGTTAAGATTCCAATTGTCCCCAAAATGATTTTTAGATTCAATGCTATTTCAGGAAAAATCCCAGCAGCTTTTTAAGAAAAAGTACTGATTAGAAAAATAACTGATTCTAAAAGTTATTTAGTGATGCAAAGAACTTAGAATAGCCAAAATATTTTTGACATGAAAAATTAGAGGACTACACTACTTGATTTCAAGACTTATTCTAAAGCTATAAAAATCAAGACAGTGTGATACTGGAATAAGGATAGACATAAATCCATGCAACAAAATAGAGTCCAGAAATCAGCCCACATGTATACAACCAATTGATTTTATAGAGCGGTGCTGGCATAAAAGGGAAAGGATAATTTTTGGGGCAAATGGTGTGGGAACAACTGTATAGCTATATGCAAAAACAACCCACAACTTGCTCATACACAAAAATTAGTTAAAAAAAAAAAAAAAAAGGTTCACAGGCCAAAAAGTAAAACCAAAAATGACAAAGATTTTTAGAAGAAAACATGAAAAAAAAAATCTTCATGACTTTGAGTTATGCAAAGATTTCTTAGAGAGGACAAAAGAATATGAACCATAAAAGAAAAAAATGGAGACTTCAAACTCAACAAAATTTAAACTTTTGTTCTTTAAAACATAGTTAAGAAAATTAAGAGGCAAGCCATAGGGTGGGAGAAAAATTTTACAAACCATAAGTACATCCAGAATAAACAATTCTTACAACTTAAAAAGACATTGATTAAACATGAGCAAAAGATCTGAACAGAAACTTTGCAAAAGAATATGCATGTATGGCAAATACGCCTGACAAGATGCTCAACCTCGTTAGTAACTAGGGACATGCAAATTAACATCACCTATTAGAATGACTAACATGATAATAGCAAGTGTTGGTAAGGATTTGGAGCAAACAGAGCTCTTGTACATAGCTAGTGGGAATGTAAAATGGTAGGACACTTCCGAAAGAGTCTGGAGGGCTCTTAGAAAGTTAAATTTGTGCATATATGTGACCCATAAATTCTACTCTTAGGTATTTACCACAATGACATGGAGATATATGTCCGCATGAAGGCTTGTGCACAAATGTTTATAGTAGCTGTATCCATAATACACCAAAACATGAGAACAACATATCTATTAACGATGATACATAAACAAACTGTGTAATAGTCATACACTAAAATATTACTCAGTGATGAAAAGGAATGGACTACTATTTATATAACAGCACGCATGAATCTCAAAACATTATGCTGAGCAAAGGAAGCCAGAAACCAATCATATATATATATACATATATGATTCCATTTACATGAAACTCCAGAAAAGACCAATCTAATCTTCAGGGACAGAAGCTTATCAGTAGTTATCTGGAGTGAATGTGTATATGGGAGATTGAACGGGAAGGGGCATAAAGGGAATTGATTTAGGTGATGGAAACGTGCCGTACCTTGACTGTGGTAATAGTGATACAAGTACATACATTTGTCAAGCCCTAGAGAACTGTCTACTTAAAATGCATACATCTTATTGTACATAAATGATACCTTAATATTGAGAGAGCTGAAGCATTTACATTTTTTTCTCTTGAATTATTCTTCCCTTTTGGACTTCCACAGGCAACTCCTCAAACCAATTTAGTGGGTAAAATAGTTGTGTGACACTGGACAAGTAAGTTATTACTTTGAACTGAGCAAGTTTCCTCCTCAGCAGAATGAGTGGACTATATATTAGATGACCTTGTTCATTCATTCCATACACATTTACGAAAGCCACTATGGGACAAGCCCTACTCTGTGCTCTAGAGATAGAAAGCTGAAAAAGAAATCATTTTTGTCCTTGAAGAGTCACACTCTAGTAGAAGAAAAAGACAAGCTTCTACTATGATTATGATACAGCTTTATGCACATTTAGGGTGTGAGAATTCCTAAGAGGAGCAGTATTCCCTGATGATGCAACACCTGAGGTGGGTTTTGAGGTACAAGTAAGAGTTAGGTAAAGAGGGAAGCGAAGGCATTCCAAGTAGAGGTGCTGTACAGGCACCACAGAGAGACATACTATGTGTTCAAGGTACTTCAGGTAGCTTAGTAGGTCTGGTACATAGGATTCATCTTTATAAGGCCAAGGTGTGTCTTGATTGAAAAAGTTAAAAAGATTCCTCTTTAAGCAGCATGTACATAGGATCCTGTATGAAAAAAATGATACTCATGATATAGTAGATCGCCTAAAAGGTAAACCAACTAAACCTTCAGTTGGGATCCTTTCTGTTGCAAAGAGAATCTTTTGGCTCATGTGACTAAACAGTCCAGGGCGAGAAAGACTGGTGGAGTGTGGCTTAGGGATCAGCAAGGTCAACAGAGTAGCTTCCTGTGCCTCCCATTCCTAGCCTCCAGCAGCTCCGGACCCTATATCCTCTCTCTTTCATATCCAGCTTCCCTGAAAGATTAAACCGAAGCCTGGTAACCATGTTTCACGGGTCCCCATTGGTCTTAGATTTTGCCCTGATCCTGAAGCAATCCCTGCGGCCAGAGGGATGGCATATGGTGACTGGCGTGGCCAGGACCCAGAGGTCCCATGGGTGTGTGGGGCCTCACGTGAAGTACATGGGGGTGGGGGCAGGTTCCCAAATAAAAATGAAAGCCTTTGTGGACGAAGGGAGACTAGATACTGAGAAGGAATTATATTTTAAGAAAAACAGATCCCGGCAATTTTCAGAACAAGTCAGGGATAGAAATGCATATGGACAAGTTTCTTCTTTCATCTTCCATACCTAGGACTAGTCAAGGAAAACTGACTTGAGAATAAAGTTATGTGAGAATAAGAACACGTATACAAAAAACTATCACTCAATATTGTGAGCGCCATATGAGTGGAAGAACAGTTTTATGAGAACAAAGAGAAGGGCATAATTAATTCTAATTTACAGCTCTAGGGTATTATCACAATTTTTTTTAGTGGGGCCTTGAAAAATGGAGGTTCTTCTGGCAGAGACGAAGCACATGTAATCTGGGGAGGCTTAAGTATAGGATAGTGGATCAGTGTGGGAGCACAGGAACGGGAAGACCACGCTCTGGAGAATTTTCCCTGCTTTGCTACAAAGCCTGGACTTTATCCTTTAAGCAATGGGATGCCATTTAATTCTTGAAGCATGTTAGTGACCTAACTGCAAGCTGTGTGTAGAGAGCTGTAGGAATGGATCAGACCCTCCCTGAGATAAGAAGGCAGGAGGTAAGCATAGGGAGGATAACGCTGTTTTGAAGTGGAAGGTTGAGACGGAGTTCAAGCTTAATGGGCTTTATTTTCCCTATGAAATATCAGGTTGGTGCAACAGTAATTGTGGTTTTTGCAATCATTTTTAGCCTTTTAAACTGCAATTACTTTTGCACCAACCTAATAGGAAGCGAGAGTACATGCTGAGTGTAAGGGGCTGCTACGCAGTTCAGCAGGACATTTCAATGAGCCAGAACGCTGCGTTACCAAAACATCTTGATGAAAAATATTGTTCCATAAACTCTCCTACAATATATCATACGTATTACATTAGTGGGTGAACTGAAATCCAGAAAAGCCAATTGCAATTTGTCCAGTAGTCTACGTCACCACCAGTGCCAATGCCTTAGGTAGAGTAATTATAGAAGCATCACTGGTCACTCAGCTCCTGTGTGCACTGGCAGTGCAGCTATGAGGGGGTGTCAGGGGACGGTAGGAGATGGCACAGGAGGTTGCAGGAGGAAGGAAGTCGAGATAGATAGATGATAGATAGATAGATAGATAGATAGATAGATAGATAGATAGATAGATCAATCGATCGATCGATCGATAGAAGAGGCACAGTTAGAGATGGAGTGGGCAAGAGAGCCTGACTGCTCTTGATGCAGTAGTTTAACAAGCAGCCAAGGGCGGCACATGGCCGAGATGGGGCTGTGCCTGCTGCAAAATGTGTGGCAGCCTCCCAGGCGTGGCTTTGGGATTCGGATTCAGTAACTGGCTAGAGCCACCTGTTTGAAACGTAAGGATCTGCTATGTCATGATCCATTCATTTTTTTATAGACATAGTCTCAAATGAGCAAATAGAGTCATACAAATGCTAATAAGGTTAGACATTCTTCATACATTATCCGCTACTACTAGACTTTAAAATGTCATACTTGAAATTAATTACCAACAACATCTTACATTTGCTTGGTGCTTTGCAGTTTAAAAATCACTTTCAAATACATTTTCTCATTTGGTTTTACTCAATCCTATAAGGTAAACGGAGCAAATACAATAATTTCCTGCTGCCTGCCCTCCTGCACCGCCCCCCAACTGCAGATAAGACAGATTAAATTATCTAGGGACTTACAGCGAGAACCAAAACTCACCAATCTAGTGTTTTTTTTCTACTAGACCACCACAGTGCTGCTTTTAAGAAGGCTTATGGGGCCGGCCTGGTGGCTCAGGCGGTTAGAGCTCCGTGCTCCTAACTCCGAAGGCTGCCGGTTCGATTCCCACATGGGCCAGTGGGCTCTCAATCACAAGGTTGCCAGTTCAATTTCTCAAGTCCCGCAAGGGATGGTGGGCTCTGCCCCCTGCAACTAAGATTGAACACGGCACCTTGAGCTGAGCTGCCTCCCGGATGGCTCAGTTGTTGGTTGGAGCGCGGGCTCTCAACCACAAGGTTGCCAGTTCAATTCCTTGAGTCCCACAAGGGATGGTGGGCAGCGCCCCCTGCAACTAAGATTGAACACGGCACCTTGAGCTGAGCTGCCGCTGAGCTCCCAGATGGCTCAGTTGGTTGGAGCTTGTCCTCTCAACCACAAGGTTGCCGGTTCGACTCCCGCAAAGGATGGTGGGCTGTGCCCCCTGCAACTAGCAACGGCAACTGGACCTGGAGCTGAGCTGCGCCCTCCACAACTAAGACTGAAAGAACAACAACTTGAAGCTGAACAGAACCCTCCACAACTAAGATTGAAAGGACAACAATTTGACCATTGTTCCCCAATAAAGTCCTGTTCCCCTGCCCCAATAAAATCTTTAAAAAAAAAAAAAAAAAAAAAAAAAAAAGAAGGCTTATGAATATTCTCCTAAAGAAAGAGGCCAAACATGGGCGTATCTCTACAAATTTGACCTTACTCACTTAAAACTCTCTCTCTTCCTAACAATTTTTTTCTCATCTTCTCAGAGTGAGGGAATGAGAGAGATAAGTTATAGATGTGTTCTTATCCTTGCGATGAGTGCCCATCCCCACACTGAATGGCGAAGCTTACGATTCTAACTGTCACGCCTTCGAAAGCAATAAAATGGGGTTCTTAGGAATCAATCACTGAATAAATTATTTAATCCTCAATAAATCCACAAGTACCTAATAAATAAAAGCATATAATATAGATTTTCAAATTAACACCTACTTATATCAAACTCCACTACACCTGCAGTCAGCCTCGTGCTACAACCTCATACATTCCCTAATATATACTCCATAAATAAATGATTCAGGAAATACATTTGGATAAAACTTAATACAATTCTAGGCATTCAGAAAGGGTATAAATCTATCGATTTAGAGTTTTGTGATAATGATCAACATCTTGAACTTGAACCTAAAATTGAAAGACAATGGTTTTGGGACTTTTTTTTCATACACTATTATTCCGTATTACAGAAATGATAGGGCTTTAGAAACTAATACACAATAAGACCCTTCCCTTATAATAAAGACCAAAATAAGACAGATGCCTTGTATAATGTCTTCAGTTCTAGAATGAATATCTAGTACCTACTTCTAGACTCTCTCAGATGTTCTGCCCGAGAAGAAAATCTCATTAAACCAACCTGCCGCCAAAGTAGATATGGTTTTTAGTTTTCATTCCCTTCATTGAACCCTGATGTGTCCTCTTTGTATACTTCAAAAGTAACAGAATCTAGCAACAGGCCTCACCAGTATCAAGTCTTCCAACCAAGAGATGGAAGGTTGAGAAGTTTGAACGGACCACTCCATCATTGTGACTTTTTTCCCCCCCAGGAAATAATGAATAAAATACTGTCAGATGGACACAACTGTATTTGACTTTCCCAGCAGAAAACTCTAAAGGGAAAAATAAAGTGGAGAGGGAGATAGAAGATCTCTGGTGAGAGAAAAGTTGTTAAAAACACCCAAGGACATTTGAATTTCGACTTAAAAGCATCATCTTTTTTCAAGTCTTCCCACATCCTACCCCACCCCTGGTTCTGAGTGAAGAGCAATTTATAAGACAAAACAATACATTAGAGATAAATTTACAAACTGACGGAAGAGATTTGTCCCAGAGGCTACATTACCTCTTCAAGTTTATTACAGTATCTTTAGTTCTTATTGCATATATTGTTACATGCTTTTTACAAATTGGGATTATTTATACATAGTATGCTCACTTTAGCAGAAGTTAGGTCTGTTGTTTCTTTCTTGAAAGCCAGCAGCATGCAGTGCAATATTTGGTGTGCAGAGTTACTGTTTCAAAAAGTAAAAAAACTACTTAGGTTTAACTGAGGAGGGAACATGATCTTTATTGGCTTATTTAATTTTGGTTTTATGCAGAGTTTGCATAGTTCATGATTAGTTTCTAATGGGAAACTGAATGTGTTGTCGTGACCTTGAAGAAGATCAGGTGACAGTGGCAAACAAAAAAATCTGAAGAAGAGGCATAACTTTTAAAGTAGAAAGGTCAGCAAGAACTGCCTGAAACATAAAAAACAAAAAAGAATTATTACTATCAGTATTCTAATCAACAAAGTGAAGCCTTTGAAATAAGGTACAACAGAAACAGTCTTACAATGTAATTCTGGCACTGACACACACTCTTAAGTTCTTCGTGTTTGTCTTAAACCTCTATAGTGAAGCTACAACGTCCCTTCTCTTTTCTGAGTATCTTCATGTTAGAACATGTGCAAAATGCTAAAATTGCAGTAGAAAATAAACTGGACTTCAGCCTTGAGCCTTCTTCAAATATACAAGGTAGCATGAGTTTATAAGAGGTCTAACATTTCAACTTGCTTCTATAAATAAACGTACATCAGGAATCCTCGTCCTGTTGTACTAGTATAAGAAGTAACTGAGTTCAGGAAATCATTTTGAGATGGAACTAATGTTTATTCAGTTGCGAGACGCATAAACATCCTCTTCCCTTTAAATAAAGAATTCAGGCAGCTATTTTAAGAATAAAATTTACATTTCCATGAGAGATAAAAACTTGACTAATATGGTAAGTCACTATTTAATTGAACCATGTTTCAGGTATAAATT
This sequence comes from Rhinolophus sinicus, assembly GCF_057876585.1. NCBI lineage: Eukaryota > Metazoa > Chordata > Mammalia > Chiroptera > Rhinolophidae > Rhinolophus > Rhinolophus sinicus. Next base: position 197,511,286 of record NC_142501.1, read on the forward strand.
ACACTATTGAAAAGAAACCAGCTTTAAATAATTAACCCACAATTAAAAACAACCAAAAAAGCCCATGTAGCTTTACTATATCATCCAAATACATGCACTTTAACTCTCTCAACGAGTTTTACTCTGTTCGATGAGCATAACACGTGGATGTGACCACTAAGACGAAAACGCCACGTAAGACAACAGTTTCTATTCAAATTACTAGGTTTTCTTGTTTCCCGTAATGATTTCCTATAATACCTTATTTATGACTTCTTTGCAAGAAGATTATTTTCAAGTAGTTAAGGAGTTTTGACTTCTTCTTATTACTTAGCTCAGAACTTACAGGTTTTACCCAAGTTAAGAAATTAGGCTCTGGGTAAAGTGTGTCTTATGCATCTGAGACACAAGTGCCAAAGGCTGGCAATCTCTCAGAAACTATTTCCATCCCATCGGAGTGAAACTTATCCTTACTTCAGCTGCAGCCAGTGATGTCACCTCCATCAGGTTGACTGCTCGGAAAGCAAACACAGCAGCTGCCAGGACTGGAAAAGAATGCACACTATTTCAGCTGCTGGCCTGCTCATCAGCCCGGCAAATTAACTGCTACGCCCACAGCCCACTATGAGAGCTCAGAACTCGTGCTTTGCACAACTGCACGCCTGCCTTCTGAGTTAAGGGCTTGTGATGAATGGAAATCGTCTCCTCTGGAGAACAGTGCCTGCTGGCTAAGTTGGGGTAAAAAGAAAACTTCAGTGGTCTCAAAAAAGCCATTTTATAAATTGTTTCTTTTATACCTACAACTTAAATTATAACCATTTTTAAATAACATGAAGATTTAATGACTGTCCTATAAATTAAGGTTTGTTTTGAATCAGGTGTTTCTTACTAATCCAATAGATAGGCTTCTGCAAAGTTACCTGGAGCCTGAATTTTTAAATATACCACATCATGTTTCATTGAAAAGGCATCCTGATAAAAATGTGCCAATAATGCCTTTTCTTAAAAACATCTTTATAATATTTTGTTATTTACATGTTTATAATATACTCAGCACTGAATTTTCTTAGAGTGTCACAAATGGATATGTCTGGGGGGGGGCTGCTGTGGGATTGATTCTGACATTTGCATTTATGTTGGCTGTAGGAAAAAGTTGAAACTTTGAAAGAAAACCATTATAGGACATCTTGAAGGTCAATATTATACTCTGAGTAGAAAACAACATTTGGATTTTTGTTTCCATTAAACATACATATATGGAAAAAGAGTAACGCTAACGTGCAGTACTTCTCATTACACTGGGGGTGCCAAAAAATTCATACACGTGACTTGTATTCATCCTTTGTTATCAGTATAGATTGAGTGTTACCATTTTAATACAGTTTTTTCCTGTCTTCAAATGTGTATCCCTGTTTTTGGTACCCTCTGTGTAATCTCCCATAAAACCCCATGTGAGGGAATGAGTCACCATGAACAAGGCAAGGACCCATGTAAGAGGCAGGCAATGCTGGTAAGGAACCAGTGCTGCCTGGGGACAGACGACTTTTGACTTCTCCCCCTGCCCCCGGCCTTGTTTTCATCACTACTGATGGTAATGCATTCACTACCCAACAAGTTCTTGAAGTTTAGGAAATGAATGGTAAGGAATCTTCAAAGTTATTTGGAAGACTGGTTCCTAAGTATATTTCATAGCTAATGCAAATTAAATATGTGTGTGTGTGCGTATATATATATATATATATATATATATGTATATACATATATATATATATATATATATATATATACGCACACACACACATATATATATATATACGCACACACACACACACACACACACACACACACACATTTTTACTATGGGAATAATGATAATACCCATAGTAAAAACGCTTAATTTATAGCGTTGGTATGAGAATTAACTAATACCAGTTAATTCTCATACCAACACTATAAATTAAGTACTATTATTAGCCCCATTTTACTAATGGGGAGACTGAGGCACAGTGAGTTTGGGTGACATGTTCAGAGTTATACAGGTAGAAAATGGTAGATTGAATACAACCCTGGCTCTGGCCCAAGCATCTAAAGCATCTAACCCCTACGTGATGATGTCACTGAGATTGAAGGTAAGCAACATGAACTATCCCTGACATGGAAATCTGTGTGCTTTCCTAAGAACTGTCTTCTCTCCTGTCGCTCAGAACGTTTTTCTAGAGATGGAAATGGAGGGTGACGCCCTGGGTCCTGGGCTCACACGGGTGGGTGGTTACGCCTGAGGAGGACAAGTCAGGATCCAGGCCTCTAACTTCACAGGACAGTGGGCAAGTGCAACCAGTGATGGGGACACACAGGCATTTTTCTAGGGGACAACGGATTTGGACAGGTTGGCAAAAAAGCCATTAGAAGCAGTTAGAAATATTCTGGGGGAAAAACAGTAGTGGTAAAACAAAATTTAAAAAGTCAAATCAGCTGGGATTATTGAATATGTAAACGAGTTGTGTAAGGGATTTGGGATAAAGAATTTACCCTTTAACTGAGAAAGAGAAAACTTACATACTTTAGAGTCATTGAGCGTCTATGTTTACAAGATTATAAAAAAAAAACACCATTTATGTGGACCAGCACCTTCTTTAGTTTCCTAATATTGGGAACTATATTTGACAATGGAGACATTTTAGAAACTAAGGAGTGTGATCACTACTTCATTTTTTATGTATGATTTAACAGAGTTGGTGAAAGCTTAACAGGATGGTCCAAGTTTCTGCTATAGCAGGAAAGAGTTTCATACGGCAGGAAATTGTTTTTCCAAATGTAGATAAAAAGGGGGGAAAAGAGTAGTTCACTAATTGACCTCAGTGTCTGAAATGCTCATGTGCTCACGACCTTTATTTATCTTGGTGTCACATCACAGAAGTGCCTTTCTGGCCACCCCATGTTTGTGTTACCCAGCCTTTCCGCACAACGGGTTTGTCTGCCAAGGAGAAAAGGTCTACACTGTAGGATATTTCCCACTGAAATCGCGTTTCATATGAAATATAGGAATGTCAATATTTACTTTTGCTCTTTTAAATTCTTCTCATTACTTTAATTTTAAACAGCTCTGTCAAGAATATTAAGATACCTTTGTGTTAAACTGTTCTTCAAAAGGCGCTAATTAATTCACAATTAAAGCCAGTAATATTTACTACAATATTTCTAAAGACTATATAATAACTCACTTGAGCAAAACAGGTGGACCCAAAACATGCAGACCAAAAAATAACACAAAATATTTGAAATCGTCAAAAGCAATTTGTGCACATCTACATAAAATTAGCTCCTCTGTGGCTCTTCATTTGATTTCCATGACGGGGGAGCTCACATCAGTCTAGTTCCATTTCTACATGTTCTAGAATCCTTCCCTGGTCATTGTTTAGAAACACTCAGGGAACGTAGGTGGATGCAACAGTCTGGACTGCAGTCCTACCTCTTCATCAGTCACTGTTTTATTAAGGTGTTGAGCTCACAGCATCATGCCTGCTCAGTGCAAATGCAGTATTCATTTATTTCTGCATTTCCCTTTTACTGCTGTTTGCTGAGGGGTGAGAAGTCACAGAATGACAGGTTTTAATAGGCAGAGCTGTGGAAAGTCTTCCAATTCATAGTACAAAACCTTTAAGCCTTTAGGTGACAGCTAAAAAGCCCATTCTACTTTTGGAAAGTCCTAATTATCAGAAAATACTGGACCCCTTTCTTTCATATACCCTAAGATCTTTTTTGAAATGAGAAGAAAAGCTACACAAAATACTTTTCAAACTTAGGGCATACCCTGAGGAGAGTTATGTGGTGGGAAGTCTAAAATTCTGTTGCCTGAGAAATGGTAGCAGAAAACAAGTCTATTTAGCTTAAAAAACAGAAGACTTTGGGGAAAGCGGGGTATGTGAGAGTAGAAGAAACATGATGGTGACCTTGGTTTCACAGGAGTACATTTTAGCAAGCGGTATCATCCAGAAATGAAATGGGCTACCTGGTGAACTAGGGATTACCCTATACTGAAGGGTTCAAAGAGAAGACGAGGACCGCCTGTCAGAAACATGAACGTCACACCTGATGTTTCTAGGACTGTGATGTCTGGGTTACATATGTCACTGTCATTCAGCCAAAAGCGAGGAGGGTAGACCATTGTGTCCTAACTCCTATTGTAGGGGCTTTGAAAACAATTAATACAGAAGGATACTAGGTAGGAGTTGTTAAAAACATCGGTAAGTGATATCTCTGATTACTCCAGGGACAATATTTCTCTTCATTGGACCTTTATCATTACTCTACTGTTCCCTTTCAAGTGCCATCCAACTACTTGAGACCTATCAGCATTTAAGAGTATGTTAATATGGTACCTAGAGAATCTTTTACAAGAAAAGAGTCTTCTTCAATTAAGCATTATTTCCACAAGTTCCCAGAAAGGTGTCTTTACAATGTTATCAATCAATGTAGGGGAAGGAAACACAGGCTCACAGTTTAAATAATGTGTTCCGTATCACAGAACTGGAGAAGGTCAGACCCCGCACTCTGCCAACATTTTTGCTCTCCATACATTGTTGTGAAAACCTTGTAATATGGAAGGTGCCCAAAAAATGGAAGGAAAAAACTGTATTAAAATTGTAATCCAATGAATGGCACTAGCATTCACTTGGTTAACACCATCTTTTAAATGAATGTCACACTAGACATTGCTACTGTAATTCGATTCAATTTCGAAAAATAATACATAGATAACATCTCTTAAAATGTGTATATATATATTTTTTGGCATCCCTGGTATTTATTTGAATTTTGTGACAATCCCAATGATAAAAATAACGGAGAGTACAAAGTACAAGAGAAGCAAAACAATGTAATTAATGACAAATCTGTGCCCTATGTGTTATCATAGAGTTGTCTTGTGAGACAGCGGCCGTAAGAACTGCTTAATTATTAAATAAGAGATGAATCGGTGGCTTCCTGAAGAAAAATAACAACAACAAAAAACAACAACCATGAAATATTTTTGGCTTAAGAGAATATCTAAAAGGGAAATTCAGCCACCAGGGTAGGTGTCAGAGACCATGAGCAAAAAGGGAAAGGTTTTGACTTCAGTCTAAACTGAAGTCCAGAAGAGCTGAGACAGCAGTGATGCGGGGAGGCTTAGTGCCAGTTTGGGTTTGAGGTAGTCGTCGAGGAGCACAGAACAAATGCTAACGGTCCGCGGAGCGCAGAGGAGAATGTATCTGCAGTCTGTTGCACAGGCCTCACAGGTGCTGAGGGGCAGTAAACTCTGGCTGGACTAAAGGGAAGGGCGGGGGGGAGGAGAAGTGGAGTTTCCGGGAGCCAAGGAGACAGACAAGGAATAGACTGGTGCTGGGAGGTTCCACGGAAGGACCCGGATCGCAGAACCTCAGTCCTTGTCTTCTAAGGAACACAAATCTCTTAAATGTCCATGAGTTAGAAATGGGACGTAACTGGAGCCTCAAACTCCAAATACAGGTGGTGCATGTCAGAAAGGAAAAGGGCTTTGCTAAAGAAACAGTATGTGTTTGACAAGCAAGCACTTACTCTTACCAGGAAGAATTTCCAGAGAGTTGTACCCTAGAATTCTATCCCACAAAAGCAAGAGTTGATCTGTAGCTAAGTATCCAGAGAAAGCGCGAACCATCCATTTAAATGATATGCGAAGTCTGTAAGCAAAGAAAAAAGAAAATGAATTTTACCAGTGGTTTTTTTGTTTCTTTCTTTGTTTGTTTTACAAAAAGCAATGTCTTACAAAAGGTTGGAAGAGTCCAAGGGATTCTATTGTTAAAGTAACTCCTTTGTGAGTCTTAGAAATCACCTGGGCATTTATAACTGAAGTACTCTTTTAAAACCTGCAAAAGTACAATGGTGAGAGAGAAACCATGAGTCCTCAAATTAGTGGTCTCAAAGTATTAAGAGGAAGAATTATATCTGGGGCCCTCCTTTATGTTATAGTTCATTCGGCCTTTAGAAAACTCACTACTACCTTTAATTTTTCAGGATGTGTACTAATTCACTATCAATGAGGTGACCTTACAGTCTTAGTTTCAGGCAAGCCTCGCAAAATACTTGAAGAGAGCTTAAGATATTAGCTGCATATTTTTGCTATTCAATAAATTATATTCTCTCTCTAAGATTCTCTTGATTTTAAACACAAGGAAAATACCGTGATATAAAGAAAGAAATTGAGAATAGGTAACTTAAATAACTTTACCAGGCTTATACAATTTAGTAGAGACAGAATTTGAATCTGAGCCTGTCTCTTAAACCCACCCACTCACTCACCCATCCATCTGATGTGGATTCAAGTATGGAGAAGACAAATACTAAACTGTTCTGCTTCCCATTAAATCCTTTTGTGGCCTCAAAGAGTTAATCCTTCTTTCAAATATGCCCTCCTCAACAGGGGAAAATGGTTGCACCGAAAACAAGACAGTAACAAAACATCCATAAAACATTTGGGAACTTCTGTTGCCTTAGACGTTGTTAGTTTAAAAAGAGAGAACAGATAATATTGAAGACCAGGGTTCCCTGCATGTTCACCAATAACTCATACTGAGAAACATGAACACATATTCAAATTTTTGAAAGGAAGAGTCACAATGTAAAACCATTGGTAGGTAATTGATCTAGTTTCCTTTATTAAAAGACAGCCAACTTTAATCTAGATAGCTTTCATTAGTTGTTCTCCGATAAACTGAGCCTAAACTGACTTAATTTTAGTATTATCACATTTCTCAGGTTCTATTTGTTTCCCCAACTCTTTGCCTCAATTTTGGCCAACACCTTTCATTACGAATAGAAATTAGTTCATTTTGGTGATTCTTATACCAATCACAAAAACCCTAGCAAATAATCCTTCCAAGAATTTTTGGCACAAGGTAGAGTTACAATTTGCTACTTGATAATTGTTTTACTGGGGAAATTGCTAGTTTAATTTCTCTGAAAAATTACTGCATATTTGCCAGTGCTTTATAATGTGAAAAAGACTTCTGACGTCAATCTATTCTTTAGTTAAGAGAAAAATACTCACGGTTGGGCCCCAATTTCTCGTAGATGATAAAAGAGTTGGGGGAGATAAGTTTGAAGAAGAGTTTCAAAGAGCAAACAGAGTGACACAATACCCTGCAAACAATAATAAATCACAAGAGAAATACATATGTTAGTATTTAAAATTTAACTCTGCTGATAAATAATTCAGATGGAAATGAGAAAAATATTATCAACATAAATATTTTTTTCAACATAAATCGTTTTTATACTGTTAAGAGTCAAGAACAGGAAATGAACTAATGATCTCCAACACTGTTTAAAGATACATTTTGTTCCTCTTCATGGAAACCTACTCTTACAGATATTCTAAGGGGCCTCCATTTTAACACAATAGGTTCCCCACATAACTTGGTATGTAATATTCAGAGAGTCCAAGGAAAACATCATTTCATAGAAAAGCTGCTACTCTGTAAGCCTTATATTATCAGTTAAGCCCAGCAAAATTAGTTTTTTCTGGATGCATTCCAGTTTCCAGGTATTTCTCTGGTGCTATAACCACACCCTTTTGTCCCTTCTCTGCCAGCTGCCTCACCCATCAGGGAAAGTATTTCCTCCCTTTTTTTCACTCTGTCTTTGAAATCTATCCACAGGGAAAGACTGACTGCTGCTCATTGCTTGAAATTTGCATCAGAAAGTTATCAAACAAGAATGTTTCATTATTTCGTAAAAAGATTTTTTTTTTTTTTTTTACTGAAATCTACTTTTATAAAAGGGGATTATTTGTAGAGTACAGGAAGTAACCTATTTAAGCAGATGGTTTTTCAAGTATGTTTATTACTTGACAACTCTGAATAAAGTCTTTCTTGCGGCTCAGCATTCCTCAGGGTTGATCTTTGTATGGAAGTTTTAATCCTCTTTTTGAGTTTCTAAAGAAAAAAGGCTGTCATGGTTCCAAATAGCTCAGTCTGGCTGCAAGCTGGAACAGGAGATGACCGCCTGTAAGTCTCGATTCCACTGAGTAAAGAAAGGGCAGAGGCAGGGCTGGCCCCATCAATTCACTGAAAAAGGACACCTCAGGCAGGGTCAGTGTGGGGATAGTGAAGGAATCCCCAGGGGAAAAAACACCATGGCTGTGAACTGAGTCTGAAGCATAAAATGGTACAGAAGGTGGGTGTAAGAAATCTGATGCTGAGAATGAGGTTTTAGGAAAGAGAATTATTAATGTATTTCTGATGGTTTTAGATGAAACATGCATGAAAGGTAAGCGCTAAATAAGCTGTCTCTGAGAGAAGTAACGTAACCCGAGATGATTGGTGGTGCTTCACTTGTTCATCTGTGACATCCTGGGTTTCTGTTATTGGCCAGCTTTCACTAGGATGTCTGAGGGCAAAACTGGAGACGGAGGAAGGTGGAATAGGAACACAGAGGATTCAGCTGGTGGGATAATGGACAGCTGTTTAGTTTAGCAGCAGGGACAGTCTCCTCTTTGGGGAAATTTGGTAGCCCTGACACATTCCAATTTAGTGTTTCTTCTGGAGAGTCAAGTCAACTTACTGACAAGCAGACCAAAGCAGGCCCCAAAGTGGAAAAAGTATCACTGAAATAAAATAAACTTTGCTTTATCTCAGGCTCATAGGGAGGAAAAGATACGATGATAAAAATGTTCAACTCCCAATATGCTTCTCCTTGACTTTCATATTGAGGCCGAAGGAGCTACCCATTGAATAAACACAAAGAAAATATCTAGTATGATAATTAGCCAAACATGACACCGAAAAATAAGTGACAAGTAAATGTTTGATTTTCATGAACAAAGATGATGATGGTGATCGTAACAACAATAAAAACAGCCGCCACATATTAATATTTCCTGGACACCTGCCACGACCCAGGCACTACCGGGTGCTTGGTAGACTTCTTTCTCTACAGCGCCCCAGAAACAGTGTGTACCTCATTTCACAGATGAGGAAATCAGCATTCAAACAAGGCAGGCACCTTTGTCAAACAGAATAATAGAGATTTCTAGGTTGTTTTTCTTTTAACATATAAAATATCATTTAAATGCAACTGATAAAGGAACTTTTCCTCTCCAATTATCACCCAAATATTTAAATATCAAAATTTCTTCTTCTCTTTCATTTCTCCTATAGAAACGTGTTGCCTGACATCCCAAATTGAGATTTGCTGCTTTATAATTTAATTGGGGAGGAGACTTTTTCTGAAGAGAGAACAGATTAGAGTCTGATTTGATCCGATTTTTTATGAACTTACAGAAGGATGAGAAGAGATGGAATGAAGTCTGAAGAAAAAACGCACGTACATCTCACGGAACATCTGATACAATCTGGAAGGTTCATGGTAGAGAAAACAAAGAGGTGCGACTGAAAGAATAAAAGAATTAATTGACAATATTGCAGGACCACTACAATTTAAAAAATAAGTTCATAAACATGAAAGAATAAGTCAACAGTTTATAGTAATAACATTCATTCACAGGCAAGTTTAAACAGAAAAGTTTTGAATCAATTTTTAAAAGCCATAAGTAGTATAATTGGAAAGAAATATAGTAACTAAAACTGAAATGGTAAAGTGCTACCTGGGGTTCCTTTTGGATGACTGATGATTGTTCTACTGGTTCTAAATAAGAGGTTACTGCTCAAGTATTTGTGGGTGCTTAACACATTTGTCTAAAATAGTGTACATATATAAACTCTTTATCAAACATCCTGCATCCTCTGTTTCCTTAATGAACATTTCCCCTCGGGTGTGTAAGCCTTCGCCTATTTAAACGACCAGAACTGTGAATGGGCAGGAGTTAGTTGATGTAGTTTGTATTCTGAGAATTGTTGGAAGATTTAAACTTAACTGTCTTCCAAATCACTCAAGTACACCATCTAAGAACTATTCACTTGAGAAATTCTTGCAGTTAGAATTATTAAAACAGGATAAAAGGGCTACCATTTTTGTTATTAGAGGTAAAAGTTCATATTCTTAACCTTTTTTGGTTTTCTACTTTAAGTTCCTCACATATGTATACAAGAGAAATATGCTGAAAGGTCATTATAACATCACGGATTACGTTATGAAACTTTGGTTGCTCAAGAGAATAAAGCCGAGAGCCCTATAATTCATGATTTCTCCAGACTACTGGTATCCAGAGCAACAATTACATTACATCACTCATCGTCCCGATCAGCACCTCCAAGCACGCATGGCACGATGCGAAGTTCCTAGGTTCTCTGAGTCCTCTTCTCTGTATGTGAGTTTTAGGAGTTTTATATCATGTCATTCACCACATTTGTCTGATGTTGGACACTGATGGGCTTTTTACAGGGAAAAGCGTTCATTTATTGCCGATTCAGAGTATTTCTGTTTAGCCTAAAGGTTGGGGGTAGTAGCAACATTGGGGACAACAACCTTCAACAAGTTCACATGTAACGTGGAGTCCAGCATCGGGAGTAGAGTTAATGGAATTGTAACAGCTATAAACGGTATCAGGAGTAGTAGGTGGGGGAGGGATTTATCACTTTGTGAGGGGTGTAAATGTCTAACTATGATGTTGCTTTGTGCACCTGAAGCTAATAAAGTAATTAAATAAATAACTAAGTGGTATTAAGTAGAGAATTTTTCCTCCGCTAACCTTCATTAAGCTTCTCGCATTCCTCATTCAGTGACACGGGAGGCCTGGAAGCCTGTTAGGGAGAAAGAATTTGCCTCTACCCTGCAGAGGTTCTTCCTGCTGGTCTAATAATCAAACCAACATGACACATATTAACAGGAGAAAATCGAATTTAAGTTCATACATACAGGAGCCCTACACACATGAGAGAACCACATGCAGCAGAGGTTCAGAGACAGAAAAGGAAAATGAGGGCTACGTGGCATTCTGAGCTCAGGAATGGGAGAGGGGCCTGAGGCTTCAGAGGAGCGGAGGACAATTCACAGGATGGTAAGAAGAGCACATGTTCGGTAAGTAGGTGTTGACCCTGACATACATACAGGTCATCAAAATTTACTTCTGGTAAGAATTCTTTTATTTTTAAATAAACTTTATTGGGGAATATTGGGGAACAAACAGTGTGTTTCTCCAGGGCCCATCAGCTCCAAGTCGTTATCCCTCAATCTAGTTGTGGAGGGCGCAGCTCAGCTCCCAGTCCAGTTGCTGTTTTCAATCTTTAGTTGCAGGGGGTGCAGCCCAGCATCCCATGTGGGAATTGAACCGCCAACCTTGTTGTTGAGAGCTCGCACTCTAACCAACTGAGCCATCCGGCCGCCCAACAACTTTTATTACAGGCAAGACCCCTAATTTAAATTCTTTAGGGGAGAGGTCAAAGTTTCTCTTGAGCCCACAGGGTCTCAATTGCCTTTAGCTCAAGACAATCCTCATGCCAAAGTGGCATGTCTTGGGGGACCAGTTCTGAACCGGGTCAGCACTCAGGGCCCTTGAGCTTGCACACGTGTTTCCCACGTGTACCTCAGGATGACTGAATGCTTCAGTGTAATTGTTGCAGTACATCCCACTAGTCTGGAGAAATCATGAACACAAACTCAGTGTGGTCGCTTGTTTCACATTCTTTCTGATCTATTATTTTTTCAAAAGACTTATGAGCATTAGTGCAAGAATTTAAGCAACCTCATTTTACACTGATTAGAACTAAATATTAACGTGTATCTCTAGTTTCCATTGAATCAGAAATGGCAAACCACAGAACCACTTTCACAGCATGATCTAACACTGATTTGTCAATCTGAGCCATTATGATGAGGCTTTAATTTTTTTCCACTGGACATATAAATAAACAAATACTAAACTCAATGTTTAAAACTATCCACAATAACTTGGTAAGTGTGTGGGTGATATGATATGAAGAGTGCTCTTCGTATTTAATTTTCTAAAGTATATAATAAAACAGAGAATATTTTAAAGCCCAACTTACCATACATTGAAAATCCATGAAAAGGGATTACACCTAAGAAAACAAAAAAGTATTTATTTTCAATTAGTACATCCACTGAATTATTGGGTAAACTTTAGAGCAGTAAAACTGAAAATAGAAAGTTTTCCTAGTTTTGTTTCAACTTTGTTCACGAATGCAGAAAGACTTAGTGATGGTAACTAACAAGATATGCTTTTTTAATATCTTTAGAAAAGCAAACTACAGGTTTTCAACATATACCCAGTCAACTTTCTATTGATAACGTTGAAAAATTAAAACATTGAATATTATGTTACAAAAACAGGGCAAAAACAGAACAAGGCAGATCACAGAACTACGTTTAAGAAGTAATTACAATGCTTTCAGAAAGTCAATTGATTATGTCCTCCTGAGACAACTTCATCCTGAATATTTGAATCTAATTGTTAAAAGATAAGCGAGCATTTCAAGGTACCTCTTGTATACCGGGGGTGCCAAAGAAATGTATACACATGACTTGTATTCATCTTTTGTTATAGGTATGTACTGAGTACCACGATTTTAACACAGTTTTTTCCTTTCTTAAAATGTGTATACATTTTTTTTTGGCACCCTCTGTAGATGTATTCCTTTGTAAACTTATCAAAGATTATATCATAGAATGTGGTTTAGAAAAAAAAATACTGGCAGGAATACAGTACAAATTCAGTGTAGTCTTTGGCAAGAACCATACACAAGTAAATTACACATCTATTTCAAAGAAATTCTCAAAGCCTATCTTGGGGTGCTAAACATCTTGTTGCAATGTAAGTGAAAAATTAGAATTTGTACAGCTTAGGTTCTGTAATATACACACCACAGTATACACAGTGTGTATCTAACAACTGTACCAAATCAGGTTGCAAACACAGTAGGGGAGAAGGCTGAGAAGTTTACTTGTTTGAAAAATAGTACAGAAATGCTTTATTCACCCTACATGTTCAGAGGCTAAAACTCTCAGTGTTGGTGGGGACTTCAGAGGTCATCTAGAGTAAATTCTAGTACATGAGCGTTCCGTCTCCACTGAAAACACGTCCAGCTCTAGGCGATGCATCGATTCCCAGTGTGACAACCAATCCCAGTTCTGAACAGTCTTAATTTGGTGGGTTATTTTTCATACTGAACCCAGCTCTGCCTCCCTGTAACCCTCACTTGTTACTCCCAACACTGAACACAATGGTCATACAGAACACGTCTAACTTGTCTTCTCTGCAAACGTTCAGACATGTTTGCGGACATTGTTCTCTCCCCTCACCTCCATCACTGCCAGATGTTTCATTTGATCTTGCTCTAAGACTTTATGAGCTTTTTAAAAAAGAAAATACATGATTTTTCAATTATTGAAGACCTTGTGAGTTTCTTTAATGGTTCTTCAGTTCCAAAGTGGTCCTGAATAGCTTCCTTATTCTATTTCCCTCTGGACAAGGTACACTCCACCCCGGTCTTTAAAGCGAGGTGACTCAGACCTCTCATCATTTTTTTTCTCTTCACAATACACAGCGAAGACACAGTGCCCTCATGCAGTTGTTTGTGACCTAAGTAAATGATTACATATTCTTATCTCTAGTATATCTCTTATTCTAGTCTTTGGTGAACCATTCCAATTTGAGATAATCTTGGCCTCTCATTATTCTATCTGACGTATCCCCTACTCTCTGTTTCTGGTTCCACATTACTTAAAAATTTGGTAAGTGCACTAGCTACGTCCTCATCTGAAACATTATAAAAATGCTGGAGAAGACAATGAGGACAGGATTTCTACACTGATAGTAACCCAATAATTAGCACCGTATCGGGGTAAGTTAAGAGCAGGACCAGGTGTCAGACAAACTTGACTGGGTTCATCTAGCTCTGTCACTTAAGAACTTTGTGCCTTTCGGTAAGTTTCTTAGCTACTCGAAGCTGTGAATCAGAGATCATGCTGGAACCTACATAATATGATCAAGTGAAATAATGGCTGTCGCGTAGCCATTGATAAATAAATAGCGTGGGCCCTTGATAAAAGTTATTTATTGATATTATCATTCACCAGTTAGCTCATATGTCTTTGTTCTTGCTAGAAGTGACTTGATCAAAAAAGAGTGTGAGGAAAATCCAATATTACTGTGAACTAGTATGCTGGGGCCTCTGCATAGTTAGGCTTCACACGCTAGAATTCTCAGCATCTACCTTTTCCCACTTTTCCCTCATCTTCTAGAACACGCCAGGTTCATGTGGTCCAACTTGGGCTGAAGCCTGTCTGCTTATTCATTTTCTTGTTCATCTCTATTCGATTAGCCACCCCGTCCTTTCCACACTTTCCTATTCTTCAAGTGTTTAACACGCAATTACAGAACTCACTTTTCCTCCTCAGTTCACGCCACTGACATGAACTCCCTCACTTGTCTGTTCTTTACCCCAAACGTTCTTCACATTCCATCTGTTTCCTCATCTCCCTTTAGGGAGGTGTTCGGAGGACGATGTCTCTTTTTACTTTTTCAGAGCTAACATCTTCACCTGTGTTCTTAATCCCATTTCCTTGACTTTCACAGCAGCTGGCAACCACAGTCAGGTCCGTGGCTTGTTTTTATGCGGCCTGTGAGCTAAGAATGGCTCTTATATTTTTAAAGGATTATTTAAACAAACATAGAAGAAGAATAGACGACAGAGATTGTTTGTGGCCAGCAAAATTTAATCTATTTACCATCTGGCCCTTTACAGAAAAAGCTTGCAGACTTCTGCTTTGACATCTTGCCCCGCCAATTCTCTCGTCTGCCTGCTTTATGTGCATTACTCAGCAAATATGTATTGATCCCCTACTATGTGCCAGGCCCTGTTCTGACAACTGGAGCGTACTTTTTATTAAGGACATTAACATCATGATAAAATAAGCAAATGTACATCAGACAGGGATAAGTGCTAGGAAGAGAAGTAATGGTGGGATAGAAAGGACAGGTCGGGGAGTGGCAGAGGCCTTACTGATAACAGAGCCATGGGAGCCACGGAGGCAAGAGTCACTGCATAATGGCTGATCTGGAAGCCCTGGGCTTCGTCTGGTGATTGCCGTAGACAGGGCAAGTTTACGGAGGTTGCCTGTCTGGAGGCGGACTGTGGTGGCATCTGCTCTTCACTCCCACTCACGGGGGAGTAGGGACAAGGGGTGGGACGGCTTATCACAGTACTCGTATCGTCAGTGTCTGTGATTCCAGTGCACCTTTCAGCCAAGGACATTATAACCGATTATAAATACCCTCAACAACATAATTAAAAGTCCAGTGTTTCCCCCTCGACCCTACTTTCCCATCTGACAAATCTCTAATCTCTCTCCTGCCCTTGAAGCCAAGCTTCATTTTTTTGAAAATCATCTAAATTAATTTCTTTACTCCCTCATTACATATCCTCAACTCCTCGGTTTCTAGCCCTAGTACCCCAACTTCTGACCTCCGAATCCGGGGATCTCCTCTCTTTGTGGCCTGGCCCCCAGCACCTGAAACCTCCTTCTCAAACTTGCGCCTACCAGATCAGGCTCCCTGAGTCTCAGAAACTTCTGCTGCTCAGCTTTTCTTCTTTTTGTTGTGTTGTTGGCCAGTTCTCTGTTTAGCTTACTCCTGAACAGTAGCTATGTCCTGGACCCGGTTTTCACACTTGTTTCCTCTCTCTTTCCACCAGTATCTCATTATTAACCTGTAATTCAAACTGTAAAAGCCCAGTATTCTGCACCTCCTTCTGGATTTTCTTGCTGTAAAGAACTCTTTACCCCCCTAGTTTTCAGGGAAGAAAGCCTTGGGTCACCTTTGCTTTGTAGGTCTCCTTCAGCCCTTATACCTAAGTGTGACTGTGTTCCTTTCCTGTTGCTTCAGGAGACAGGGTACTTAACTTTTCAGGATTTGGCTACAATCGGATGCCAGCAGCTTCATTTCTCTTACCCAACCCACAAGAACAACTCTAATCCTACCAAATTGATTGCCACCCCTCCTCCAGCCTCTGGGGCTTAGGCAATGCTCTCCTCCATCTCCAGCCCTGTCCCAGCCTCACCCCTTCAAGATTTTAAACAACACTCCTCCTAGAAGGATCTCCCTGGCTCCCTCCTCCTTACCCCCAATCAATTCACTAATCTGTACTCTTGTATCAACTGACTTGCCCTGACTAACTGAGGTTCCCCTTCTCCTCTACGCACCTAGACAATCCTGAACGGATTTGGCTATACCACTCTACCTATGTTCACTTAGGGCCGTTCATTAACCTGTTTCCTCATACAGCACTGCTCTCAGACCAAGGGTGGGGGGAGGAGAGGGGGACAGTGAGAGCCCTGCTCTGGACCTCCTCTGACTGTACCCCTTACCCAGGACCCATGTCCCTCCTTTCAGACCACAACCCAGGTACCCAGGACTTTGAAATTCCCAGCCCAAAAGCCCCTAGCCAGCTTCCAGAATCCACATTCCTCTTTGGTGGAGCCACCGCCCTGATGAAAGGTGGCCCAAGGGTGGCTATTTGTGGAAGATGAGAACAACGTTTGGACCTAGGAAGTCCCCATGCATGACACCTGTCCAGGTGTGGGGTGGAGCCATGCATGAGAAGGGGTGGGGATACCAGAAGCTAGGGACTGCTGAGGAGTCTGAGACTTCTGAATCTGAACCTGGCCTTCCAGATTGTTATAAAGATATATTTGTCAAGACAAGATAACACAGTAGACTTTATTATCAGTTTATTCATCTTATTTATAACTTTTAAATATCTAGACTTAAGGTAAGTGGGCCTCCATTTGTTCTCCTGCCTGAGTCCTACAAAAATTAGGAATAGACCTGCCTTCTCCTATAAAATGGGGATAATACCGAAGAGGTTGTGAAGATTAAATAAAATATGTAATGCGCCTATCACGACGCTTGACGCAAAGTCAGGGCTTAACAACTGATGTTTTCCTACTCTTATCATAATGTTTTGTAAACATTTTTCATTTTTCTCTCTCCTAACAGAATAAACTCCTTGAGTGCAGAAACGATGCTTTACTCCATCTCCAGAGATAAGCTTAGTGCCCAGAATATAACGGGTACTTATTAAATGTTGATGGAATGAATATATGAAACCGTAGAGAATCTACCTCTCCCATTTTCCAACCATTCATGTTCCTCCTACTGCCAGGCCTGAATCAGGCTCTGATGAATTCTTACCGATGGACCTGTAGGAGCCTCCTAATTGATAGCCCTTCTCCCAAACTCTCAGCGCTCCAACCAACTTCTATAATGATTCAGGTTATCGTCCCAAAATGTTAAAGAGACCATGAAAAAGACCTCTACACCATATTCATTGAGGGTTTTCTACTGACCATTCAGACATCCACCAAATATTCGTTGAGCTCCTAGTCATCCAATTAACCTTCCCTGTACCTCTGGAGCTATCAAAATGAATATATTTCCACTATGTTTATGGAATTCATATTCTAGCCTTGTGAAATAGGCTAAGTGTCTACAGAATGAAATTCAAAACCTTTGATCTGGTCTTAACCACTCACAATGACAACCTGAGATACATCTCCCCCCTGCCCTTTTTTTTTACTGACATACAATATTAGATTAGTTTCAGGTGTACACCAAAATGATTTGACATTTTTATATACTGTGTAATGATCACCACTATAAGTGTAGTTACCATCTGTCACCATAGAAAGTTTATACAATAGTGCCTATGCTGTCCATTACACCACCAGGACTTACTTATTTTATCACTAGAAGTGAGTACCTCTTGATGCCCGTGCCCATTCCGCCAACCCCATGAGCCCCCCTTTTGTCACACCTCCTGACTCCATGCCTACTGTGGTACAGCCTGTGGTTCAAGATTATTATCTATAATCACCAGAACTCATCATGCACTTCCACACTTCGGTAGCTTTGAACTTGGTAACTCTGTATCCTAAATGCTTTTTGGTTTCTACTCAGCCTATCAGAATCTCACGAAGGTCAGGCACAACCTCAGAGAAACATCCTGGTCTCTTCATCATAATTAAGTGCGTATTCTTCTGTATTTTCGTGGCACTTTGTTCACATTTCCACCACTCTAATTTCATTATATTTTGTGTTATAATTAGCTATTTAAGAGCGTGCTCCGGAGGACAGGAAATCCGTTCCACTCATCTTTGCATGCATCTCACGATGCCATGAACATACTTGATGAACACACGCCTGCTGAACAAATGAATGGGTGGACGGATGAATAGATGATGACTGAGAAGCAGAAAGACAAGTACTGGTATCTAGTCAGGAGACCAGATTCCACAGTGGGCTCGCCACAGACCCGTCGGGTAATCTAAGGAAAGTCCTTGAACCTCCTGAGGTTCAGCAACTGCTTGTCCTGCAAAGGGACTAAAATTGCCTCTGAAATAGCTAACGCTAAAATTCAATGTTTAACAATTATGTCTACAGTAAATGCAGAAAAAATTGTGAGATCCGGAGAAAACGGGTCACATGAGAATCTTCCAATGGTAAGATTCTTTACTGATTTAAAAATCTTTTCCTTTCTAGAAACAGACAAATGTCAAAACCAGATTAGATTCCCATTAAAAGTCAATATTCCCAATATAGCCACCAGCTCTAGCTCCATGGAGCACTTAGAAGGAGGCCCCAAAACCGTATTTCTTCTTCAAAGTCTCTCTCATTTCTATCTTTGGCTGAGTCTCTTTCCTCCTATGCACACCCATCTTTTCCTACATTCTCTCTGCTGCTTCATTTTATTTCCTTTAACAATTATAGACTTTTAACAAGTAATGAAAAAAGTCTTGTCTACCTTTCTACAATAAGGTTGACATAGGAAAGAAAAATAAGTTAATAAATAGAAGGCATATTTTGATGCTTTACAGCAATATATGTATATATTATATCCTTCTAAAATACTAAATATCAAAGCAGATTTCTATTATTATTATACAAAACCCCTATATTCTTACTGCAAAAACTTTTCCTTTCACTGTTAAGATACTGCAAAAGCATTGCCCAAGCAGGTTAAGGTAGTCAGAACTGAAGACCTCACTATTAGTATTTTCATCTTCTACAAATATTTATTAAGAATATGCTAAGTGTAGGAATACCTTCATCAGCACAAAGCACTTTTAATTAGGAGACTTACAATGAATGAATTAGTCAACTGTTAAGCAACAAAAAAGGAGGCATGTAGTAAGGTGACTCACGGTCAATCACACTTTCGCTGCATTTCCTCCAAGTTCTGGAATCTATAACTGTCCTATAAGCTGTATGAGGCAAGGGCCACAGTTCACACCGCGTATTACCTTCAGCGTCCAGCACAAGCATTCCACAAATGAGATGCTCAATATACATGGTTAATGATGGGACCTTAAGCAATTGTAAAGATACTCAAGGCTTGTAAATAAAACAAAATAAAAACTCACTTATAAATAATTAACATATAGGACAGGCGGCTCTAAACAACTCAGTGCTGAATTATAAATGGCCGACAAAGTCATAGACATAAATTCAAATTCTGTGTGACTCTGGACGAGCTACCAGGACTCTGAGTCTCTACCCTCATTTCTGAAAATGGCGATAAATAAGACCAACTCCACTGGGTTGTACTAAACACCAATGGGGTAATGTATTTAAAGTGCCCCAGTGTAGTCTTTAGTGGTCAGCAGGTGCACAATAACTGTAGCTATTTTACGAGGGCTGACAATTAAGTTTGCGAACTTGTTGCATCGATGTTACTAACCTTTTTTTGGTATCAGAGGGATTATTCATTATGAAGTTATACCAACTGGACAAACAGTTAGCCAAGTTTACCATCTGGAAGTACTGAAATGGCTGTGTGAAAATGTTAGATGACCTGAACTTTTCACCAAAAATTCATGGCTCTTGCATCATGACAATGCATCAGCTCACAGGGCACTGTCTGTGAGGGAGTTTTTAGCCAGGAAACAAATAACTGTATTGGAACACCCTCCCTACTCACCTGATCTGGCCCCCAATGACTTCTTTCTTTACCCAAAGATCAAGGAAATATTAAAAGGAAGACATTTTGATGACATTCAGGACATTAAGGGTGATACGACGACAACTCTGATGGCCATTCCAGGAAAAAGAGTTTCAAAACTGCTTTGAAGGGTGGACCAGATGCTGGCATCAGTGCATAGCGTCCCAAGGGGAGTAATTTGAAGGTGACAGTAGTGATATTTAGCAATGAGGTATGCAGCCCTTTTCCTAGGATGAGGTCGCGAACTTAATTGTCCGACCTCGTATGCTGTCAGAAGGGATGGTACCACATTTCAGTATCAGCTTATACCTAAGAAAATCTTTTCTGGTCAGTATTAGATAAGGGTTCACGTCAGCTTAATTAAACCAGGACTTATGACCCTGAAAGAGGGTACACGGTCCACTTTCTTGAAGAAGGACGAAGTCTGACTCTGGCAAACAAAAGTAGGAGGCATAAGAAGCACTGAAGAATCCATTAACACCAAAGGGCACATACCACCTAGGACATTTCTTTGATCTCAGAGGCTGTCATGTTCTTGGGCAGGTTTTCAAAAATCCTTTCCTTTGGCTCTCATCACTTGTCTTTCAAGGGTCGAGTTTCATTCACCTGGCCATCATCCAAGAACCTTACTTCCTACAGCCATTGGGATGCTTGGGACACTGTCTCTTATCTGGCCTTAGAGTTCTGCAAGTCTGCTGTGAATGATTACCTTAAGATTTGAGCCTTCCTTTAGCTATCTGAAGAATGTCTAAAATATTAACTACCTACCCCATTCAAAAGGAATAACTTTATAAAGTAATGGTTTAACGGGGCTTTGGCATAGCTCAGAATGGTAAACACTGTCAACAAAAATAAATTTTGAACTAGGGGAGATATAAATAGCAAATATGACTCAGAAAATACCCCAAATATTAGCATGCTTTGCACTTACTAAATATTTTCCCTTCATTTCCTCACTGTCTCTATTAATACTTAGCATTTATAGTTGGACCATAACTCTCATATCTGATTCACGTTAACATCACTCCAGTTGAAAGCAAATTTTTACACTCTTTCATTTGGGATTACTCAGTACTGTTTATTTAATTCGTTTGTTGAAATAATCACTTCCTCTGTTTATTCTCATTCCACATGTAGCCTACAGGTCAGGAAGAATGGGGATTAGGACAATGATGACATTGTTTTCTAACTATTTCCATTATCTTTCTGAATTAGAACTTCAGAATACGACTTTGTTATTTTATTTTAGTGGTGAAAATTTCCCCAAACATCAGAACATATCCATATTTAAATATCAATCTAAAAGTCATACTTTAAATAAAGTCATAGTTTAAATAAAATTTAAATTAGGTTTCAATTTATGTCTAAAGTTACACATCAAATGAATTTTGGATTACAAGATGTTTTAAATTATTTAATTAATATAGATGACAAAAATACATTGCTGTTTATCCACTTGACACTTGCAAGCAGATTTAAAATGATCTACTTTCATTATTTCTTCTAAGAGCCTTTAGTACACCTCTCCCCCCACACACACTATGATAACCAGTGTCTTCAGACATTTCCAAATGTTCTCTGGGGTGGACGTGGCTTTGGTTGAGAACCATTGCTATAGAGCCCTAAAACTCCTCTACCTGATGTTCACTAGCAATTATTTTCTCTTGTCTTATAGGATACAAAAGGTATTATTAGCAAATTCTGATGTTTGTTTGAGTCTCATTCAGATCTATATGTAAGTCTTGTCTCCCTGCTTCTATTCTTGCTCCTGTATACTCTTTTACATTCATTCCTTCATTCATTTAGTAATGTTTGCTGATCAGTGACTTTATGTTGTGTGTGAGTCTAGGTGCTAGATATGTTGGTCATTCAAACTATGAAGGTCACGGTTCCCTTGGAGCTGACGTGAGAGTTACTGGCAGGCACCTTTCCTGACCACCTTATTTAAAATGCCCGTGCCCTCCCTCACCTCCCTACCTGTAATCAGTTCCTGTTCCTTTTCACTGTTCACCTCATCACTCCGAAATGACATCCATTAGCTATTTATTGGTTTACTGTGTGTCTCCCTCACTAAAATGTAAGCTCCCTAGCAGCAGGCATTTTTATTGTGGCTCGCCACCTAGGAGAGGGAGCCAGAGCTGGCTAAGTAAGTATTTATTAAGTGAATAAAGACAAATTATTCATGTTGAACAAAGAATAAAAGCAAGAAAAGCTTATAAAATACCTGTGAGAAGTCTCCCTCAACTCAGAAATTTTGCTCATCAGTTGTTTAATGAATCAACTAGAAAAAAAATCTGTCCATTGACAAGGCCTCAAGTGAGGTGAGAGGGTTGTGTGTGACACCACTCTGGCCTGTCATTTCCACAGAGGAAAGGGGATCACGGGAGGGTGGGTGAGGGAGCAAACCTCTGTCCCTTGTAAGCACCTGCCTGGTCAGGGACAGAGTGTGTCAATGAGCTGCCAGCAAACCACTGTGTGGGCCCCTGGGACCCAGAAAGCCAGGCCAGTTTTAGGGTGTGTGTGTGGGGGGGGGAGGGTAGAGGTGTCCTTGAGATTTCAGAGTACTCCTGTCTTTGGCAGAGGTTGAAAAACAGGGTGGGTCATGTAAAAATGGTGCTGGTATTGCCTTAAGTGAAAAATAAAGGGACAGCAGACCAACTGGTTTTTGTCTCTTCTTGTTCTGCCACTTCAGACTCGTTGCCCAGAGAAGACTCCTCCCTGATTCCGGTAAGGCTCTAAAACTATCTGAGAGAAGAAATGATTCTGAAGAATTAAGATTATGAACAGCTGTGGGTTTACCTCATTAAGGATTAAACTGTTTTTATTCTCAAGGAAAATCTTTCTAGAACCTATTATGTGCATCTTTTACTTTTTCAATATGCTAACCACTTTTTCTTCTAAAAGACACGCTAATGAACTCAGTAACACTTCCTGAGGCAGGAGAGCATGGTGATTAAGAACGTCACTTCTGAAGTCAAAGAGCTGGGGCTCAAAGCCTGGCTTCACCACTTACCCACTGGGCAAGTTAATACTCTGCCTCAGCTGCTTTATCTGTAAATAGGGATAATATTACCCTGTTTCCCTGAAAATAAAACCTAGCTGGACAATCAGCTCTAATGCGTCTTTTGGAGCAAAAGTTAATATAAGACCCAGTATTTTATATTATATTATATTATATTTATTATATTATATTATATTATATTATATTATATTATATTATATTATATTATATTATATTATATTATATTATATTATATTATATTATATTATATTATATTATATTATATTATATTATATTATATTATATTATATTATATTATATTATATTATATTATATTATATTATATTATATTATATTATATTATATTATATTATATTATATTATATTATATTATATTATATTATATTATATTATATTATATTATATTATATTATATTATATTATATTATATTATATTATATTATATTATATTATATTATATTATATTATATTATATTATATTATATTATATTATATTATATTATATTATATTATATTATATTATATTATATTATATTATATTATATTATATTATATTATATTATATTATATTATATTATATTATATTATATTATATTATATTATATTATATTATATTATATTATATTATATTATATTATATTATATTATATTATATTATATTATATTATATTATATTATATTATATTATATTATATTATATTATATTATATTATATTATATTATATTATATTATATTATATTATATTATATTATATTATATTATATTATATTATATTATATTATGACCCAGTCTTATATTATAGTAAAATAAGACTGGGTCTTATATTCATTTTTGCTCCAAAAGACGCATTAGAGCTGATTCTCCGGCTAGGTCTTATTTTTGGGGAAACACGGTAGTACCTGGCTCAGAAGGTTCTCATAAGGATTAAATGAATTAATGCATGTAATGTACTTAGCATACTGCCTGGCATATAGTATTGCTTGGAAAATGTCAGCTACTGCTGCTATAACTACTGTTATTATTATTATAACAATATGTTTTTGTTGGTGCCTTTTGCTCATTATAAAAGTCTTACATTATTATAATATGCTACAATCCAGTGATACCTTTCTAAAGGCATAGGGTTACTGGCTTTTACATAAAACACTCCTGCACTGACTTGTAGAATGCTGTTACATGCTGTTTTATAGTTAGTTTGGGTGTTTTTTTTTTTTGTAAGGTCTCTGATTTTTACTTCTACCATGTTTCCCCGAAAATAAGACCTAGCCGGACAATCAGTTCTAATGAGTCTTTTGGAGCAAAAATTAATATAAGACCCAATCTTATTTTACTATAAGACTGGGTATAATATAATATAATATAATATAATATAATATAATATAATATAATATAATACCGGGTCTTATGTTAATTTTTGCTCCAAAAGACTCATTAGAGCTGATTGTCCGGCTAGGTCTTATTTTAGGGGAAACATGGTACTGTTAGTCATTTTTCCTATCTCTGTCAGCTTCTTTCCATGCTTCTGTTTCTCCAGGAGGCATAAAAACCAGTGATCCAAGTCTGTGAGACATGTATGTTAGTAAAAGCTATTATGTTCTGAACTAAGCTGGAGAAGTTCTCCTTTGAATAGAGAGAAGGAACGAGACTCCACAGACCTCTATTTTGGTCCTTCAGAGGTATGTTACTGTTTACTTCCTGATGCAGAGACAAATATTTATAAAAAGTTACCTGAAAATTAAGTTTCTGGGGAGATAGAGGTAACTAAGGTTATACCTAAATGTTAAAATTGAAAAGCCTCCAAGCAGTTCAAAGAAATACTCATTAAACTCCCACTACAGCCAGATACTGGGGGAACAAAAACCAACAATGTGGTCCTGGACCTCAGGAAACTTGCAATCCAGAGAGGGAGATAAAGCAGACACAAACAATGTCAACGTAATATCCTAAGAGAGACCAAAGATTTTCACACTGGGTGCTGTGGGAGCCTCGAGAAAGGGCCTTTCACGAACCTGGGGGTGCAGAGAAAGCTTCCTGAAGAGGAGGTTGCCTGAACTGAGCCTACTAGCCAGCTGAGCAAAGGGTGAATGGGCTACTCCAAGCATGGGAACAAGCCAAGTAATGAGGTATTTTATGAGGTACTTTATGAGGAAATTATGAGGAAGCAGCATAATGCTTCTGTGAGAGTATGCAGGTGTTTCTGTGTGTGTGTGTGTGTGTGTGTGTGTGTGTGTGTGTGTGTGTGTGATTAATAGTTTGATATCGATATGATTTTAAAAAGGTAAGATGGGAAATGGTGAGCTATGAAGCCAGGAGTTAGACTGAATAGAGGCCAGACTCAAGATGTGTCCTCAACTGCCACGCCAAGAGGCTTGAACACTATTCATAAAGAGATGGGGAGCTGATAAGAAACCTTTAAGGAGAAAAACGATCATTTTCAGATTTTCCCTTTAGACGTGTAACTCAGACAGTATTGTCAAAGACAGAGCAAAAGTAGAAAAGACTAGAAGAGAGACCGGTTAGGTATCTGTTGCAATGAGCAAGGTAGAGATAGTAAAGCCTTAAGGAGCACAAGGGAGCAGTGATGGTGAAGAGGAGAGAGGTCCCACACGTATTTTAAAGATAAAATTGGATGGTCCTGGTGAATTGTCAGATGGGCAGGGTCCCAGACGGAGAGGAGTCGGGGTGACTGCCAGGTTTTAGGCCTGGAATTATCGGTTAGATGAGAGTATGATAAACTGAGAGAGAAATAGCAGAGCTTTTTTGTTTTGTTAATTATTGAGAGGTCAGAATTGAAGATATAAATTTGAGTAATTAACAAATAGAGCCAAGACAGCAGATAAAAAGTCCTTGTAAATGTGTGAAAGCAGAGCAGAACAAGGGTGGGGTGGGACACTGGAGAACGCTAGTGCTTAAAGAGGCACCAGTGGATGTCCCGTGAAAGAACCTGGGACACCACTCTAAGAGGTGAAAAGAAAGAACAGTGCCATGAAAGTTTTAGATGGAGTGGGCAATAATGAAGCTAAACACACTGACAACACCTGCATTTTTTGAGCACTCAATACACATCAGGCACTGTGCTGTTTTAGACACTGTATCTCATTGAATCTATAATCCATATGCTGTAGATGACAAATCTGAGGTTCAGCAAAGCCATATAACTTACCCAAGGTCATGGGGTGAGCTGGCAGAACTGGGATCTGAACCCAGGTCTGCTGGATTACAAAGCCCATGTTCTTAACTCTGCTGGAGTAAAAGAACTTCTTCAGGATGCAATTTAATATCATCCTAAGGACTGATACGTATTGCTTTCCAAGAAGCGTATCTTAAAAAGTCTAACAATCTCAAAGGAATCTTTAAAATTTCATGAGCTCATTATACATTTGATCCCTTTGTATAATGGAACTAGATTATTTTGGTGATATATTTCTTTGTAATCTTGTTCTTTCATTAATACTGCACTTGTCAAATTATGAGAAGAACAAAGTGCAGCGTAAGGCAGCCCACTCATTAGTGCTCTGCTCCAGTAAAGCCAGAGGGAGGCCCCAGATGGGCCAGCTGGTGTTCTTCAGAGGAAAATTAGGCGCCTGGACTCACACACCTGTCTAGTTAGTTTTCTCACAAATATTATTATTGGTCTCAAGGAAAACCAGAAAAGGTGTAGTTTAGCACAAACCTACCACAAACATGGAAAAGTTAACTAACATAGGTATTCTACAGAAGGCTTTAGATACTAAATTATTATTAGATCATAAATTATTTAAAAGTAGAGAATAAGAAAGTCATTCCTATTATGAAAGTTGTAATTTTCCTATTTCCCACTAGAGGAAGCAATAGCATTACTCTTACCATTTGGTGGATAAAAGACAGCATATTCTTCCATTCCTAGTTTTCCTGTAAGAGAAAGCCATAGGGGGTTTCAGTATGATTAAATAAAAGAAACAAAACTGAAAAAATTAACTGATTTTGTGAATTTACTGGTAATGGAATTTTAAAAACTGCAATAGTGAAATCTAATTTCATTTCATTTTATGATATGGAATTAATTTGAAAATATGTCCACCGAGTTTTTGATATTAGCAAATCCTTTCATCAATTAAAATCAGTAATAGAAACTTAAGTACAAGGTAAGTGATATAAAACAATGAAAAGAACAAATGCTTTCAAGCTTCTTAAGCACTTAAGAGAAGCATCTATTTACAAGGTTAGGATTGTTTAGCTAATTATAAACAATTCTAATCTATTCATTAAAGAAAGTCCTAAGCTTTGCAATGCCTCATTAGTTTACATTTTTATAGGATGTACTGAAAAGTTAAAAATTAAATGTCTTTATATGGTAGTAATATTTTTGGAATCCCAAAACTTCATATCGTCTAAGAATGAGGCTAAATATTTGAAATCAGAGTGGTCTCCAAAAATTCAAGTATATTCACCACATTCAAATGTTTAAAGGAGTTTTAAAAAAATAGCTTTTCCTCAAAACTTTGAAGGTTCTGAGTTTATTCCCACCTCCCACCTTAGGTAGCTTTTATCTTGATAGTTTTTCTAACACCTTTGAGTCTTGCATGAAAAGCCACACGCAATCTTGCCCTGAGCTTTAAGGTAGTATTTTTAATTAAATAAAGAAAAATCTTTTGTTGTTCCTGGGGGTGGGTGGCAGAGGGGAGATGAAGAATAAGAACCATGACCAATGTAGGTTAAGGTGGAGACAACAGGACTAATTTTGTGTGTAAGGATGTAAGGAGACAATGGAATAATGGAAAATAGATTATAGATAGGATGGATAGATATAGGAAATGTTTGCTAAACTTTCTGTCACAGGCTTTAGGTGTTTTAGAGGTTTAGATGAGCAGGAAATCAATGATGGATTGATGGATTTGGTGAGATACAGGCTAGTTCTTCAAGGACCTGTGATTTTTTGCGGGGGAGGAGTGGAAATCCATGTGGGGTACGTATGGAGGCGAATATGAATATGGAATAATGTGGAATAATCAAGAAAGCAAATTTAGCTAGGTTAAGACAGCAGCAACTTCTGGGCGGCTGGCCTTGAAATCTTGGCTGAGCTAAACTCATAGAAGGAAAAATAAAAGTCAACAGATATAAAAGATAAAAATACAAGACAAAAACAGAAAGAGCAAGTAGGTAAGATTAATAATGTAACTTTAAATGCTGCTACTGGGAACCATTTTCCTGTGATTTGTGATAAGTTGATTGGGCATTTACTAAGTGGGACAGAGGATAGTTATAGTCATTTGAGAGAAAACTTATTAAATAATTTACAACAAAAAATTCGACAAACCAATGTATGCTATTAAATAAACAGTCTTGGTACAATAATGTAATTTCCTTTATGTTACTAACATTTTACCTCTTATGTAGGATTTTGGTGGTGAAGCACTGTTGTATGCAAAGTGAGCCAACACAGATGTATCCCGGGAAAAACAAAGTAAAACCTGGGTACAACATTGGAAAAAACAAACAATTAAGCACTGTTTAATTCATTGCTATTTCCTGCTTGGGAGGCATTCAGGCAGTGTCTTTTAGGTTCAGTACTGTGCCTGGAAATGGGAAGAGCGCCCTCTATTGATGGGCTTACAGTGGATGTCAAGTGCGATGGCCAAAGTTCATCCAAAGGTTTCTTACTGTTAGCCACTTAAATCTTGAACAACAGTAGAAAATGTAAGTTGTGCTATCAGTTGATTCTTTTACTGTGCTTTGCAGCTGGGAAAGAGAAATACTTGAACTTTGGAAAAATTTAACAGATGAGCAGTGTATGGGGGAACCCTAGGGAACTACAATGGCATAGGGCAATTTGGGAAGTGCCGGAAGTTGGAACTAGACTCATTGCTGGGATGTAGCAGCAGGCAGTTGGGCATGTCTGGGTGGGAGGGGAGGCAATAATGATATTTAGAAGGGACGGCGGTGGCAGCTGCAGCAAGCGGCAGCCCAATACAGGTTAGAAGCTGTTCGTTCTGACCAGCAGGTAGAGTGTGGCAGCTCTACTTGAAGTGGAAAATAGCGCAGAAAATCAGAATTAAAGATGTCCATTAGGAGGAACTGGATTGCTGACATCCACCTGCAATTTTAGGGCAGCGGGCCAATCCCTGGGAAGGCAATTAGTTACAGGAAATCTGGGTCCTGGCATTAGAAGACCTGGAATTCAAAAGATGTTACTAAGAAAAGCATTTGGGAATGACTGGAAAAGGCGGGAGCCCAGTTAACAGAATGGGACACAAAGCCAGGGCTGGACTCACAGCAAGAGAGAACGGAGAGGGAAACTGGCTCCAAGACACAAGAAAGGGCCCAGCTTTAGAAAAAGGATCAGTATGGACACCGGACATCAGTCAGGCCCAAGGGTGAAATGTGTACCAACCATTGATACTCATTTCTTTTTATTATATTTTAAAATACTACACAAGCAATACATTTATGATAAAAATTAGAAACACAGATCATCAAAATAGGAGCAAAAACACCCATGATCCCACAAGTGTTAATATTCTTATGTATATATATCCTTTCAGACTAGTCTTATACACACATGTATAAATTTTTCAAACAAAATAGGATTATACATGTTGTTCTATAACCTATTTCTCTCAATATTTTAAAATAAATATTTCCTACCCACATTTTTTAATGTTGAAGAATATTCCACTATATGGATGAACAAGTTTATTTAACCTGTCTTTTTTTGTTGTTGCTCATTTAATTATTTCCACTTTTCCTGAACTATAAACAATATTGCAGTGAACTCCCATATAGCTAAATATTTATGTACACCTTTACTTAAATTCCTAGATGTCTTGTTAAACTAGGGGCATTTTAAAACTAAAACTTGTGATATCCATTGCCAAATTGCCCACCAGAAAGAGTTTCTATTTATTTAAACATATCCAGCAGTAAAACAGTATATTTTCTCTTATTCTCATCGAAACAGATTATCATCATCTTATAAGTTAAAAAATGGCATCTTGCTTTAATTATTAATGAGGTTGAACAAGCTTCTATTTGCATTTCCTTTATGTTCCAGTTCATTATCTGAGTCCCTTTTAACACTGATGGTTTTTAAACTATTGATTTATTTAAATTATTTGTTTATTAAGGATTCTAATCGTTGGTCTAATTGTATGTTAGACCAAACATACATTTATCATTTCAACAAAATGAGCAAATGACTTTGCTCAAATAATTTGTTATCCCTCCTCACATTTATAATGTTCTCTATATATTCACCTAAATTATTAAAGTCATTGTTGTTGTTCATGAAAGTCTGCTTCATCCCTTTTAGGAACATGTCTCAGCTCATCTTTTCTGGCATATCAATCTCCATCTGAGTCTGCTTCCCTGGGAAACCATCTTGCAACATAGTAAAAGTGGGGGAAATGGTGAAATTCTAAATACAGGGTAAAGGAAGGGGCAGTGGGATTTACTAACAGATTGGATGGAGAGAGAGAGAGAGAGAGAGAGAGAGAGAGAGAGAGAGAGAGAGAGAGAGAGAGAGAGAAATCAAGGATGATGCCAAGTAGAAAGATGTTTGATCTGAATAAGTGGAAAGATGGTCACCATCAACTGAGATCGGTCAAGTTGAGAGGACCAATTTTGGGAGTGAGAGATCAGGGGTTCAGTTTTCAACATTTTAAGTTTGAGATTATCTGCAAAATACCTAAATGGAAATGTTGGATAGGCAGTTGGAGATACTAGTCTGTAGCACAGAAGAGAGGTTTACACTGAAGATATAAATTTGGGAGTTATAAACATATAGATGGTAATGAAAGCCACAAGATAGGTGAGCGTGGCGAAATCACCAAGTGAGTGAGTGTAACTAGAGAAAAGAAGGCCAGCACTAAGACCTGGGACGCTCTAACATTAAGATATTAAGGAGAAGAGAAGGAACCAGTCTAGTAACCAAGAGAGGTGGATTTCCCATGATGCTAAGGAAGGTTCTCGGAACCATTCATTAGCCTGGGTCCATTTGAGTGCTGGGAGTTGCTGGGAGTTGCTGGGAGATGTAGTATGTTCTAGGTAAGGAGGGGAAGTCAGGTTGTAATCAGATAGTATTTCTATGTACATATTTCTAGTAAACTGCTTCATAAGGTTCAGAAAAAGGGGACCTGAATCTCTTTGGTTCGAATAACTTGTTATTCTCCCCCTTATTCTAAACAATTTTACATGTTCTTACTTGATTTTATATTTATAATATTGTATACTCTTTCTTAAAGAGGGACCCCCAAATTGTATAAGCTTTAGGTCCCCAAAATGGGTGACTCGTAGAGTAACGGGGGGGGGGGGGGGGGGAGAATGCGATGTCTAGAAAGCCAAATGAGGAAAGGGCACGACTGGATCAAATGCTGTTGAGAAATCAATTAAGAGGAGGATTCATCATCGGTCATTGGATTTAGGTATTGGTGACTTTGACAACAGCATTTTTAGCTCAAGTTGTAGGACACCATATACAATGTTCAGTACCTCATTATTATTTTTTAACAATGTATTTTAGAGATCTTTTCATACCAGTATAAATGAATATACTGCTGCTTCATATAGGGTGGCTTAATTTTAAAGACGACATCATATTTCATTGCGATTATATACCATAATTTATTTAATAGGTTAGACCTCTAAAAATGAACATTTAAATGATTTTCAACTTTATGCTATTTCTGACAATGTAAAAATAATTAACCTTTTACTGAGTCATTTCACACATACATGAATATTTTTGTAGGACAAATATATAATGGAATAGCCTAGTCAAAGGGTGTGTGCATTGAAAAATGTGATATTTGGCTATGTATTCACATTCTTTGTTATCATCTATCCAGAATTTCTTTTATGTATATAGTGGAAAGGGGGCTGGCTATGTGAGTAAGCTCAGTCTTTATGTTGCCTGGCTCTTTATTTTCCATTACATATTCTAAATGATTACTGCTCATATTTGAAAGAATAAATAATTTTAATATTTTATTTGGTAAATAGGCATTTAACTGAATTATCTTATTAGTTCTAATGGTTTTCACTTTATTACCTTGAATTTTTATATATCTATACTCAATAATAACTTTGTATGCTTTCTGCAATTTATAACTCTAATTTATTTTTCTTATCTTATTCTTTAGCTAGAAATTCCAAAAAGACTCATGTTCTTTCCTTGCTTTTATGGTAATATCTCTAGTACTTCAACATAAGTAGCATTAACTTACATTAAGATAGCAAATGTGATTTTATATAAATATTATTCATATGTCAAAAATATTCTTCACTATAGTGTATAAATAGTTAAAAAAAAAAGAATGTTAGGTTGCATAATGGTGTGAATATACCTAACACTACAGATGGTTAAGAGGGTTAAGATGGTTAAGATGATTTTATGTTTTTGGGTTTTTTTTTAACCACAAGTTAAAAAATTAGATGTTCTTAAGTACAGTCTCAAATATATTTTGGGCAGCTATTGACATAATCATATCATTTTTAAATTGAGATATAATTAACATATATTAGTGTCAGGGTAAAACATAATGATTTTAATACTTGTATATACTGTGAAATGATCATATTTTTATTTTTAGACCTGTGAATGTGATGAATATTTGCCAATAATTTAGTAAAATCATTAGGTTCTAAAATATTCTAAATCTATAAAGTTTTACCAAACCAGTAAATAATATTAAACTCTCGGCAAACCTTCCTGTACCACCGTGGTAAGTAGCATAATGCCCCCCCACACACACACACCCCCCCCTGCTCCCAAAGATATCCCCATCCTAATCCCTGGAACCTACGGATATTCTACCGTACAAGACAAAAGGAATTTTGCAGATGTGATTAAATTGAAAATCTTTAGATGAGGAGATTATCCTGGATTATTTTGCTAGGCCCAATGTAATCACAAGGATCCTTATAAATGAAAGAGAGGCAACAGGGTCAGAGTGAGAGAAATTTGAACATGAACATGCTGTCTGCTGTCTTTGAAGATAGAGGAAGTGGCCACGCGCCAAAGATGTAGTTGTACTTTAGAAGCTGGTAAAAGCAAGGGAAGGAAATGGATTCTCCTCTCCAGAAGGAACACAGCCCTGACAACCCTTTGATTCAGCCCAGTGAAACTCATTTCAGGCTTCTGATCTTCTCAAGAGAATATGCTGATTTTGTTTTAAACCACTAAATTGGTGGTCAATTGTTATAGCAGCAATAATAAGCTAATACAATTAAAACAGCTAACAGAGTAATACAACTAATACAATAATAAACAAATTTGACTACTATTAATAAACGGATACGATTAACGTTAAATAATGCAAAAGGAAGATATACCTACACATATTTTTCTACCATTGCCTAGAAAGAAAACAGTTTCTAAAGAAATATTTGTACTAACTTTGCCCTAACAGGCTGGTGGGAACACGGTAATGTTAGGAGAAGCTCTGGGCTTACATCCGTTCCCCTAGAGTCCCTGCTGACTACAGAAGACACGATATCTGAGATGCTCTAGAGAGAAGAGTGGTGACTGTAAGGTGATAATGCCAGAGGACATATGTTAGACATCACGTACTGGTGTGCAACGCTGGGATGCAAGCGAAGAACTGCCAATTCTTATGCTAACCTGAGTGGTTGTTTTAACTTCTGAGATTCCAATTTTGTATGCGTAGTAAGATTTCTGGCATAAGAACAGCAGATAGGTAAGCCTGGAGTTGAAGGGAGAGGGCCAGAAAGAGATATAAAAGTGAGAGTTGTCAGTGTATAAATGGTATTTAAAGTCATGAGAATAGATAAAGGCAAGGACATTAAAGAAAAACAAGGGGTCCAAGGACTTATCCTTGGGGTACTCCTGGGGCGGGGAGATAAGAAGAAACCAGCAAAGGTGAATGAGTATGCCATAGTAAGATAGAAAGAAACCAGAATGCATAATGTGCTAGAAACCAAGTGAAGAAAGAGAATTAAGCAGAGGGCATAAGCAATTGAATGATCAAACAGAGCAAGATGAGTGGTGGGAATTGACCACTGGATTCAGCAATATGAAGTCGCTTATGACCTCTGGTAGTGCAGGTGGGCAAAAACGTCTGATGAAGGATGGTTAAAGAGAGACTAGGATAGGAATTGGAAACGATACCAACAGATTTTTTAAAAACAGTTTTACTGAAGAAGGGAACAGAGGAATGGGGCAGTGGCTGGAAGAGGTGTAGGATCAAGAAAGATTTTTTGTTTCATTTTATTTTGCTTTGTTTTTCAGATGAGAGGAATAGCAGCATATTTGTATACTGAGAGGAGTGATCCAAGAGATGGGGAAACTCACAATGGAAACACTACCATTGCACTGCCTTTGGGTACCAAGGGGAGATGAGGCCTAGTGTCCAAATGCAGGGATTGGCTTTATCCTAAAGAAAAGCAAGGATAGTTTATCCATCATACCAGGAAGGGAAAGCTGGGCATGTGGGTGCAGCTGTAGGTAGGGGCAGCACATGTGATGGTGGGAGAATGTGGGTGTTCTCTTCTCAGAGCTTTCATTTTTTTCAGAAACAGGACTCAAAGTTATCAGCTGAAAGGGAAGAGATGGAGGTTTGAAAAGAGAGAACGTGTAAAAGGCCATCTAGGAGGATAGATGAATGATGCAGAATTGCTGGGCAGAACTGAAAACTCCTGAGGTCAGCAGTATGACTTTAAAGTAAAACTAGTTTATCATGGCTGCATGTTTTTCTCCAGCCACTGCAGCTGTTCAAATGCACGCTGCAGCCACAGAATTGGTGTGGAACTGTACTCAACTAGGGTTAAGGTCTTGTCAAGTAATTGCTACTAGAAGGTGGGAGGAGGGCAAGGTAGTTGAACATGGATTCAAGAGGAAGTGGTTCTAATGACTGACATGTCTTTCGCATTTGTTCTCTCTTTTCCATTCACACAGGCCTTGCTCTCTCTCTCTAGGGGGCTTATGAACGCTAAGCGGAACTGTGAGAGCTGGTCACTGCCATGCTAAGCTAACTCTCCTCACCAGTCACAGCATGCATGGGGTTCACATTTATTTTTGTTTTTCCCATTCTCCCCCTAACTCCTTGCCATTAAGAACCAGACACTTCTTATACAGCTCCTGTACCAGAACACTCTTACTAATTTGACTAAATGGATAAATGAATAAAGAATATCTGATCACATATTTCTTAAACTCCATTCATTCAATGGCATTAAAATATCGGTAACTGTGGCATTTTCTAATATGTCAGTACTGCTACTCAGCATACGCTACATAAGGCAAGAATATGACAGAGAATTTTTCCCAGGACAGAAGGAGTAAATCCTCATGTCTTCCCTTACGGTATAGGAATACTTCCCCACGAATATTTTATACACTTCGGACAATAAATTAACTTGTAGGTTGTCATGATGCCATTAAGTACTGGAACCCGAAAATAATATTCACACTACCCAATTTTCTTCCCTGAGGTAAGGTCCATCTTCTGTTTGAATACATTTTAAAACTCTGACATAATTTGAGACTTTCAACACCAAAAAGTATTTTTAAGAATTTCATGTAAAATAAAAACTAACTAAACTTTGGAATGATAAAAAGTTGACTTATTTACTCAAAACATTATTTCTAGAATAGTCAGTGCTGTTGCCTATAAAATTTAGGTAACTGCACGAGTTATTCGGGAGCAGTGCATCCTTGTAATATAGGCCTGGATTTTCATTAAAGAGGGATTGCTGAAGTTTTTCTCATCTTTATATGGACACAGCAATGCCATATGCTATCTAATTTTGTAGTCTAGTCACAAAATCCAATAAATGGGTTGGACCCAGAGCATGGCCAGAAACATTAAATTCATTTCCTTATCACCAATAATTTTCCTAGACAGCAGATTGTGTGACTAGGCAGCTCTACGAAAGGAACGTCTGTGACTAATGATAAAAAGGCTTTATTCTGTCTTACCTCTCACACGCACACATGCACACACACACGTGCACACAAGTGCATACACACGCTTATATAAAAAATTAGAACTCAATTTCTGATAATAAAATATTGTTTTCAATGTATACAATTACATATTTTTTTATTACTTAAAATAAACTTCTCTCTAATAATTCATATAAATCATTAAAAGGTATGATCATGGAAAGTGTTTTCTTAGTAGCTATCCACATAAGAAAAATTTAGTTCTGCGTAATTCCCAAAGACAGAACTTAGGTATTGTAATTATCTTTTTACTTATGTTTTAGGGATAAAGATCCCTATTAAAGCTTATTTAGTGTCATTTCCAAAGTACTAAAAGCAGTAGAGGCCATGATGTACGATTGAAAAAATTATGAAAACATATGAAATCTAAACGATATAGTTTAGAGTAAAATATTGATAAAAATGCAAAATAAAGGTAAAAGTACCTCCTATAGTACTTACTGTCTGTGATATTAATTAATTTATATCCAATGCTTTACATAAACACTTTAAAATAATTTCAAAACGTTTTTAATGTTCATGTCTTACCTCCTTAGCTAGAAATGTAAGCCCATCAAATGTGGTATCATTTACACATAAAGATCAATATATATCTACTGATGATCATTCTGCTTTTTCTCAGAAAATGCACTCACTGTTTATAAATAGTTCCATTTGTCAGACTCAGTCATTTTTAAGTTTTCCAAGTTAATGTGGGACAGACAAAATGAACATCTCCTCAAGGGTTAATTCTGGCACTATTTGGAGAAAATATTCCTGCTCTCTTTTAAGATGATGCCCTTACTGACCCTGTTAACCAAATGAGGCAGATTTGTTACCTGGAAAGTCCCTTTTACCGCCACCAAAAAGCCTTTGTAGTTGTAACTTAAAGTCGACAATCCTCCTCTCTCCAGTCACCACATGTGATGAAATTGTCAAATCTACACTTTCTCTACTCACACACTGAGTAGAATAGTCAACACACTATATATAAATCATGCCATTATTGGCCTTCAGTTGATGTTATAATTTATGTATTCATGTGCTTAGTGTCATAACAATTTCGTGTTCTGGATTGAAATAGCATAGGAAGGACCAAAAATTTAACAAGTTACGTTTTTTGCCAACTAGTATATATTTAGTTCATTTGATTTTGTTTGTTTTATTTCTTTAATATTGTGCAATATCAATGGATCTATTTCTATTAGGACTCAGTTCATATAAAGGATCCATCATCACATCTAGAACTGAACTCTAACTAGAACCCTGTACAGTGACAGTAAAGCCTTAGTCAGGCAATCATTACTAATTTTAAGATTTTACATAAAAGAAGAAAACTTCTTTGCCAACAGTAAAAACAAAAACAAAACCCTATCAATTAAAAAAAGTATATGATATTAAGACAGATTTTTATTTGGGATCTACAGCATGCACTAGAAGGAACATAGAGGACCAAAATAGTTATGGAATTTATATGGGAATTTGATTATAAAATAATCAAATAAACTATAATAAGTACTATAAATAAAAAGCATGGAAAGCATTACATAGCACTTCAGACGAACATTTTAGATGGCCATGACCTTGCTGTGTGTGTGTCTATGATAGATGGAATGGGGAGTAGATCAGGAAAGGTGTATGTAAGAGAGTGATTCTTTCAGCTGAGAGCTAAATGAAAAATAGGAATTTGACAGAGCAATACTCTTTACATCACTGTAAACAATTACATACTTTTTATTACTTAAAACAAACTTCCCTCATTAAGAAATCGCAGGTCTAATGGCCCTGAGGTAGAAAGGAGGATAGTAAACTTCAGGATGAGAGAGCGTCGGGGTGAAGGGGAGTGACGAGATTGGAGGGGTGGGCTGCGTCATAGTGTCACGTAGGCCCAGACCCCATGAAGGATGTTGGTCTTTTTGGTTTTAATCACACAAGGTACATGAATTGATTGGTATTTTTAAAAGATCGCTCTGAGAAATGGGAAAAAAGAAAGAAAGAAAAAGAAAGAGGAAATTAAAGACATCCAAATAGGAAAGAAATAAAACTGTCTTTATTTGCAGATTATATATACATATATACATATATACATATATACATATATATATACACCTAAAGACTCCACCAAAAATCTGCTAGAATTAATCAGTGAACTTAGGAAAGTTGCAGAACACAAAATCAACATACAGAAAACAGTTGTGTTTCTATACACTAACAACAAAAAATCTGGTAAAGAAATAAAGAAAACAATCTCATTCACAATAGCATCAAAAACAATAAAACGCTAAGGAATAAATTTAACCGAGGAGGTGAAAAATCTGTACACTTAAAACTATAAGACTCTGCTGAAAGAAACTGAAAAAGACACAAATAAAAAGATACCCCATATCCATGGATCGGAAGAATTAACATGGTTAAAATGTTCATATTACCCAAAGCCATCTATAGATTCAATACAATCCCTATACCAAAATTATAATGGCATTTTTCATAGAAATAGAAAAACCAATCCTAAAATTTGTATAGAATCACAAAACAACTCCAAATAGCCAAAGCAATCTTGAGAAAAACGAAACAGAAGGCATCACACTTCCTGATTTCAAACTATACTACAGAGCTAAAGTAATCAAAACAGTATGGTATTGGCAAAAAAATCAACACATGGACCAATGGAATAGAATCGAGAGCCCAGAAATAAACACCCACATATACAGTCAACTAATATTTGACAAGGGAGCAAAGAATATTCAATGGTGGGAAAGAATAGTATCTTCAATAAATGGTGTAGATAAAACTTGATAACCACATGCAGAAGAATGAAATTGGACCCCTATGTTACACCACTAACAAAAACTTGAAATGGATTAAAGATCTGAAACCATAAAACTCCTAGAAGAAAACATAAGAAAAGGCTCCTTGACATTTATCTTGGCAGTGATTTCTTAGCTGTGAGGCAAAAGGCACAAGAAACAAAAGCAAAATTATTTTACTGCCTTCTAGCCTCCATGTTTTCTGATGAGAAATCAGCTTTTAATCTTGAGGACCCTTCTATATGACAAATCACTTCTCTTGCAATTTTGAAGATTCTTTCATTGACTTTTTGATAGTTTGACTATGATGTATCTGAGTTTCTGTGTCTGTGTGTCTTATTTGGAGTTCATTGAGTTTTTGGTGTAGATAAATGTTTTTCATCAAATATGGGAAGTTTTCAGCAATTATTCCTTCAAATATTTTCTCTATTTCTTTTTCTCTTTCCTCTCCTTCTGGTACGCCCATTATACGTATGTTGATGAGTATAATGGTGCCCTACATTTCTCTGAGGCTATGTTCACTGATCTTCATTCTTTTTTCTTGGTTCTTTGGGT
Organism: Rhinolophus sinicus; assembly: GCF_057876585.1. Taxonomy (NCBI): domain Eukaryota; kingdom Metazoa; phylum Chordata; class Mammalia; order Chiroptera; family Rhinolophidae; genus Rhinolophus; species Rhinolophus sinicus. The sequence goes on from NC_142501.1 coordinate 197,550,500, forward strand.
GAAGTAATCTCTGTTGATCTATCTTCAAGTTCACTGATTCTTTTCTGCCGGTTTAAATCTACCGTTGAGTCCTTCCAGTGAATTTTTCATTTCAATTATTGTACTTTTCAACTGCAGAATTTCCATCTGGTACTTTTAAATAATTTCTGTCTCTTTGTTGATCTCTATTTGCTGAGATGTCATCATCAGACATCTGATGATGTTGATCAGACATTTGTTGATCTCTATTTGCTTCTTTAAGCATGGCTTCCTTTAGTTCTCTGAACATACATACAATGGCTGCATTGAAGTCTTTTTTTTTTTTAACTTTTATTTATTTTAAGTGTGTTTTTCCAAGACCCATCAGCTCCAAGTCAAGCAGTTGTTTCAGTCTAGTTGTGGAGGGCGCAGCTCACACTGGCCCATGTGGGAATTGAACCGGCAACCCTGGTGTTATAAGCATCGCGCTCTAACCAACTGAGCTAACCGGCTGTCCCTGAAGCCTTTGTTAAGTCTGACATGTAGGCCCTCTTACAGTAGAGCGGCTTGTTGTTGTTTGCTTGTTTAGTGAGTTAGTTGGAATACTTTATTGAAGTTTATTTCTCTCATAGTATGAAACCTCTGATGTACTTCAGAGGGCAGAGCCTTGGGCATATACACAGTCACTCTCTGACGACACTGGCTTTAGCAGGGTTCTCTGCTTCTTTGCCTCATCTCCCTACTAAGCTTTCTGCTTTTGTTGGTATTACAACCAGATGTTAATCTCCACTAATTGCCAGCTGATTGCTCCATTATTTTCAACAGTGTTTTCTGGCATAAATTGTACCACAGTCTGACCCAATTGCAGAAGCCATTTTTGAGGCCGCTCATTGAGGTTTGTTTCTGCCCCATCAGTACTCTTCCTATCTGTCTCTATCCCTGGTCTGTCTGGTATATAGCTGGCTTATGGTTTAGTGTGTAGTTACTCTCATGGAGTTAACTGCCTCTTCTTAATTACCTGTTATTAAAATCTCCATTGTTTTAGAGATCCCTGTTAGGCTTGAACTTTCCCAAACTCCATTTAAAAGTCAGTTCCTTAAGGAGAGTTTCAGAGCTCTCTTTTCTTATGGCTGCCTCTCCTCGGTGGGCAAAATCTCAGAGTCACTACTCTGGAGCTAGGAATGGGACAGCAGCTCACTTCTCTCAGAGTGACCTTTCTACTTTCTGAGAAGGCACTGGGTGGGGACGGTAGCCTCTGGTCTTCTCAGTTGGCCTCTCCCAATGTGGAACCTCTACCCTATGAGCAAGCTGGAGTGAGGGCAGTGGGGCCCCAGATTCTCAGCCTCTCAAGAGCAGGCAGAGCTCTTGGGGCAGAAGTCTGCCCTGTAAGTGTAGGCTGGGTGGGAGAAGGGAGCCCCTGACTTCTTGGCAGCATTCTTCTAGGATTTAGCATCTGCAACACAGAGCTGAGACATATGAGAAATACTGGCTACCTGGCCCTCCTATAGAGATACTGTAGCCCTTGACTAGAAGTGAGAGGGAAAGGGAATTCCTTTTTCTTGGCCACATTCAACTGAACTGAAGCTTCCTTCAGGCTGATCTGGGGGTGAGGGGACGGGGAGAGCGCGTTATGGCTCAAGTGCCATAGACGGTTCTTACTGAGATTTTGTAACTTTCCTTGAATAAACGCTTTTTATTTGCTGCCTTGATGTATGACCGTAGGACAGTTCCAATACTTTCAATGCTTTTGTTTTTTAAATAACTTTCACCAGTTATGGTTTTTCTGCTAAGGATGGTTCCATGGAGCTCCTATGCTGCCATTCCAAAAGTGGTCATTTCCACTAAATATTTATTAAGTATAGAGGTTATCAGTAAACTAACAACACTATCTAGATGAAGCATTATCTTTATCTGTACACATATGTTCAAAATTGTATTGAGTACTAAGAATTAGGCACCGGGCTACATATTGGCTACATAAGTGAATAAACTTTTAGATTTTTGCATTTTCCAAATTTTAAATAATAACTAAATTTAAATTAAAAATGGGATTTTTAAATCTTTACTATTTTTAAAATAAAAAATGAATTGTGTATTTGAAATTCTTGAAATTCTCTTAAAATTATTTCTAGTGTTATTTCCAATTTTAATTTCATAAATAAATTTTTTAGAGACTTTGGACTTCAGTTCTTGGAAGGTATGATAAATTGAACCTTCTTGAGAGACTCTTACTTAACTCTGTCTTTTGCTTTAAACAGATGCACACTACTACACTATTACCAAAAAGAAACCTGCTAATTCAAACAGCGAGGACTTATTCACACTTAATCGAGCAAAAACTGCTTTGTGGAATCTAAGTATTTTCTCCATGGCGTTTATATTGACATTTACATAAAATCAAAGTATTAATATATATGTGAGATCTTTAAGAAAAACCACCCAGGCAATTCTATATAAGTTACATCCTTCCTATTTATGATAAGATATTTTTATTTTAGTAGATAATAGAAAGAACCTAGGTAAGGATCCAAATATCCACAATATCAGCATACGAAACAATCAAAGAGTAATCATCACACTTCAAACTGATTTCAAAACATTTAATTATTTATTCAATACCTTTAATAGAAAAGTATTATGTAAAATGCTTTCTCTAAACATCTTGGGATGGTTTAAATACGAATTTGATACCTGACCTAAGAATCTGTGCCTATACATTTCCTGGTTGCACTAGATACAACCAAACGGCACAGTCCAAACACTCATTTGGGAGCTCTGGTTCTCCCACCTAATCCCACGTACGAACAAAAATTAACCTTATTCCAAACTCAGAACACTTAATTTGATAAAAAATAAACATGGCTTGGATTTCAGGAGGATTCAATTAACAACAGAGGTATCTCCTAAAGCATCGTGAGTTAGAGAACTTAAAAAAGAACATTATATATTTAAATTTTTCAACTTACCTGATATAAATAATCTTCAAATACAAAATAGTAATCATCATTGCTTGCCGTCAACTTCACATCCTAAAATTGAAAGTAGAGAATACTGAACAGAACCTAAATAAATACGCAATATTTATTCACAATATTGAGAAAGAATACTGTAATTTATTACTTTATGTATGACTATAAACTTCTCAATTAGATTTTATCACTGCTATAAATTTACTTGACTAATATATATGACACATTATTTGATATCAAATTGCTGACAGATTTTTAGGTCCCATTAGTAATTCCTCATTATTTATTTCAATTTTATTCCATTTAATCTAATATCTAGCTATCCTAAAAGTTGGAAAAACAGATGTAATCATAACATCCAGAAGCTACCATAACAGTCTGGCATCAAATTACTATTCAAATGTCATCTTCCATTGTTCAGGTCCTCATTCTTGCCATCCCCTCAAAATACCAAAAATCTTGCATGCCTTTGTAATGACTCACTTGCAAGTCATCACTTCTTACCAAACAAACAAGACAAGGTTTACCTTCAAGAAGTCTACAGTCTCACCAGCAAGAAAATACACAAAGTAGAAATATGGGAATAATTGTAAAGAAATGCAGAAATCCCTGATAATAATGCTTAATCAACAAAATTCAACTGGGCTGTTGAGCAAAGCAGCAATAAGGGAGGATGAAATGAGTCATGGACAACTCTGGAGGTAGCTGAATGTATGCTAAGTTTGGAAAATCTTAAAGACACAGATTAAGAGACAAGAGGGGCCGGTCTTCTACGTCAGAAGATAACGTGGGCAGAGGTAGAGATCATGAATTCTCAACAGGGGTGATACTGCCTCTAAGCGGGTGAGAATTGTTTCTTGGGGGCCCCAAAATTGTACACATTACAATGGTTTGTGGACCTCCAAAGCTTACCCCTACCTAACAAAATCTTATCCTTTGGTATTTAATTTTTATATTTGAGAAAAATTAGTGAAGTTTTCTCTTTAGGGAGTAATAAGGAGGAAAAAGTTGAGAAACATTGGTATAAACTGTCAGGTCATAGTAAGTGGTGGAAAACTGTAGATGGTGGGCATAAAACACAAGATTATGAAAAAATGCAGTCCAGAGAGAACCATTTAATAATTTAGCTGAGGGAAGGTCTGCTGGTGTTCTATATTTAGTGTTGCCTTGTTCCATTCATTCCTTTAACCACTAAAACAATTCAACTTTATTTTCAGTTAAATTAAAAATGAGTCTCTGCCAAAGGGAGCCGTAATGAAACTTCAAATAATTTTTTAAAATGCCCATTCCCTCAAGGGCTGCCTTTAATAACGTTTGGAGTTGCTCCAACAAGATCAGCAGAGCGAAATTAACATAAGCCAGGAACAATCAGAGACTGATATCTTCCCCCAAACACTCATGTTGTGGACAGTCAGGATTGGCTCTACAAAACTTACATTCAATTCTTCAGACACAAACTGTTTACCTCTTTTTCACAGCAGATTTTCTTTACTGATTCAAACTGACATTCATGTTGGCTGCCAAGAGAACGCTCAGACTATTATAGCACTCCCTGGTTTTCTGAATGTTTTCTCTTGTGAGTCTTCTTTCATTTGAATAGAAAAGAGCTTGACGGTCTTAAGGCCCAAAAGATCTCTCATGCTGTTGCTACAATAATTCTAAGCACAGTCGTTTGACCTCCAAGTTAATACTAGTACCTATGATCCTAATCTATGTAAAACCTCTGTGAGAGTCAAGACTTTTCATCAAAAAACTGTCTCCTCTTAACTCTTCTCATCGGTGCTCCCTGTAGAGTACAGTGGTTAAAAGTCTCATCGTGAAGTTAGGTGGCTTCGGTTCAAATTGGCTTTTCTACTTACCATGTGAATTCAAACACATTTCTTTCATCTTTCTTTACCTCAGTTCCCTCACCTGTAAAATGCTCAACATAATAGTACTTCCTGTTTAGTTATAACACACGTGTCAATGGGTAGCTGGTGAGTAAGAGGATGATATCAGTATAACATGGAAATTGTGTTGGTTCATATGAATCTTTCTTTGAAAACGGGAGCCAAGCATCAGCAGAATTATAATCAGGAAAGGAAAGGGCCTTCAGCTCAGCTGCTGCACAAGCACGATCCCTTATAACTGCATTTCACGAAAATGAGAAATGAATGACTGCACTGGGGGCTCCCTCTCCAGAGAGGAACCCACCACCCAGCGTTGCATGAACATCTCTCAGCTGCTTTACTTCCTCTCCTGCTCACCTGAACAGCAGCCCCAGTAGTCCCGTCTACCACTTCTATCTGCATTGCTTTTGCATTTCCACTTTATTATTTTTATACAGTTTTGATAGCTCCTGCAGGGGCAGCCGGCCTGAGCTGTCCAACTCATCTCCCAAGCTACCAATTATTGTCTTTCTTTAGTATTCTGGCTACATATTGCAAAAGGTACCCCAACCCTATTTTTCCCATAAGCTCTATTATTTTTAATGCATGATTTTGCAGAATGCAAGTTTTTTATTTTTTCCCCCCCAGGAAATAATTTACCATTTATAGCCTAAATGTTGGTATCTGGTACTCATAAGGTAGCTGTCAGGATCAGGTGACTATCTACATAAAGAGTTTGGAATACTGTATGTCACACAGTGAGCAGTCATTAAATACTACCATATTTCCCCGAAAATAAGACCTAGCCAGACCATCAGCTCTAATGCATCTTCTGGAGCAAAAATTAATATAATATCCGGTATTATATTATATTATACCTGGTATATTATATTATATTATACTATATAAGACCAGGTCTTATATTAAAACAAGACTGGGTCTTATATTAATTTTTGCTCCAAAAGACGCATTAGAGCTGATGGTCTGGCTAGGTCTTATTTTTGGGGAAACACAGTAGTTAGTAGTTGCTATTATTAACCTTGGTCATGTTCTACCCAGATAAATGTTCAGGTCCTCAGTGTGTACTCTTCTTTACCCTGTTTCTGAGACCTGAAATAATATGCCCTTCTCCTCTGTCCTACAAGTTCTAAATTTAAAATCCAAGTGTTTTAAATAGACCAATTATTAATCCAGAATCAGCCATGTCTTATATCATGCTTACAGCATGTACTTCTCAACTTGATATCAGAGGCCTGGAAACAAAACCTCAGTGTATCTGTATCATAAAACTTGAGAGGTGCTTAACCATATGTCTAGAAACTAAAAGAAATAAAAATTAAAAAATGACTTTGATACAAGAGAATAAACCAGTAGCTTCTAAAGAATCATGAGATAGATAAAATAAAAATATTATAGTCTGATTTTCCTTTTAGTTGCTTTTTCATTTTGTATGGTAAACTTAAATTTATAAGGACAAGAAATGCTTATCATTCTCTTAATCAAAAGATGAGGAGCAGGAAAGGGTAATGAGGACAGCTTCAAAGGGAAAGAAGATAACATTGGATGGAGACTGCAAATTTTGAAGGTCAACCTTAACTTCACAAATATGAACAATTAAAAGTATTTTTCAAGATTAATATGAATCATCATACATAGCACAGGCCCTGCATGTTAAAGACTCTCAATAACTGTTTAATGATATTAATGAAATGGAAAAACTATGCACACTTTTACTTACTTTATAAATTAGACTGTCCACCAAAAGGTCATGTTGTATCACATTGGTCTTAAGCTGTTCATAATACAATATATCCTAGAGTAAAAAGTAAAACAAACAAAAAAATTAAAGGTCAATCACATTCGTAGAGTGTGAATCAGCCTCAAACTTTAATAAATAATAATCATTAATAACCATATAAATAATAATCATTTAATAAATAATAATCATTATTCACTACTACATTTTCCATGCCTGGTCAATTCTAGATGCTCAATAAATATAATTAATCCTGTCACTTAGGATAAGATCTGGCACCTTGTGGGTATTCAATCAATGTTTCCTAAATTAATTAACTATAATTTAACTTTAACAGCAAATACAGTACTCAGTAATTACTAGGTGCCAGGAACTGTTTTACCCACTATGAGGTCTGACAATTAAGTTCACGAACTCATCCTAAATAAAGTGCTCCGTACCTCATTGCTGAATATCACTATGATCCCCTTGGAAGCACTCCCCTTGGGAAGCTATGCACTGACGCCAGTGCCTAGTCCGCCCTTCAAAGCAGTTTTGGAACTCATTTTCTGGAATGTTCATCAAAGCTGTCGTCATATTACCCTTGATGTCCGGAATGTCATCAAAATATCTTCCTTTTCATATTTCTTTTATCATTGGGTAAAGAAAGAAGTCATTGGTGGGCCAGATAAGGTGAGTAGGGAGGGTGTTCTAATATAGTTATTTGTTTACTGGCTAAAAACTCCCTCACAGACAGTGCCTTGTGAGTGGTGAGTTGTTGGTGAGAAATTCAGGTGTCTAATGTTTTCATGCAGCCTTTTCAGCACTTCCAAATAGTAAACTTGGTTAACTGTTTGTCCAGTTGGTACAAATTCATAATGAATCATCCCTCTGATATAAAAAAGGTTAGCAACATCGTTGCAACAAGTTCACAAAGTTAATTGTCAGACCTCGGATATGAGTTAACTCATTTAACCCCCATACCCACAAAATAAAACAGTTCTGATTATTATTCTCATTTACACTTGAGAAATTGATGTCCAGAGAGAAAAGCTGCTGTCCCAGGCTACAAAGGTAGTAAGATTTCATCCCAGGAAACCTGGCCCCAGATCCTATACAAAAACCAGAAGGACTACTCTGTACTGCCTTTCTAATATCTAAATTATTGTAATACAAAAACGTTTAAACATACTAAACTTTATAGCTAAGAAAGAAGTCAGTTTATTAAATATGAGAATAGGGTCCCAAAATACTATAAATTATGATTAATTCTATACAGTGATAAGATTAGGCTAATGTTTAATCTGATAGAGAATAAGAAATGGAGGATGAGAGGGAAATGGAAAGGAGAGCAAAAGGGAGGAAAGGAAGAGAGAGAAGGAGGGACTTGAGACTGCAATCTAGTTGAGCATTAGGCTAATAGATGGTCAGGGCATTCATAACAAGGGTTACAAAAATGAGTAAAGGTAATAATGAAGTGGGTAGTAGTTGTGTTAAAGGGAGATGGAAATATCTCATTGCTTTAGCTGACCCCTGTGTTCCTCCAAATCCCTCCATTCATCTCTCAGGCACTTTATTTAGCCCTGGTTTACCTCCATTAGTACACACCAATCTTTCTGAAGAAATTCCACCAGACAAGGAAGAGTTGTGGGACAGGGTGGTGTGGGACAAAGAAGAATATCTGTTGCGTAGCTGCCTTGGCTAAGGCAGTTATGATAGTCATGCAGTGGGGAGTTTGCCAGACTAAGGCAGAACGAGTAATTAATGAGATTAAGGCAGTAACAGCATCCAGCATAGACTTTTCTTTCGGAGTGTTTAGCTGTAAAAATAGAGGCGGCAAGAACAGGTGCTGATGTAATTAAGTTTACAGGTTTAGGAGAAGGAATTTGAATGAATTTCTTATGCTGATTTCTGTTTTCTCTGGGTAGAAGGCAGGTGAAGTCTTTTGCTAAGAGTCTAAAAAGAAGTGGTTGAAGAGAGTGAAGGTCAAAAACAGTCCCTGTGAAGACGAGGTGGGCTGACAGGAAAATCAAGGTCAGGCATTGTTGTGGACCTAGGTAAGTGGAGAATGTTATTTAGAAATCACTGAAGAAAACCTTAAATGTTAACACTAGTCTTGGCTATCTTACAGTAAGTAAGTACCTAAAAAAAATAAAGAGGAATTTTCTGTCTTCTTTTAATTAGCAAGCTAAAGTTAAGCACAAATTTAAAAAATATGAATGTATACTATATACGGATATTTTGACACACACCTAAAATATGTAGGAAAGAAAATATGTAAAATCCATCCTTTTAAACCTACCGCATATTTTCTTGAAAAGAGAAAAATATCAAAGTTTGATAATGCTTTTGTGAAAGCACTAAAACTACCAGGAACTTAAAGCATTATATCCAAAGTCACTCTATTAAGACGAGATTTTAAAAAATAGCTTTATGGGTGTGAAATATTCCATTTATCTCTCTAACTCTTGACCTACAACGGTATTTGTATGTGTAGCTTATATTAAGTGATTGAAAAGCAATTGAACAAAAAGCTCTGATTAAATATTCGTGATAAGAGGTAAGTATTCTCTTCTTCTCTTCCTGTGTTTCTCTCTCTCTCTCTCTCTGATGTACCACCCTCAACAATTATTTTGGAACTGCTATATAGTTCATTGAGGTCACACTAGTATAGCTGAAAATAAGTGTGAGTGATGGAAAGTGTTTTTTTCAACAAAATCAAGGTTACTTTTCTGAAAATACGAATTTCTATTTACAGACTTGTCCTTTTGCATTTAGAAAATAAAGATGACTATTAGCTCCAAAATTCAAGTGTAAAATATGCCTTTGATGATTATAATAAACGATTATTATCTGAGATTACTATTTTTATTCTAGGATGATATTTCTGGGAAAATTCTAAACGTTTTTGAAATGGCAGTAGTTAGTTCCTCTGCAAAGAGACAGGATTTGTTCATCTAGCTCTGGACCAGTGAAGTTGGTAGGTCATCTACACAGATCAGGACAAGAGTTACAAACATTCTACAAGGGTCGATACACTCACAAAAAATGCCCAACACACACTCAAAACTGTTTTGAAAACTGTTACTTCTAAAGTGTCACCACAACAGAGCAGCACTATCATTTGGTCTAAAACTGCTCTGAAAGGAATCACAAGCTTTATTCTTTTGAAAAAGAAGCAAATGATTCTTGCTAGTGCTGTTCACAGCAGTAGATGTAACAGACACATACGCATGCACACGCACACACATGATTGGCAAAGGTGAGGAAGTTATAATTAATTTATAACATAATTACATGCAATATGCAATTATTATTAATACCATTAATGGTGACCATTTATTGGTCAGGCACTGTGTTAAAAGGCTCACATACATTATTTCATTTAATTCTCACAACCACTCTGTGATATATATGTTAGTATTTATATTTAAGGATGGGTAAACTTAGGTTTGAAGAAATTTAAGTAGCTCACTCAGTGACACATTTCAAGTCAGTTGGGAGAAGTAGGAGTTGAAACCAGGTCCATGTGATTCTAAAACCCAGGTTTTTAACCACTAAGCTGGGGAACTATTAGTTTTCTATTTGTTCAAATATTTAAATGGGTGACTTATATGATTAATGAGCTTAAGAAAAAAATTACCACTAAAAGTATTTTAAAAACAATCAATGTCTTACATAGTTTTTCTTTATTGAATCTATTACCTGTCCACTGGTGAGTTCTCTTCATATTCATTATACTTCCTAAAATAAACTGTTCTTATACTTAAAATACAAATATTCCCACATAATCTGTCAATTTTTAGAACCATAAAAACAGTACATATTTCAGAAGTAACTGTAGGGACAAAGCATTCATTTACTTATATGAGTTGCCCGTCTTTATTTTTCCTTATTCTAACGGCCCAATTCTACCACACATCTTCACTGATCTAAACTGGCACATTCCAGCCCTTAAAATTTTCCTTATTGTTCTGATGAATGTGTAAGTGCACACCAACTAATTGTGAATAACAAAAACTTCTACGTTAAGCACACTGTGATTAAATTATGCTACTCTTATCTTAGAACTCAAACTGCAGTAATTGTGAAAATTAAAAAAAGGATAAATATTAGGCTAATAAGCAAAAGTATTTCTATTTTGAATAACTGACCTTTGAAAAATAAATATCACGAGTTCAGATTTGGCCTATCCCTTTTTCTTCTTACCTCAGGTTGACTGGAAATATTCAAAATGAGCGCCCATAACTCAGCTCTCAGTGCCGTGGGACTCCCTTGTCTGATATATTGTTGAGCAGCGGCGCTATCTTGTTCCACTAGAACTGGCAAGAGTATATTAAAATCTCATTAGAAAATGCATCATTTAATAAATAACACTGAAATCTTTACTTGACAATCTTTTGGAAAGCTAACATTTCATCTTGATAGCTACCATAAATACATCTTGTCTCGGCAACCTTCTTCTACTCTCCGAATTTTGATGTGGCCCTATTTCCAGCCATATAAGTTTTAAGCCTTAAGCTCCTCCACTTCCTACCCTGCCTGGTAAAAGTTTTTAATGTAGGTACCTTGTGACCACTTTGCTTTAACCACAGCTCCATGAATCTGAAACTAATGATGCATGTATATAATCAGTTTTGGATTCCATGATCAAGTAAAGTCATATCTACGGAAACCCTAAATCTCTTATGCATATTCTACTAAGTCATCAATGTTCTAGTATTTGGAAGTAGTATGGTATTTGAAGTATTATGGCTAAGAATTACAAAGAATGTAAGATACCATTCTATTAGGGGACTTCTTACCTATCTGCCACAATCAACAGAAAAGAGGGATTTTTTAAAGAAAACTCAAAAAGATCTGATAACCTTTTAAGAAGGCCAAAATTTATTCATAAGCAGCCAAATTCACAAAATCAATCTATTATACTTTTATTTTCATTTTTGTTTTCTTTAATGAAAATACCAGCTATTCAGTCTGGAAATAAAGCTCCCCCCCCAAAAAAAAAAAAGACATACTAGACAACTGCTGATATTTGTCTAACAGTGCTGTTTCTTGTATTTTCTTCTTAAAAGAGAAAAAAAAAATCTTATACTAAATGAAAATGACAAACCAAATGAAACAAAGAGATGATATGAAATAAAAAAAGATGAAACATTTTAAATTTGCCACTGTGTTCAATGAAAATGTCAAATCATACAAATGACGTCTTTTCAGTTAACATGATTTTGAAAAATTAAACTAGGGAGCTTAGAATATGACAATAAAATTGCCATAGAAGGTTCATTCTGACACAAAGAGTTATTTGTACTTCATATTTCAAAGATAAAACACGATTTACAAAACCAAGGAAAAAAATCTTCAGAAGATGGGATTAAAATTGTTCCCCGGAACAGTGGAGCCGCCTCGGTTATTAAGTCTTACCATTAGAACAGTCCTCGGGAAGGGTGACGTGTGACGGTTACATTTTCTCCTGATGCAGGAGCATAATTCCCATTAACACTAATGAGAAGTGTGCGGGCGCATCAAAGAGAGAACCTGCTTCTTTGATTTTAAAATGAAATTCTATTGCTGAATGGATTAAGCTAACATCCTTGAAGAATGTGTATCTGCATTTACTATTATATTTCCTTTTCAGTGAACCATCTGTGGACTTTTTCATCTGACATTTATTGATGAAGCCAAATGATGCATTTCCCCTCTTTATAAAGATTCCCATTGTATTATCTGTGTGTTAATAGTTAAATATTACTCCTGTTTAGGCTTTTAGCTTTTCAGAGATTAAATTTCATTTGGGGTATGTGATACAGATGTCTGCTTAGGATGGTCTCATTTTCAGAACTTATAATAAATATAATTAAAAGCTTACCTTTTTGCCCAATACGTACATGCTCATTTTCAAACAGTTCTAAAAATGATAAAAATAAAATAAAATTATTAAACACATTTATAATGATATTTTTTTCTGGTATTGATATTATTTTGAATTATTTTTAGAGCTGAATGGCTCTGTAGAAAACTATAAGAATATTTAAATTTGTATATAGAAAAATCTTTTTTCTAAGTTGTTTAAAGTTTATAGAAATTAAGAGAGTTAAGTACATTTAATCAGAAGAAAAAATTGATAATTTTCCTTTGTTAAAACAGAGTATCTTCTCACAACACAAAAACATTTCTGCCCATTCATCTTTGATTTTTTGCCTTAGAAACCTCCACAAACCTTGGGTGGTTGCCAGAGGTGGGGTGGGGGGGAGGAATGGGAGAAGGGAGTCAAAAGGTACAAACTTCCAGTTATTAAATAATTAAGTCATGAGGATGTAATACACAGCATGGTGAGAATAGTCAATACTGTATTACATATTTGAAAGTTGCTAAGAGAGTAAATCTTAAAAGTTCTCATCATAAGAAAAAAGAATCTGTAACTACCGTGTTTCCCCGAAAATAAGACCTAGCCAGACAATCAGCTCAAATGCGTATTTTGGAGCAAAAATTAATATAAGATCCACTCTTATTTACTATAAGACCAGGTATAATATAATATAATTAATATAATATAATATAGACCAAGTTATATTAATTTTTGCTCCAAAAGATGCATTAGAGCTGACTGTCCGGCTAGGTCTTATTTCGGGGAAACCGGGTATGCATGGTGATAGATGTTAACTAGACTTACTGTAGTGATAATTTTGCAATATATACAAATATTGAATCATGCTCAGTCTGACTTATTTCACTTTGCATATCTCTCCTTCCATTTTAAATGCTAGCCTTGCTGCATAGAGTAGTTTGGGTTACAGGTCCTTACTTTTCATTACTTAATATTTTGTACCAATCCCTTCTTGCCTGCAAAGTTTCTTTAGAGAAATTAGCTGACAATCTTATGGGAGTTCCCTTGAAAGTAACTACTAATAGTTGCCTTTCTCTTGCTGCTTTTAAGATTCTCTCCTTGTCTTTAAACTTTGCCATTTTAATTATGATGTGTCTTGGTGTGGGCCTGTTTGGGTTCATCTTGTTTGGGACTCTCTATGCTTCGTGGACTGACTAGTATGTTTATTTTCCTTTGGCAGGTTAGGGAATTTGCTGGAGCTTCCCCACTCCAGAGTCCAGACATCAGTTACGCACGTGGTGGACACTCCTTTGTCAATTCCCTCAGGGATTAATATGTCCTGGGTTCTGACTCACAATAAGCAACAGATAACAAGTAAATGTATAAGCCAGAAGTCCAATGTTTTAATTTATCATGAGAGACTCATCCGCCCAGATCACTGAGACTGGTTGTATAAACAGGGCATAGCTTTCTAATAGGAAGAGCTAGTGCCCAAGAGTCATTTTTAGGACTCTTTCCTTGGACCCAGTTGTGTACTTGCTGAGGTAGTGGATCTCTTTGTGGGGCAACAAATCCACTAAATAGATAGAAAAAAGAATCCTTGTCTTCAAACATTTGTGTTCTTGATTGCCATAAGCATGGAATAAATTCTGGAGTTTCAATCTATTGTACATCAGTTTTATTTTGATTAGCATCTGCCTGGTAATTTTTGGTGACACCCAGTATTTATTTATAAAACATTCACTATTGTGGGTGAACTCTGCAGGTGGCTTATTGTATCATTTTTTTGGTTGATTCTTCTTAGCTACAATTTCAGAAGGTAATATTTCCATCTGATTTCCAAATGCTACTGTTGTGCCTCATTCACTATTTGGAAATACTGATATATTGACTATAGCTAATACCAACAGTTAATACTCAGAATTATAACCATAAATAGCATCTGAATATTTTGGAATTATTTTTAATAAAGGTAAAAAAATACTGAATCATTATGTTGTATACCTGAAATTAATATAATTTTGTATGTCATTAAATCTCAATTTATAAATATATTTGTCAGCTTCATTTGCAAAGTCCTACTTCTACTGTAATCCACCATTAAAGCAAATCTAAAAAGAAAAAGACTTACTACTACTTAGGTAAAATCCCACTATACAAATGCCATTTAAAAAAATCATGTGTAAGAAGCAAAGGTTGGTTTTTAAAGTATTGATCAACAAGACTCAAACTAGGCCAAATTAAAATTTTAAAACTTCTGTTCGTCAAAAGACACTGCTGAGAGTGAAAAAGATAAGCCACAGAGTTGGAAGACGTATTTGTAATATGTATATCCAGCAAAAGACCTGTGTGCAGAATATATAAGGAATTCCTAGTAAGTCAAGAAGAAAAAGACAGGCAATTATCTGACACAAATGGGCAAAAGACTTGAACAGGTTCTTTACAAATGAGGAAATCCAAAGGACCAATAAACATATGAAAAGGTGCTCAACCACATTAATCATCAGAGAAATTCAATTAAAACTTTTATGAAATACACACCCAACACAATGGCTAAAATGAAAAAGACTGACAATTCTAAATGCAAAGGAAATGGAGCAAATGAACTTCTCATACAAAGGCTGCAGGAATGTAAATTAGTACAACCACCTTGGAAAACTGGCAACATTTAGAAAGACTAAATACATGCACATCCTAAGACAATCAGCAATTCAGTCTCAGGTATATACCCTAAAGCAAATATACTTTTACCAAGAAACATATAAAAGAATATTCATAGCAGCGCTATTGATAATAACCAAATAGTGGGAACAACTCAAATGATCATCAATAGAACGGATAAATAGCATACAATGGATTATATGACACAGCAATGAGAATGAACGATTTATCGATTTATAACTACACACACCACTATGGATCTCACAAACACTAAGTTAAAGAAGCTAGATGCAAAAGAGTACGTGGTGTTTGATTCCATATCTATAAAGTAAAAGAAGAGGCAAAACTGATCTATGATGTTAGAAGTCAGAATAGTTGTTACATGTGGGGGGTGGTAGAGTCTGAAAGTATGCCTAAGGGGACTTCGGGATGCTGATATTTCATTTCTTGATCTGGCTGGAGGTTACACAAGGTCTTCACTTTGTAAAAATTTACTGATCTGTATACTTACGTATCCTTTGTGTCCTTTTCAGTATGCACGTTATAGTTCCATAAAAAGTTATTTGAAAATTAAAACAAACCAAATGAAAAAGAATATATAGGGGACTGGCTGGATTGGAAACTACAGTGTGGGTACCAGCGGAGTCTGCAGTGGAAGAGTTGATGCCCCGGCTGTTGTCAATGGATCTCTGCGACTTGACAGAAAGTTTCAATCCCTCCGTACCCCTGAGGACGCCTCAGGAATATTTGAAGCGGGTCCAGATCGAAGCAGCTTAATGTCCAGATGTCGTGGTAGCTCAAACTGACCCAAAGAAGTTGAAAAGGAAGCAAAGTGTGAATGTTTCCCTTTCAGGATGCCAACCTGCTCCTGAAGGATATTCCCTCACACTTCAGTGGCAACAGCAGCAAGTGGCACAGTTTTCAGTTGTTCGACAGAGTGGACAGACATAGAAATCACAGCAGTTGGATAGTAACATGACCATGCCAAAGTCTGAAGATGAAGAACGCTGGAAAAAATTTTGTCTGGGTGAACAGCTATGTGCTGCAGGGGCTGTTGGACCAACTAAAAATGAAAATCCTGGAATAGATTATATACAAATTGGTTTTCCTCCCTTGCTTAGTATTGTTAGCAGAATGAATCAGGCAACAGTAACCAGTGTCTTGGTATATCTGAGTAATTGCTTTGGAGAAAGAGACTTTACTCCAGAATTGGGAAGATGGCTTTATGTTTTATTGGCTTGTCTTGAAAAACCTTTATCACCTGAGGCTCACTCACTGATTCGACAGCCTGCAAGAAGGCGCTCTGAAGTCAGGCTCTTAGTGGACAGCAAAGATGATGAGAGGGTTCCTGCTTTGAATTTATTAATCTGCTTGGTTACTAGGTATTTTGACCAATGTGATTTAGGTGATGAGCCATCTTGATGTAGCTGATCTCTCTCAGGGATAGAAGATACTTGTGATGAAGGCAGCCAAAGTCTGAGGAAGTACAATGCCAGTTCAAGTACAGATTGCATCACATCTTCAACATTATGTGAGGGGTCTTAAACTGTGCAACGCAGAAGATAGCTTGTATGGATTTGAATATCTGAAGTATCTTAGGAAAACCCCACCTAGTTTCTGATGACAAGTTTTAAAGTTTTTCTATAACTACATGCAATGCTGTATGATGAAATTTTACAAATGTCCTTGGTGCTGTTTCATTGTTTTATATGAATACACATAAAATTGTATTGAAAAAAAGGAAAGAATCTATAATACCACGAGGGGGAGAACTTAGCTGTTTTCCCTATCCCAGAGAAAATCAGTGTAACTTCCTTACCTCTTCTTTCTCCCCACCACCTGAGAGAGGACCTGATGATTGCTTTTGTTAGATTCTACAACAGCGATTAGTTAACTTTTCTAATTAATGGGGTCACTGTGTGTTAAAGGTCATGAACTCCATGTGACTCTCTGGGTAAGTACAGCCTGGGTTCCCTGGCAATCTGTCAGCCATCTTGGCACTTGACGCTCTATTGAGCAGAAAGCGCATGTTCAGGCACTTTGAACTTCTTACCTGAACTCGGTAGCAGGCTGGTGGTAAGATCTGGTCACAGAAGGAGACGGAGACCTGTCAGAGGCTAAGATTTCCACACAGTTTTCTACAATCCTGTTCTGTGATGTCCAGGTTTTGCACAGCAATATTTAATAGGGTGCTGTACTTATATTTTCCATTTGCTAATCTTTTCAGTATTAGGTAACGTTTTTTGAACTATAATTCTTTTATTACCACAATGTACAAAACACTGATCCTTTTATAACTCTGCTACTGCCTCAGAATCTCAGAGTTTCAAAACAACTCATCTTTCAGATTTCCATAACATCCATTTAGAATAAATGTGATTTTGTTGATTTTGTTCATAATGGAATTAAATCTTTAGCTTTGATGGTTCAGACCTAATTAAACAGAAATGACTGAGTTTGGGCCTGAGATAAATGTGGTAGAGAAAGAGCACAGAACTCTCTACCAATGCATGCAAACCATACTCCATTACAATAGTCCTGGGATCTCACTGAATGGGCTTTCAAATAAGTAATTAAACATTTAAAAATGTACTGATTAACTAATAAAATAAAGAAAGTTCAACATCACCAAACGTTCATTTTCTAGGATTCATTTGAAATTCTGGCTAATATTTAACAATAGTATTTCAATTAAATTGTGGCATTTGAAAAACGTACTTCTAGGGAAAGTTCATGTAAATGTGTTTTGGGGCAGGGGCATGTTAGGAAAACTGCAATAATGAATAACTAATATTGCCTTAACAATTTCTAAAATCACATAAAAATGACCACCTTTGATTGCCATTTCAATTAATTTTGATACAGGGAATGTTACTTTCTGCTTACTAGTAACCAAAACACACATAGCAGAACAGACTTGTAACAAACATTCAGAATCAATCATTTTTATGAGTTAAACATTTCTGAGATTGTTAAGATTTGTGTTTGAGCATACAGTACTGTCAAGTTGGCCCCATAAAATAAATAGAAAATCTTTTTTGAGAGAAAGCTCAAAAATCAAAGGCTGTATTGCATTTAAGGATTTAACACCTGCTATACACAGAAGGGAAAGAATTTCAATTAGAAATACTTCACCTGTTGCCGAGTTCTCTCCTTTAATATGGCAACATTTAGCAGCTTACCATTTTGACATTTAAAAATCAACACGAATAGTGCTACTTTTTTATCCTTTGGTTCCCAGTGACAAATAAGGCAGTAATAATGCCTCTGGTTTTCAGTTCCTCTTGGATGACATTTATTAGCAGAGAGAAACCTGACACTTTAGCTAACTTTGGCAGAGCAAGAAGTGCGACAACTGCTCCAAAGTATCCCTCATGCTCTAGAAACAATGCTTTCAGTTGACCTTTTGACCAATAATCCAGTGCATATGCCAAAAGTTTCACTGAGAGAGTACCGACATGTAAAAAGTTTCCAACAAAGACAACTGTTTATTTTCTCATTAACAGCACACATTCGTGCCACAGAACCAATGTTATTAGTGATAGTAACTAAAGTAGCTCTTGCTAGATCTTCTTTACTAACAAATTCTTGCTTTTCCTTATAAATCACATTCCCAAAGCTAGACACTGCAGCCCAACCTGGCAGACCAAATCTTTCATAATCTCCTCCATAAACATCACAGACCAGCTTGTCAGCTTCAGTGCTATCACCTTTGGTTGCCATGTCAAGAGCTTCTTCAAAACTTTCACAGCCAGTCAATAAACCGTATAAGCCCAGAAAGGTACCCCCTCCAAGGCTTGTCCCAGTTACTCGTTTATAGTTGTCTTTGGAATGGACTGCTAAAATGCTGACCCCGGAGCCCAGCAGTGGACAGAGGGCATCCAGATTAAAAGGCATCTTTTGGCCTCGCTCAGCTTCTGAGGCATTAGCAAAATAATAGCGCTCTGCTTGTCCACTGAAACTGACAGAATCTATATATAGCAGTCAAGTTCATCCAGTTTGTGCAGGTAGAGATTTCCAACTGTACAAAAATCTTTTTCAGACTTGTAAGCATCACCTCCTGTAGCACATAGCACCATGCCTAGTGTTGGGAAGTATTTATCTCTTCCCGTTTGAACAAAAGTAGGCAGGTCCTGGGTTGGACATCTGATAAAGTGCAAGTTCCCTCTTCATCCAAGAAGTGTTAAGCCTTTAGTTCAAGGTATACATCCCGAATACCAGTGGATCCATATACTACATTAGAAGTCAAATATTTCTGAATACTTTTCAAGCTCTCAGGTTCTTATTCTTCCTCTGCTGTGATATCAATAGGTTCAAAATATGAGAGTTCCCCCAATGTCCATGCCAAACCATGGGAAAGAGGGCTTCTTGGCATCCTTGATCTTTATGGCGACAGGCTGACGGGCGAGGGGCAGCCGTGGGCTCGGTGCAGGAGGGCAGTGTTGGTGACTCCGGAGGTGGCTGGGCAGCACGCAGGCCTGGCGGGTTGCTCCCTCTGCCCGGAGGGAGGGGCGGTGGCACCTCACATGAGGTCCAGCCTCGGGGCCGGTCCTCCACCCCCGTGAGGGGCGGCCAGGACCCTAACTTTTTAGATTTAAAAAATTATCCATGAAGCTGATTTTACTAAATAGAATATTTGAACCAGAGTACCCTACTTTTTTAGTTTATTCTACTCTGAATGGCTCTGAATTAGGTAGTTGAGCAGATTATATAATGACCAAGTAAACAAATGATTATATGTTTGGGCCCTGACAACATATAATCATTTCCTATCACTAAAGTATTTGAATATATTTATTTCAAAGACAGCATATAAAATAACTACCAGTTTCACTTTAATTAGCTATAATTGCTGAGACTCAGTAACCAAAGAATCAAAAGTTGTCAGTCAATTCATGTCTCTTATAAAGTAGATAATAGTGTGTTATCACTGAAAGTAGTATGAAATAAAATAAAAAGACTTCTTTACCGAAAGTAACTATTCAATTACGTGAAATACAATGATTTTGCTTTCTATCGTGTTTCCCCAAAAATAAGACCTAACCGGAAAAATAAGCACTAGCATGAGTTTTCAGGATGCTCCTAACATAAAATAAGCCCTAAAGCATCTTTTGAAGCAAAAATTAATATAAGACCAGGTCTTATTTTGGGGGAAATACGGTAGGGCTTATTTTATATTACAAGCATCCTGAAAACAATTGCTAGGGCCTCCTTTCCGGTTAGATCTTATTTTCAGGGAAACATGGTTAAGTGCTATTTTCTAGTCCAAGAATAAGAAACCCGAAGAGGTCAGAACCAGAATTTCCAAACTATAACCTGTGTTTCTCAAAGGATGTTCTGAGAACCACTATGTTAATAGATGCATCTATGTTATGTTAATAGATCTTGTTTGGAAACAAAAAGTTCTCTGGTAAAATGAGCTTATGAGATGCTGAGCTAAAAGTTCACTTAGTCTCATAGTCTTTAAGATAGTAACGCACACTGCATATTTTTTAAAGGTATATGCCACAGCCTTTCCCAAACCTTATTTGACAACAAAGTCTTTTTCACAGGCCATTGGGTGAATGCGTCATGCAACACACTTCAGGAAATGCTGGGCCAACTGGAGATGTTTTTTTCTTTTAGAAATAGTAAGCTGTAGAAAATCTATTTAGTAGAACCTATACCTAATAAGATTCATTATTATGTATATTTAGACATAGTATCAGATTATGACACCCCCCCTTCATCATAAAGCCTTATGAAAGAAGGCAAATCCTGCTTCCCTTTTATCATGGGTCTTATAAATGGTTTCCGAAGTGTATGTGTGTGTGTGTGTGTGTGTGTGTGTGTGTGTGTGTGTGTATTTAAAATAAGGATTCTGTATTACAAAGGTAAGGACTTTTCTCCTGACCTTTATACAACAGCTGGTAAGTGAGTGAGGAATGCACTTCAAATATAAAAATTGTATAAAAGTGTTGATAAAACATAGGTAACACAGGTTTGTAAAGATGAGTAAAAAGGATATAGTTCCTTAAGTCACACTTAAACTTAATCCTAAATATAAAACTTGCTTCTAGACAAACACAAACACATTGAGAAGTAGGGAGAGCAAAAATGACTGCATAAATTAAAGAGATTATCAACCTCCCCCAGGCAGATTTAGGTGCTCTACTCTATCCCAGTTGTCCTTTGCATATAATAATAGCAAGTACCATACCAATTCTTAAATGAAACTTATTTTCTACTATGTCTTCCCTAAAAGCAAAGATTACATTGTATCTATGTATTCACTAGTCCCTGGCCCTTAGCAGGGTCTTACACATATTTGTTATATTATGAGTGAATCAAAGAAAAAAGAACTGTACTCTAAGGAATAATAAATAGGTTTTCTAAAGCATAGCTATTATAAGGTTTAGTATAATTTAAAACACTGCTTAGGATATTTCAAAAGTGAAACACATAAATATCATTCAAGGTATATTACTATTCCCTTTTCCTTTTGTTAGATATGTATGGCTATCATACAGAAGTAGAAGATAGTTGTCTTAGTTCCCAGCTGTTACAACAAAATACCCACAGACTGGTTAGTTTACGTATAAACAACATAAAATTATTCCTCACAGTTCTGGAGGCTAGAAGTCCAAGATCAGGGTGCCAATATAGTCAGGTTCTGGTGAGGACCATCTTTCAGGTGGTACACTACTGTCTCGCTGTGGAAGGTGCTAGGGATCTGTCGGATATCTTTTACAAAGACACCAATTCCCATTCATGAAGGAAGACTGCTTAGTTTTGAATCTTGGTTCCACCATTTACTAGTTTTGTGACTTTGGACAAGTTACTTAACATCTCCACATCTTCAACTTTAAAATGTTGGTAACACTTCTACTCGTATCATATAAAACATAATGCAATACCACTCTGTGCAACCAGGATGACTAAGACAAAGAAGATGGGATATAGCCAGCATTAACAAGCATATAGAGCAACCATGACTCTTAAACATTGCTGGTGGAAGTGTAAACCGCTACTACCACTTTTAAAAATTCTTTAGCCGTTATCTACTAAAGGTGAACTTAATGCAAACCCTAGGACCAAGATATTGCATTCCCAGATGGGTATACATATATTTACCAAAAGACACATACTAGAATGTTCTTAGCAGCCTTATCTGGAATAGTCCCAAACTTGAAATTTCCCAAATACCCACCTACAATAGAATGGATAAATAAGTGTGTGCTATGTTGATACAATGGAACACTATAATGTAAAAAAAAAAAAGAAAAAAGATTTACAATTCAGCAATATGGCTGAATTTCACAAACATAACGTTGAACAAAAAAAGTCAAACATCAAAGAGTACATACTTCTGTATGTTTTAATTCATAGAATTGTCAAAGCTAATCTATGCTGGTGGAAATCAGAATAGTGGTTATCTTTGATACGGTGATAAAGATTGAAAGAGGTTAAGAGGGGGCTTCAATTTATTGATCTGTGTGTATACAATTCATAAAAACTCATTCAT
Organism: Rhinolophus sinicus; assembly: GCF_057876585.1. Classification (NCBI taxonomy): domain Eukaryota; kingdom Metazoa; phylum Chordata; class Mammalia; order Chiroptera; family Rhinolophidae; genus Rhinolophus; species Rhinolophus sinicus. The sequence continues at coordinate 197,573,022 of NC_142501.1, forward strand.
CCATTCTCTCATGATATATATATGCTTTTCCATATGTATTATATATGAGGTGTGATCACAAAATATGGTGAATACTTAAATTTTAAAAAAATTTGTTACAGTAAAAGACACATTGCCATTAATCCCCTTCAAAATACTCCTCCTCGCTTCAGACACTCTTCTCCCATCCTTCTTGCCACTTTCTGAAGCAGTTCTGGAAGTCCTCTTTCATGAGTGTCTTTAGTTGCACTGTCACGGCCTCGATGACCTGAATCAATTCAAAATATTTACGTTTCATGGTCATTTTGACTTTGGGGAAGGCCAAAAGTCACAAGGTGCCAGATCTGGTGAATAAGGTGGATGAGGGCACACCATAATGTTTTTAATTTGTCAGAAACTGCCATAGCAGAAGCGATGTGTGACATGGAGCGTTGTCATGGTGGAGGATGAAGTAAAGACATTTATGAAAGAGGACTTCCAGAACTGCTTCAGAAAGTGGCAAGAATGATGGGAGAAGAGTGTTCGAAGTGAGGGGGAGTTTTTGAGGGGGATTAATGGCAATGTGTCTTTTACTGTAATAAATTTTTTTATTTAAACATTCATTGTATTGTTTGATCCCACCTCATATTAATAAAGTTTTAAAAGTGGTAATAAACATACCTTCTAGATTGCTGAGAGGTTAAAATGAGATAATACACATATAACACATAGTACATGTTCAGTAACTGTTTATTATTATGTTTATTATTATTAAGAACAATAAATACCCAACTTCTTTATTTTATAGAGGAAGAAACAAGTGCAGAGACATAAAACGACTTGTCCACAACACACAGCTGACCAGCGGCAGATGCAAGACTAAAACAGTTTCCTGACTCCTGTCTAGTATTATTTCTAGTACAACATAGGTCTCCCATATTTTAAGTCAATTTTTACTTTCTTTTTATTATACCTCAATATCAATCTGTTTTTTATGAAAAACGCAATGCATTTATGACAAAAAAGAAAAGTCAGGGAAGTTTTCTGGATGGCTAAAGTTTAAAAGACCCTAATTTTAAAGGCTAAATGTATTCAAAGTAGAATGTCATGTTAGCTTAGTTTGGTAATATGTAAAATAATAAAATAGATATTGATGGCCAGTAAAGGGAAATATGAGTGTTGCCAATGAAGATTTTGCCAACAAAATGACTTATGTATGTACAATGACTTTTCAAAATTATTTTAAAGATCTTCAAATAAAAAGACAAGATCTAATTGAACTCTGATAATTACAACATACAGGATTCTGTTCGATAATTAAGAGTAACCAAGGAAAGGCAAAACGCATGCTTAGTTTTCAGACATAAAAAAATTACTAGATTAATTTGGAGATGACAAGATCAACCTTCACCTCACCCTCATTTACTATGAATTATATGCCATATGGGTGAAATACTAACCGGGAGGCACTTGTGTGGAATCATCTATACCCAGTTGTCCTGTAGTTAAGCCAAGTTCTACAAAGAATTCTTTCTGAAAAATAACACACATAGTGTTAACACACATCTCAGACTTTGCTACACATCATTAAAAAAAAAATCACCTTCACCTAAATGTCAGTGTAAATAAAAATCACAATGTAAAACAAATCTTTGCTTCATTCAAATATCTAAAAAAGAAAAGGACATTATTGAACATTTAAATAGTAACACACTAGCTCAAAATTAAGGAGCAGAACAACTATACATTTTTTTATTATAAGTATTGCTATGTAACATTTATTATTTTCATGTGAAATAAACGTGAATAGAAAAGATAAAAGCTTTTAGGAAAAAATTATATATATTGGGAAAAGAAACACAATATTTTTCCAAATGTAGAGCCTTTAATAGTATTTTTCTTTCTCCTAATTTCTGCTAAGAAAAAGTTTTACTTTGATGCGTTCTGACCAATATTAGTGATGCCAATGTTTTTTTAAAAAACTGTTTTTAAAGTAGTTCTTGATTTTGCCTTTTTTAGGTAATAGGCTAATCAGTAAAGAATTATAATTATCCTTTGAGTAAAGAACTATTAACATTCAAATCTTTCCTGAAACACAAATATACACACAATATATGCAGCAATTGTCAATTTTATCTTCTAGCAATCATTGTCTAAAATTACCAACACAATTCTGTATCTCTACTTTCTATGGTACTCTACTTCAGTCAGCTCTTAGTCAACTAAACACTGCAAATATCCAAAACAACGTAAATTAATTTTTAAGTAAAATTAGACCATCAAGTGCTCTGCTAAAATACTAATAAATTAGATTTATTCTCCAGACTTCCTCTACTTATCTAGTAATGTCTAGGGGAAGTAATCATGTTTGTCTGTTACTTAAAATATATAACAACCCCATATTATTGATATTATTTTTCTTTCCTAAGTAATTAAATATTTCTATTAATATTTGCCTCAGTGTTTTGTTACTATTCTAATTGCTAAAAGCAAACTTCCTTCTCCTTAAAAAAATGGAATTAGTTTTAATCTTTCCAAATTATCTATTATTATTTAAGTTAGTAATTTATTAATGTCCCTCACAAGACAGTTATTCAGCCTAATACGTACGCACATTTCATTTTTGTATTGATTTTAAATAACTGCCATTATATTTCAATTTTTAACTAAACTTCATTTTTGTCTATGTTTTAAAAAAGCACTGCATCATAAGTTACTAATTTTTAATGACTAAAGAGGTAAAAATTTAATGTTAATTCTTCCATTCTCAAGCACTGTCTTCCATTTATTTAAAACTCATCCTTCACTGAAATCATTAGAATTAATAATGTATTTGATTTTTTAATAAATTTGACCTTCATACTATAGAGGGACTTAAGTCCAATAAATATTTCAGTATTAGGTTCTATACTCACAATGGAGAATAGACTCATGCTAAGACATGTTAGGAACATAAACAACTCTGAACATCCATTTTCTATTTCACTGCTCTGGACTATGTTTTACTCAACATCAGTAGACCTGGGCCCTAATCTTAGATTTCCTTCAAAACTCACCCAAGACACAATGCTTTCTGGGACATCTTCTTTGATATTCCAGGCTGATTTAAGCAATTCTCTATGCACATGTATTACCTTCTGTCAGCCTCTACCAAAGCATATAATCACATCACATTGACATGATCATTTTTAATATCCATCTCCCCACTATCCTGAAGCTCTTGGAAGAGGGGGACTGCCTCATACACATTTGCACCCCCAGTAGTTAGCATAGTGCTAAGTGGCACATAGGGGAGGGCTCAATAAGTATTAAACCACACTACTGAACTTTAGTTCCAACCTGCTGCCTCCACATGACTGAATTAGCAAACAGGAATTAATCAGCAACTTCACTTTACAGTTAATATATTTCAGTATTAAGAAATTTCCTTTTAACTTGTATACGTCTATATACCATTGTGAACTAGGTTTAAGGGCCATCCATTGTAGAATCACAAGACTAACTGAGCCTCACCAAGTTCATCTAGACAGACCAGGGTCACAGATAAACCATGCATTCTGGAGCCAGAATCATCACATCTCCAGGTCATGTGATTCAGTGAAGGCAGGAACAACTATGCCTAATGGCCACAGGAAGAGAAGGACTAACCATACTCTTAGTATAGCCAGTTTCTTGAAAATTAGTCAACAACAAAATAGCAGTTCCTATCTTACACACTTCTCCCCAACAAAACATGCACACATTCACTTATAACTGACCCAGAATCCAGGGAAAATCATTTTCAGCTTTCTTTCTGGTATAGATCTCCATATTTCAAGTAACAAGTGCATATTGCTATTTTTAATTTACCAGTTTCAGATATCTATTGATTTTTATGCTAAATGAGGATTTTAGCTCATGTACTTCTCTTTTCCTTTCTCCATCATTCCAATATAATTATACATCAATTCTTGATTAAATCCATATTAAGAGTTAGCATTATTATGACCGTTTAAACATTATTCACTGCTGAGCCACATAATATGCTAGAAAGTGTTTCCTTTCTTGTACTTCACTTCGTTCAGTTCATAATTAAACCATTTTTCACTTAGACAATTTTCTCTAATCATATACTTCTTACACCCTTGAACAACTTTGAAAACGCCCTCCTCAATATAATTTTGCTTATGGTCAAACCTGTCTGATCATCTGGACTTTTGGTGCTTTTCTTGCAGGCATTCATCCTGGAACCCTCCGATCTCCTGCTCCAATCTGGAATGGCTGTGCACAGCCTTTGTCCTGGAGTTTCTTTGTCTTCATTATCATTCTGGAAATGGTTCTCTTAGGTTGAAATCCTGTTTCCTGGGTCCTCTATTTGCTCTTTTTGTTTATGGCCTTGTTTGGGGGGCACTTCTACCAATAGCTCCCTGAATGAGAGTGAATACTTTAGATCACGTACATCTGAAAATGTCTACTTCAACTTCACATTTGACGGACTGTTGATTACATACAGTATTCTAGGCTTGAAATCATTTGGATTTTTAGAGGCATGACTTCAAAATCTTCTGGCTTCCAGCCTCCAGCTGCTGAGAAGTCAGATGCCACTCTGACTCCTGATATTTAGACATGTACTCAGTTTTTCTTCTATAAAAGGTTTTTAGTCTTCTTTTCAGGAGCCTTGCTATGGGTCTTCTTTTATCCATGGTGTTGGGTACTAGGTGGGCCTTTTCATAGTGGAGGTTTCTGTCTTTCAGTCCTTGGAAATTTTAATAATTCCCTTATCTCTGTTTTCTCTTTCTGGAACTCCAACTGGTCAGATGTTAGCTCTCTTGGATTGACCTTCTAATTAAAAACAAAACAAAACAAAAAAAAAAACCAAACCATTTCTCTCTTATTTTTCATCTTTTCAGCTTTTTTATTTTGCTGGGTCTTCTGACAGATTTCCTTGGCTTTGTTTTTAACTCTTCTACTGGTTTTCTTTCTTTTTTTTTTTTGTATACCATATTTTTTATTCCTAAAAGCTCTTTTCCATTCTCTTATATTTTGTTATTTTAATAAAATTAAAGAGAGCCAGCTATACTACTAAGCAATGTCATTTACTGGAAAAAAAAAAAAATGATGCTTGACGCTTAACTGGTAAATTACATCTGAAAAGGAAGACTATGAGTGGATTATAAAAAATCTACTGGAAAACATAGGACTGAGCTGCCTACTGTGGTGTCCCTTGAGAGTACTTGGAAGCTGTGTTCATGTGCACTGCAAGAAGTGGTTATCATTGTATATGGGACTTCCCTGTGTGACCCTGTCACCTCCAATTGCATGCAATCCTTGTGGGGGCTAAGAAGTACCATCTGGTTGGATGTAAGGATTTCCAGTGAGGATCTATCTGATAATGGCATGCTGATATACTGACATGCTGTTTTCTGTTCTGTATCACTCTACAAATCTAAGTGAACCTGGTGACAGGTTATGGCCCATTGTATCGTGAGTGTGAATGTAATTCAAACCTGAAACAACTATTAGTGGTCATAAGTGCTCATTCCATACATTGGCTATTTTTGCTATTATTATTATTTTTTCATTTGTCTGTCTTAGTTTTGGTTGCTGCCTTTCAAATTGGAAGATTTCAAGTATCCGTAGATCCCAGGCTGGTCATTTATGATGGAGGCAATAAAAAACTGACTGGAAGATCCGTCTGCAAGGATTGGGAGTAGAGTGTGGTGGGCTTCACTGGGAGGCAATTTGATAGCCAGCCAGCTACCTTGTTTGTGAGGGTTCTTCAAAGCTCTCTTAGTCTCTTCTCTGGTGCAGGATGAGGAAGGAGAGAACTGGGAAACCATAGTAGTGGTGGTAAGGGATGAGGGAATTAATCTCAGCATTCCATTAACTTTCACTTAATTCCTCTGTTTTCCATACAGTGCCTCATTTCTGTCCTGCTTTGTATCTGAGGTCTCTGAGTTCTTATCCCTTCTGATTGTTTCTCTAATGAACATGCCTCTGGTCTCCTATGGGGAGGAGTAGTCACCTGACTATGCAGGGGGGTAGGGGCCTGGGGCATGTCTAACCCCTCCTGATACAGACTTTCATACAATCTCCACATTCAGCCCCATGGCTCAGCATGGCCTTCTATAACATGTGGGCTCTCCAACTCTTGAGCTTTCCAAAGTCCTATGTAAAACATCATCTTGCTTCTTGTATCAGTCAGTGTTCAATCAGGAAATAGAAACCATACCAGAAATGTGAACAGGAAAAAATAGAATTAGCAAATACAGAAAGCAACCATGACTTCTAGGCTGAAGGACAGCGAATCAAGAAGGGACAAAGAATACAGGAAAGTGTCTCCTCCCCAGCCCTCAAGACTGAGATTCAGATCTCTATGGCGATGGAGTGGTTGCCACAGGAACATGCAGACCAGAGGTGGTGACAAAACTTGCCAGAGGGTACAGGCCAGTGCTGGTTGGGTAAGGGCTTCCCAGGTGAGTGCTACTGGGTCTTCTGCATGCCCATCAGCTGGTTCCCACACAAGGGAACCAGGAAAGGAAGCCTCTTTCTCCTGCTATGATGATCCTGCAGGGTCCTTGCAGAACCCTTGTAACAAAGCCTAATAGGAAGCCAGGTGGCAAAAGACAGTTTATAAGGTCCAGTTCCAGTATAACAAAGCAGAGCAGAAAAAGGTAGATTTGGAGCTGAAAGACCATCAACTGATTTCTCTCCTTACTTTCCCTTATCTCCCTCAGTGCCTCACCATGTTGGGAGCTTAATAAAGGTTGGTTGAATTAAAAAATGTATATTCTTTTTAAAAAATTATGAAATTCACAATGTATTTCAATCCATTTTATAGTCATACATCAGGCACCTGAACCCCAACAAGCTGTCTTATAAATCTATGCTGTTTAGTAAAATGAGGAATAAGCAAAAGCATTTATAGGTCAATGTCAGCTCATCTTTAATCCCACTAGCAGAGCAACTCACTCTGTATATGACACATTTACAACAAAAAAGAAACTTTTCAATTTATTTATTTATTTAGCAGATGGTCCTATTGGTTAGATATATGCTGCACTAAAATATTTTTCTAATGATTGTTTTCTAAAATATGCTCATTGGTTTTTAGATGCCTATACTTACCAATTCAGGGATGTCTTTTACTTTCAGAGGAACTTGAATTAAACCCAAATGAGTCCTGAAACTAAGAGAATCACCATTTTCATAATTTGGGTTGCGAAGATTAATTAATACCTTTAAAAACAAATCCAACAAAATTAATTAGTTTCTTTATAGGATGTCTACACTTATAAAATTGGCAGTCATATTCTTGTTGTATCACCACAAAATTAAAAACTATCTGGGGTTATGCATATACTCTAGTGACATTCTAAAATTATACTAAAATGTGAAAATGCCATAAACATGCTTTAATTAGGATGGCTTAGTAGTCCAACTGATGATCTACTATATAAAACTAAAAAGTTAGGAATTTAGTTTTAAAGAAAAACTTTTTGATGGTAAGAAAAAACAAAAATTGTTTGATTATAATAATTTTCCAGGGAAGGTGATAGAACAAACTTTTTAAATGCTTGATTATAAAATTTACCAGGGAAAATTTTAGAACCAACTCTAACCCTTTTAAAAACAAATACAGACAATGTTTTAAGAAAGAGGGTGAAGTAATATTGCAGAGTAGCACCTCTAAATCAAACCTACATGGGAAAAAAAAGAGGAAATTTTCAGACGCCAAGCTAACAAGAAAGACCATTTATATACTTTTCAAAATTAAGCAGATAAAAAAGTCAGATATTTGCATATCCATTAATCTAGGAATCTCATTTCTATGAGTGTAGTTATGGAAATAAAGATGTTTGTAAAAATATTGCAGAAAGAATGTTAATGAAGTGCTGTTTATAACGAAGAACGTAAAGCAACTTAAACATCCCACCAAAACAACTTAAGCATTCCCACATCAGAGGGAATTATTTAAATAATTATGATTAATTTATATAAGAATATACAGTGTAACATGCCTCAATTAATATAAGTAATGTAGGTAATGATATGAAAAAATGTTCATAACATATTATGTTTTTAAAAATTATAGTACTTGTAGTGTTTATTGCTATATAATGTTATGATGAGTAATTTTATTTAAAAATTTCTTCTTCCAATATATGGTGATGGAAAGAGAACTGACTCTGGGTGGTGAACACACAATGTGAGATATAGATGATGAATTACAGAATTGTACACCTGAAATCTATGTAACTTTACTAACAATTGTCACCCCAATAAATTTTAATTAAAAAAAAATTCTTATGTATGAGCTACCACAGGCTGCCATGGGCCACCATGTGCCACCATGAGTGCCCAGTGGCCAGCATGGCTGGCAGCCGGCAAGAGCTGCTGTGAGTGGTCAGCCGACGACTGGCGACCCACCCCTCAGCCAGGGGGAGTGCAAGGCCCATAATACCAGCACGGGCCAGGGAGCTGTGTCCTACACAACTAGACTGAGACACAATGGCTTGAACTGGAGTGGGGGGGGAGAGGTGGAAGAAGGAAAAAAATAAACTAATTAATTAATTAAAAAAAAATAAATGGCTTAGCAAAGAATCAACAATGTTAAACACAGACTAATAAAGAACAGCACAATTTTATGCTAATTACACAAATAAGGTATTATATTGCATGGGAAACTTATAAAAACAGAAAAGAAAAAGAAATTATGAATACATGGGTAATATAAAATACTAGAAATGCAGAAACTATAACTAAGGAAATAATTAAAGAGAATGTTCTCGAACTAAAGAAGAATCTTAGCATGAATACTAAAGGATCAATTCAGCAACAATCCTTAAGGAAACAATGTATGACTACCAAGGAGAAAACACAGTTAAAGATAACATGTAAAAATTACATGAAATTTCAGCCCTCAGTGCTAGAAAAGGAAAGAGTTTGGGAGAAACCTTTAAGAAGCTAAGAGAAATAATGGGATCGCTATAAAGGCAATTTCTGACCAATATAACTTCTCTTTAAAGTTAAAAGGAGACTACAACTCCAAAAGGCCTGAAATAGTTTCTAACAGCGTTTAATGCTGGCAAACTGGTATCAGAGACAACAGATTCAGAAAAGAAATAAAAATAAATTGTGAAAGATTCATTCATTCATTCAAAACCTATTCATTAAGCAAGTGTATGCTAAGCATTGTTCCCCATGTTGGCAATACAGCAGTTAAAGATTGGATCAACTTCCAGCAGGTTATCTATCTCTGCTCATCTCCAGGGATACCTGGAAGTCTTGTAGTGACCCTTAGTCAAAATGGGATAGAATATACTAACCAGTCATTTATAACGTGCTACTTAACGTAGCCTGTACTTACATTGTTTATTTTCTGGACTACTAAAACAGGGAGGGAACAAAAAGGGAAAGGATTCACCAAGAAACTATATGTTCCAGGCAGCAGGCTACATGATTCACAGTGACTATTTTTTAATAAAACTTTTCCAAATCGATTTACTTGGCTCTAATCTTTCCACACTCCAATGTATTTTCCAAGAACATTTTCCAAGCACAAATCTGATCATGTCATTCCACTGCTCCAGTGGCTCAGGGGCTATTTACATGCAGATTCCTCTGCCTGGAGATATTCTTACATCATCATTTCTTTCACATTTTTCCCTTATTAATATACACATATTTAACCAATAGAACGTACCTCAAGAAAATCCTTAGGTGCATAAACAGGTCTGAAAAGGCTTAAATCTAGAATTAAGAAGACAGATTAAAACAAAATTTCAGTTAACTCATTATATGAATGCTTACTAATAATAAATGTTAATGATTCTTTCATACATTGCTGTGCAGCTAGATTAATTTAAACATTTGTAGAGTATTGATTATTTGTCATATATTTTCTTAAGTCTTGGGAGCATAAAAATAAAAAGACAGGCCTTCCCTTCACAGCCTAGATGACATATTCTGGAAGAAATTAAGAGTCTCCCTATCATAAATTTGTAATAGATTATTTACAATTGAATTGAAAAAACAATGTCAATATAATATAAAAATTGTACATGAGAATTCTCAAAACATGTAGAATACAAGCAATGCATTCTTAGTGAGCTCCTCTGGTTGTATTGAACTGTTCTCGCTTATATGTAGTTATCACTCATTATATGTTTATAAAATTGGTTGACTCAATTTTAAACGTTAAAGTGACCAAAATAAGTTCTTAAAAACATTTTAAAACTCTTAAAACTTTTCACCATATAACCTATCTTTAACATCTCAATGTAATTAAAGCTTGAAAAATATTTACCTTAACTAGGAGTCTAAGAAATCCATGGAACGATTTAATTTACTCTTTTATAAAAATGTTTTCAAATGCTGCTTTAAAAAAGATATAATTGGTTTAAATGTTCTCAAAAGAATGGAGAACACTGACCAAGGTTAGGGATTTTTGAAGTGCAAAGTACAAGTTTAAGCAAACAAAACAGATGATAGTAAATTCATGGGAAGGGAAAGTTGCTACCTGTCCAAAAAAATTGTTAATATTGTTATTTTGGATCCATAATTAAGAAGGCAATTTTTTCCCCACTACCACATTTTGAAAAAAGTCCTTCATATACCTGGTTCATCAGTTCCCATTTCATTCCATTTATTGAGAAGTTCTTTCTGTTCCCCAACTGGCCTCTAAAAAATGTAATTTAAAAATTGGTTTCATTTTGTGAAGTTTAACAATGCAGCTGAAAAATTAGAATCAATAACTTATCTAAAGGTTTAAATAAGGTACTATAACACAAGAAAAAATAATTTCATTACACATGGTAAACTTTTTTGGAATTACACTTAAATTACCGTTATTATTTAACTATTATAGCTAGTCTCAATGGCCCAGCTAATGAATTCAGGAAAAGAAGGTAAATAATCTGTACAGGCCAGTAACTGTGACTAAGAAAAACTGCTCCTCAGCCACAAACCACACCTCTTACCCCATCCAGCAATCTCAGAAACGCATCGCAAGGGGGACTGGCCAAGAGAGTATGACTGGGAGTCAGTAGCATCATCTTCCTATATCAGGGGTGTCCAAACTGCGGCCTGTGGGCCAACTGCGGCCCGCAATCCATTTTTTATTGGCCCGCAGCAAATTCCAAAAAAATATTTAGTTTACTTAAATAAACCAGGTGAGGCAATATGTACTTCACCTCGAGTGAGTGGCCCGGCTGTTGTGTATTTTACCGCATATGGTCCAAAAAGTTGGACACCCCCTGTCCTATATGACAGACAGTATAGTACATAATACTACATGTTTAGACAGTTTTTTATATAAATTTATCCTTTTATACACCATCCTTCTGGTGTCTTCTGTGACTTGTCCTTGAATATTATCCAAAGTACATCCACTATATTCTGCCCAACAGCAAGGAATAAATACCAGGTAGGGAGAACGAAATGAAGAGAAACTTGTTCTCTCCTACTCGTGAGCAGCTGTAGAGAATCCAGAACATTCCTCAAGTGGATTTTCTCTCCTTTTTCATCTCTCCCCACCTCAAAGCCCAGACTGACAAACAAATGTTGAGTATTAGACCTAAGTAAATCTAATACTATTCAATCTAAATAGTTCTGCAGAGAGATGACAAATCATTCTTTTAATTCCCTATGTTAATACTGATTGTTAATAAAGATGGTACCATATTGGCTATTATAAGATGAAAGTGCCTGAACTCCATCTCTAATTTAAAAATATGGTTAATTGTGCTAATTAGCAGAAAAGTAAGGAGACTAAACATAATTAAAATCTTTAAAGTACATTTAAAGTACAGCCAAATCTCTAAATAATCTATACCGAAGATTCTGTCCTTTATTTCTATTTATTCGCAAGTTATAAGTTTATTACAAAAAGCATTACAGCATACGTAATAGGAATCTATATAGAATACACCCACATAATTGGTCTTTTACAGATTTGTTTCAAAACAAAGTGATATACTAGTAAAAAAAAAAGATAAATCTGCCTAACAGTTATAACTTCATGATATTTCCTAGTGCTTGATTCACAGTAAAAAACTTAAGTGTTAAAAGTACCTTTCGTGCCAATGGGATACTCAGTTCAGTGCACATACTATTTAAACTCTTCAAAATTCTTTTTTCCCAACTTCCCTGAAACAAGGAACAATCTGTTACTGTTTCTGGTTAACAATACTGAAACTGATTAAAAAAAAAAAAAACACTGGTAAAAACACTAAAGATATGGTTATACAGAAATGGTGAGGTTGGTTGAGATTGGTTATCTTCATTTATTAGTTCTATCAACAAATATTGATTACTGCCTACTATGTGCCTGACACTATCCTTAGTGCTGTGAATTAAGCCATGAATAACAGAAAGTCTCAGTCCCCATAAAATTGACATGCTAGTGAAGGATGGGAATGGGGATAGATTAAAAAAAAAAAAAATCAATAAGTCAAATGGTGATAAACATTATAAGAAAAAATAGCAGATAATAAAAAGGTAAATTAAATTTAAGCATTTTATAAATATTTGATATTCAGGAATCACACTAATGACCTAGTAAAAAAAAAAAATTTATAGAAACTATTATATTACCATTTTTCCAAACATGACTTTTCAGCCCTAAATACTATAGCATGAATGTTCTAAGAACCACCTCCCACATATCCATAATACCACTACCACACACACAAAATTAATAATAATATTTCAGATCATCTAATATTTAGTCCATATTCCAAATTTTCCAGTTGTCCCCAATATGTCTTTTACAGATTTTAAAAATCTAGGATCCATTAAAAATTAATTCATTACATCATATTTGGTTGTTAGGTCTCTCAGTCTAGCTTCATCTAGCGTCTCTTTGTCATTTTCTTTTTCATGATAACTGACTTTTTGAGGCGTCCAAGACAGCTCTCTTTTAGAATGTCTCACAATCAGGATTTGTCTTGCAGCTTTTCACACTATTGATTACCTTCTTCCCCATCACCTACATCTCTTGTAAACTTGAAATAATAAGTTAACTAATTTTAATAGTACGTCATAGACTGATTATCTCTATATATCATATTTTAGCAAACTACTCTTTTTAATGCCAACATAAAATGTCATAATTATTTTTTGGCTTTTTACTAAAATATGCCTAAGCCTAAAAAAGCCACTTCTGACTCACTGAAACTAAAATAATACCAAAGCTCCAAAATTTAGACCAAGTAAAGAGAAAAGAACTATACATTATATTATTCACAAAGGACAATTATAACTAGTCAATAAAAGTAGAATAATAATAATAGCTCCTTTATGTGGTTGTTACAAAGATTAAAGATGTAAAGTCACAAGACATTATGTCACTTTGAACAATGACATAATAATGATAATAATCATTCAATAATTGGTAGCTTTTACTACAGCTATCATTAGTCATAGCTTCTCTGTTAACACATATTTAAATACATTCATTACTGTCTTTATCTGGCATATACTCTCAATGCTCCTCTCCAATCCTCAGCATGCTTATTCCTATTTTATCTGAATAAACCTTACTCACCTTTCAGGTCTTCGCCTCTATTGAGCATTCTCTTGCCTGGAGTCCCCACCCCAGGTGGTATTAGGTGCCTATTGCTCATGGGCTCTCAAAGCACCGATTCGTTCACCTATTACGGAGCATTATCACACTTTGTTTGGCACACAACAGACGCTCAATAATCGAACAGATTTCTATTTTAAGTAATGTTGCAAGAATTTAAACCTATTTTTTGATACAATGGCCTAAGCAATGAATGAACAACAAAAAAATTACTCATCTATAGGAGAAATGTACAGCTGTGTGAAATGTATAAGGTTTACTTTATTAAATACATGCAATAGATTTTTCAAGAATAAAATAACACTCTTAAATAAATTGTATAAAATACCCCCGAAATTAATTCCATTTACTGGCTTATTTTCAATCCTCTTTACTTTTTTCACTGTAAATATTTCTCTTAGATCCAAAACTTAAACTACATGAGAGTACTTTATTCATGATCAAACATTAATTACAACAATACAGTACAGCCCACTTTCACCCCAACATCCTTATTCTCAATTTATCCAGATAAATTTTATTTAACTTGTAGATCTCAGCTTAAATAACATTTCCTCTAATAGGCCATCTGTCCCTTGCTCCCCCCACACCCAACTGTGGCGGGAGCAGGTACAAGAGAGGACTTTTTTTTTCTAAGTAATTTTAATTCAATCAATACTATAAAAATAAAATTTGCATAAAGATTAAAAATCCAATCCTTGAATTTTTATTTTTCTCCTATTATATAAAGAACAAAACTGCTATCTATTGAACTGTGATTCCAAATATCCTAATGTTCGTGTGGAGCAGAGCGCAGGGAACGGGCTTCACCCACCCGCGGTGGGCGGACCCACGGCGTGAGCACCGCACACAAAAGCTGGCAGGCTGCCAGAGGCGGCCTTGGGACAGACTTTCTGGCCACTGACCGTTTTGCTGGTAAGTTTGACTGTCCTGTCTGATGGCTTCCTGACCTTGGGCTGTGTATGTACACTATTTCATTACGCTTCGTCCTTAAGTTTCTAGTGGTTCTTTAGAGAGAATCACTATAGCTACACCTCCCAGCTGGGGCGGTGTGCCCTTCAGATGTGTCATCTGGCTTCCATCTATTTTTAATCTTTTTTTCTTAAATGTGAATTATGTTTGCTCAGGATTATCTGAATTTGGATCTTGCTTCTTTTAAATGTAGAGCTAAGGTGTCATCTTCTGGAATGACACCTCAACAAGCTATTCTGTAACATATCTGCCAACTTCTCCTTTAAAAAATTTTGGGGGCCGGCCTGGTGGCTCAGGCGGTTAGCGCTCCATGCTCCCAACTTGGAAGGCTGCCAGTTCGATTCCCACATGGGCCAGTGGGCTCTCAACCACAAGGATGTCAGTTCGATTCCTCGAATCCAGCAAGGGATGGTGGGCTGTGCCCTCTGCAACTAACATTGAAAGGACAACAACTTGACTTGGAAAAAAGGCCTGGAAGTACACACTGTTCCCCAATAAAGTCCTGTTTCCCTCCCCCAATAAAATCTTTAAAAAAAAAATTATTTTGGCAAAAACATCTCATTCAAGTATTTATTTTCTATAAACTATAATCTTAAGTGATTAATCATAGTTCTCCTAAATGGATACCCCACTGTACCAAGTATTTTAATTTATGAACTTAAATATATTCTAGATAGAGAAAACAGTTAAGAAAAAAGTTACACAGAAATCAGACATCAGAAGAAAGCATTCTGAATGAAGAGTTTAGGAAACAAAGCTATGTAATTTACATGTGTTTACATGTTCTTTTATTAATCTTGTGATATATGTATCATTACCCTCATTTTATGAATAAGGAAGCTTTGAAAAAGAACACGAGAGTAGAATGGAAAGAATCTTAAGAACTGAACCAAAGCTGATCAAATTTTATTCAATTACCATTTTTTCTGTGCTCCACAACTAAAGCAGAATCTTAGAAATAACCCAGAAGAAAATGACTGAAAACTGAAGGAAGAAAAGAGGAAAAGTATGTTCAATATTCAGAAAAAATTGAATTTTTGAGGTTAGAACAAGGGAAAATGAGGTGTAGTCACTGAGTTTTCAAATAATGAAAAGAAACTGATTCAACAAATATGTATTGGGCACCTAGTTCAACACATGCCACTAAAGAAGAATAAAAACAACTTCCTGTCCCTAAGAAACACATCACTTTTGTGGTGGAGGTGGGGAGGATAAAACAGATAAATATAATAATATGGGACAGGTTCAAAAAGTTCACAGGGGCTCTATCAGTCCATATATCATAAACCACAGAAAGAGTATGAAAGAATGAGCAAAGAAACAGGAAGCTGGATATACCAAAACTTCTAGTTGTCAAGAACACATACCACTTCCTTTAAAATTGTTTAAAAACCGAAAGAAAAGTGATCACAGTGGTTCACCATGTCTTCTCCATACCCTGTTCCATGTTTATGACACAATGACCAGGTTGGTAGGGCTTTTCGAAGCTGCCCCTGCAAGAATTTCAGTCAGATGATCAGAGAAGCCATTTCCATAGACATCAGAAATAGGAATAGAATTTCCAGACAATGAGGGGAAATCCAAGCTGAATAAAGCGGCTTCTTTCAAGCTGGGTCATCCTTTAGGTTCCCTCAAGAACTATAATCTTAATTAAGTGGTATTCACTCATTTCTCTGTTTACTCACTGACTCACTGATGTATGTTGAGTGCCTTCTATATGCTAAGCACAAAATTAGGACCAGTGGGTAAATGTTATAAGGAGCACATGACCATTTAATATCAAAAAGAAACTTTCTAACAAGTAAAAGACTTAACCAAAATGACGTAAGTAGGTGAAATAGTGTGTTCCCTGTTTTCAGAAGTACTTGAGCAAAAGGAGATAAACTCCAGAGGTTGAACTGGATAAATGTAAAGGTCCACTTGAGCTCTAGTTTTATAGATACTTAATTTTTCTCAGGTTCTATTTGTAGAGGTGGCTGAATAAGCCCTAAATGTCAAAAATAAATGCTAAAAAAAAAAAAAAAAAAAAATCATAGTCATTCCTGTGCTACCACTTAAGTAAAAATTCCAATATATACTCAGCACCAAAAAAAGAGTAGAAGTAGCAAATAAGTTCTTAAAAAATGACAGAGCACTACTACAAAATACAAAGAAAGTAATGTTTTCTACCCAAAAGACTTACAAAATAAATAAAGCTTTAAAATGTTATTTAAAGGAAAATGAATGGCCTTTTACATTTAAAATGTTTAAATAGGAAGACATTACCTTTTGCCCAAACCCATATCCTCTCCAAATGAAATTACTGCTGACTTCAAATCAGTTTCCCTAATAACTGGAATCTACGATATTCCAGTTTCATAAATAAAGGAATTTCTCAGCAATGAGAGGCAAAAGATTTATAAAAGAATCACAATTGTATTGAAATCTTTAAATGGGTACTAGCTATCACCTTTTTCATAACAATGAAAGTAAATAAGGAATCTTGAAAAACTGCATAATATAGAGCATCTAAAACAAAACTATGAAATTACAAAATTAACAACTATTTTCTTCACCCTCTCAAAAAACAAAGTAAAACAAAATAATTATATCCCAGCTACCTAATGGAAAAAGATTTTAATAATTCTTTGATTATCAGTACAACACATTTACTTAAGATAATTTGGAAAACAGAACACTATGTAAAGAATAAAATAATAAATAAGCATCCACAAATTTCCATCGGTCAAAAATAACCGCTGTTAACATTTTGTTCTCTTCTTTCATTTTTCTACCCATGTATGGATATAATAATTGAGATATGTATGTGTATATACATACACATATTCATGTACATATTTAATTAAAGTGGAATTATATTGTTTTATGTTTTGCTTTTTCCATTTAAGATGACATTGTATGCACTTTCGTATTTCATATTTCTTTAAAAATTACATATCTGATGCCTGTATAACATGACACGGTGTTATATTTAAGCCAAGCTCTATTGTTCATTTAGATTCTTTAAAATTTTTCACTATTATCATGAACATAAGTCTCTGCGTTTCTCTGATGCTTTCCTTTAAACTTCTACAAGTGTAATTATACTAGGGAAAAGGGTATGAATATTTTCTAGGAGAGAATATTTTCCTTTTTTTTGTTTATTTAATTCACCTGTCATTGTAATAATATGTATCGAGCACCTACCATGTACCAGACATTATGCCAGATGACAGAGATACAGTAGTGAAAAGACACTGATCGTGCGTGTTCACAGGACTACAGCATCTAGGGAATGATACAAACAACCCAATGTTGTGGGAGGAAGTACAGGGTCCCTCCCATGTAGAGGAGTGGAGACACAGGAAAAGTACCTGAAAATCTGAAATCTGGGGGTCGGAGAGCCTTCCTAAAAAAGCTATCATTTAACCTGACACATGAAGAATGTGCATAAGTTAGCCCGAAATATGTGGGAGGCAGTTGCAGGTAGAAGCAATAGCATGAGCAATGGTTCCCCTACTGGAACAACTAAGAGGTCGAGTATGACTAGACAGACAGAATGTGTATGTGTGGAAGTGGGGAGGGGAGTGGCAGGATGGGGAGGGACGGTGTGAGAAGGCAAGAAATCAGACTTGAGTGAGAAAAAGGGACAACGTCATTAACAACCTCGCAAGCATGAGTAGAAGATTAGAATTATATCCTAAAAATCTTGAAATTTTAAAGAAATAGAGTGACAATACAGAAGACAGAAAGACGAGTTAGGAAGGGGATTCGAATTGAAATAATGTAAAAAAATAAGAAAACGCTCATTTTTGCTTAGGTTACTGGATTGACAGAGAGGAGGGTAAATACAATCATATTGTGTATTTTGATTTTGCCTGAGCAGTTCTGGACTGGATAGAGAAATGGGCTGAATATCATCTAGAGCCAGACTTCCAGGTTCAAACCCCAATTCTTCCACTTACTACTTTTATGAAGTTGGATGTAAGATCATAAGAGTAACTCACCTCATAGGCTTTTCATGCATATGAAATGAGTGAATACTTGTAAAGCACGGAAGTGGTACCTGGCAGACACTTAGAGCTCTGTGTGCTTATTAGCACACAAGAAAACTCATGCATTTATATTTATCATGAGGTGTATCAGTTTCTTCAAATACTACTTTCTCTGAAAGGTGTAGCAAAGCAATTCCCAAAGTATTTTACATGGAAATAGGGTTTCATGGTCTCATAAGTTTGAACAACACTGGATTAAATCAAATTGAACAGTCTCCTTACTGCAGAATTTCTCTGAGCCTTTAACATGCCAAAATAGATTGTAAGCAACAAAATGAATGCATATTGGATTAACACCCAAAGAACAAAATAAATATCCATGAGTCCATACTAATATAAATAAGTGATTGCATAAATAAATGGGGGGGGCAACTCTTCCATGCAGAAAAATTCCAAAGAATTTCTGTTGCTACTCCCTCCTCAAGGAAATAGAACATAACTGCCCCTTCGTAAGTGTGGATCATATTTAGTGACTTCCTTCCAAAGAGTGCAGTACACAAAGGGGGAGAAAAAGAGTGACATCATAGCTGAGAAACCTCACAAACAGTACCTCAACCAGACGATCAAGGTCAACATCGACAGTGACAAATCCTGTAGATAGTGTGCACCCTGATATGATGTGATGAATATCAATAGCGCTTTCTATCTGTGGTCGTCCTCCCAAAAGACCTACACGCCAGTCTAATCATAAGAAAAACATCAGACAAATTCCAACAGAGGGATATTCTACAAAATGCCTGACCAGTACTTCTTAAAACTGTCAAGGTCATCAGAAACAAGCAAAGTCTGAGAAACTGTCATAGCCAACAGGAGCCTAAGGAGACATGAAAACCAAATGGAATGTGCTATCTTGGATACGCTTCTGGAACAGAAAAAAGACATTAGGTTAAAGCTAAGGAAATCTGAGTAAAGTACGAACTTCAGTTAATAATAATGTATTAATACCAGTTCACTAATTGTAACAAATGTAAGGAGTTAATAAAGAAAACCAGTATTGGATCTATGGAAACTCCCTGTACTACCCTCTCAACTTTTCTATACTTCTAAAACTCTTGTACAAAATAAAGTCTATTAAAAATCATAAAGTACATTGTGATTCACCAAGAGGAAGGCAGTATGTGCCTCAATTCCCAAACTTATTTGTCCACGGAACCCTTTTTGTGGAGCATCTCTCAGGGCTAGTATTCAGCAGAAATTACTCTGGGAAATGCTGATCCAGGATAAGAAGCCTCTTTCCTTCATTAGCCCAGAAAATTAAACACCAATCCAGCTTGCCAAAAACTGTGGAGAGCTGATTTACATCCCAACTCTGAAGACAAAAGCAAGAGCTAACTGAAGTTAAATAACTCAGAATTTTAATAGGAAAAAATTCTCCAGGGTACAGTCCCAAAATATTTTCTGCCCACATATTTTAGTGAATAAAAGGAGGAGGAAACACTAACTGAAATTTTTCAAGTTCTTTTTGATTATGAAGAGCAAAGAACAACCTGGTAAGGAACCACCTGCCCCAGCTCCTCCCCAGTGCTCCTGCAAAGCCTCCCAGCCGCCTCCTCTACAACATACAGCACTTTCTACTTTCACTACAACTACTTGTATCCAAGTCTTCTTTCAAGTATTAAACCATGAAGTTATCTTAAGACAGAATCAGTATCTCAGTTATTTCTGAATCTCCCATAGCACATAGCAGAGAAGGTAAGGTATTCAGTAAATATCCTTTAAATGAATATTATAATCATTGGTGTGACAGCAAACGTCTTTACTACTCATTCAACATAAACTTACTAAGCTCCTGCTACATAAAAGTCAGTATACTAGATTTAATGGGTATGCAAAAACATTTTTATATTGTTACTGCTTTCAAAAGACTTATAATAAAAGACAGAAAGATGTGTACAGAAATTACTATAATAGAATGGAATTCATGAGTAGGGCCATAAATTGATTGTGTGCTAAAAGAGTCCAAAAGAGAGATCCTTTTCAACAGGGGTAATTTAACAACGTCAGAGAAGAGATGTCATCTGAGCTGACCCTCAAAAAACAGATGGGATTTTCATAATGCAAAGCAGGCAGAAAGGGCTTTCCGTGACAAGAAAAAATAAGAAAGGTGTTAAAGATGCAAGAGAGAAAGACAAAATGATTCACTTGGAAGGGCGCATAGGACACTTATCAGCAGAGCAGAAACTGATAAGGTGAAAGGGGAAGCTGGGGCTTTGGAGCAGGAACTTAACTTGCTAGGCAATTGGGAGTCACTGAAAGTTCATTAGAAGGCAGTGAGATAGTATAAAGCTATTCATCTGCTTGTGGTTAATAATAATTGTATTGAAATTACATAAGGTGATGGGGAAAGACACATGGAAAGTTAGGAGGTGTAAGAGTAAGACAAGGATAGGAATTAATGCCTGAAAAAAGTAAGCACTCGATAAAAGACAGTTGTCGTCATCATCATCATCATCATCATCATCATCATCATCATCATCATCATCGTGGTCACTGTGGCAATGGCCTTGATCACGACAAAGAAAAGAAGGCCATACATAACACTATGGGAAGAAATAATTTATAGAACTGAGTGACTATCTGGATATGGAAAATTGAGATCAAAGGTATTTCAAGTCTAAATTACTATAATGATGGAAACCAATGAACAGAAATGGGAAAGTCAGGAAGAGACACTCCTTTTAGGAATAACATCATAATCTCACTTTTAGACATGTTGAGCTTGCTCTCACAGAAGAAATACACAGTAGATAGTTGATCATAGAGGACTGGAGCCAAAAAAGATGGGGCACCAGAGAGGGGAGCTATGAAAGTTTGAATGAGATGACCTAAATATTAAGCGGCAAATATTAAAAATGGGTGAGATAGAAGTAGAATTTCAGGCTACACTTGCATGGAAAAACTTTTGGAAAACCTAAATGGAAAGCAGATAATGAATGATGAACAATAAAAGGATGGACAGGAAGCAAAATGAATCCACTGAAAGATGACTAAATGGATTTAGACCAAATTAATGGTAAAAATAAAACTTAGGTGATTTTCCTCCCAAGTATTCAACAGTTTGGGAGAAGGAAAAAAGTGGACGGTAGAGGTAGCCTTAGCCTGAAAACTGGAATGGTAAACAGACTAGAAATCTAATGGTGCAGGAGGGACCATGATGGAATGGCAGTGATGCAATCCAAACTAGGCTGCTTTCATGCAAAGAGAGACCTGCTTAATAGAACAGGAAACTGAAGAACTAGATGACTTGAGGAGAACAAATACGGGAAGGTAGGCAAACACTAACTGGTAGACGAGGTATTTAGCATGACCATGGTTAAAGAAGCGGTTATTTCAACAAATATTTATTGACAGGTTTCTGTGGGCTAGGCACTGTGCTAGATGCTGAGGATAAGAAAACACAGTCCCTACTCTTACAGAATGAATCATTTAATGCAGGGATTGGCAAACTTTCTGTAATAGGGCAAACAGTAAACATTTTAGACTTTGCATGTCATAACGTCTATTGCAGCTACTTAACTCCGACCCTGTAGTGCAAAACACCCATAGATGACATAAATGAGACTGTTTTCTAATAAAACATGTTTTATTAATTCCCATAATTTTCATGGGTCACAAGATAAAAGAGAGAATACATACACCTACTATTCATATATATTCTCAGCAACTAGCAGTAGGCTGTAAGAATGGACCTATTAGTTACCTATCTCTTCAGTCATAACAGTAAAACCAACTGTTGTTTTGTTTTTCACACCTAATATGCTAAAACTGATACTTTCTCCAAACCTTTTGGAAATTTTCAAATTTCACAAAAAGATATTTAGACCCAACTTTTTTACTTGGGGGTGGGGGGTGGGGTGAAGTACATCTATACAACAGAATATCAAACAATTATTTCACACATGTATCATTTAATGATTATGCTTTATGACATATCAATAAATAAATATTATCTAATTGTTAGCCCTAAAGGTACCATGTAGAGATAGAAACACATTACATATTTCCTCAAATATCTCCATGATTTTTGTTTATATTGCTTCCTTTCACAATCTAATTTTGAGGGTTTTTAAGTAAAACTTGAAAAATAAAAATCTGCCTAAGATCCACTTCTGTGCAACATGGTAACTCAAAGCCACAGGCATTTCTTGGTGCAGCAGAACCTCTGTGATAATTGTTGAAGTTAGACGATGGAAGTTCTTTCGGGGATATTTGAAATGTTTCATAATAATTTCTGAGACTGTGACAGAGAAAGAAGATCAACTCTGTGCTTTCCATCAAATGCCTCGGCAGCGGCTGTCACAGAGTCCTACCCAGCACTGTGAAATAGGAACAGTGCGACCTGGCAGACAGGTGGACCAGGCTGCACCAGGGCAAAGGACAATTTAGAGTAAGGGGCATGTGACAGAACTTATTTTCTATTTTAACAGCTTTTTACATTGTTTCCGTTTATTTTATTCTTTTAAAGTGATTTTAGGCTCTTTTTAGACAGCAAATTCATTTGACTGCTGCAACAGAACACAATTAGTAGTACGTGAGAACAAATATATTTCAAATACAGTATCAATAACACTGGCTTCAAAAGCCAAAATTTTAAGGTAAGAATGAGTCAGTTCATTACCATTTCATTTCTTTAAGATCCCAGAGCATGAAGAATGAATGTTGCATGATACTTTTATCATATTTTAAATTTCAGGCAAGTATGGTACACAATTTTTTTTCTTCTACTCAACATTTTCAGGACTCCTTTAGTGAAATAGGTGTGATCCTTGGTTACCGTAAGTAAAAAGGAAGAGTACGCAAATACTATTCACACCACTTTAGTGGTTCTTATCCAGCTTTTCATGTAATGAGTAATATATACCCTGATCTCAACAAGGATCTGATTTCACTCTTCATTGTATAACTTGGCATGGAAAAATAAAATTAAAAATGAACAATAGCCAACCTGTGCTTTTCTCATGTACACCAACGGCTCTTTAAGATGTTCGGGAGGAGCAGCAGGATGACTAGGTAAAGGGAACCTAGGGGGAAAAAGAGGCAGCTAAATATTGTACATTATTCTTGGTAACCCACTAATTCTTTTAGTTAGAAATTACTTACCTCTGTAGTCCATGTTATTAATGAAACAGAAAATTTGTTAGCAGTTCGATGTGTTTACACCAGGTACAACAGGCTAATAAAATGTTAATTGTTATCTACTGGTACTGTAGTTTTCGATTAGCAATTGAATTACTTGTTAAATTGCATAATAATCTGAATTCATAAATTGAGGTAATTTTAAAATTATTTAGCTCTGTAAATGCTGATAGGAAAATTGTCATAACTGTTAATTTTAACGTATAAATATAACATTTAGAGGAATTTTTTAAGGTCAAAAAAAATCTATTGATTTACTAACATATCAACTCTTTTCATTTACCCCAATTTCCTTTTCTATGTGATTATATATTTTTATACAGTTGAAATGATGGCTATCTATTTTAATAGCCATGTTTTAATACATAATACATAAATTCACAAATTTAGTAAAATTAAAAAATTTTAATGTCTTAGAAATTATTTCTGTTTTCTAAGTAATTTTACATTTTATATTCAAAATGTATTGTTTTTATTAAGAAAACATTTATTTACGCAACAAATTTTTGAGCCATTCTAGGTACTGAGTATATGGTGGTGATTAAGACAATACCCCCTATTCTCATATACCGAACATTCTAGTAAACAAAGACAGTCAATAATTATAAAAACAAATAAATAAATAGGATAATATCAGGTAGTAGTAAGTGCCATGAAAAAATGAGAGCAGCATAATGATGTAGAAGTGATTTGGGAGAGTAGGAAAGACATCTAGGGGAGCTAATATTTGAACTCAGACATGAGTGAGAATGAGAAGCCTACTATCCAAAGACCTGGGGTAAGAATATTCCTTGCAGAGGGACAGCAAGCATAAGACCCTGAGGTGGAAACATGCAATGTTTAAAAATCAGAGAAGCCAGAATGATTGGTATATAACAACTGAGGCACAGGGTGACGTGAAATCATAGAGAAGGCAATAGGAGAACATGAAAGTTCAACGTTTACTTAGCAGTTCCTTATATGTTTCTTTCACAACAACATATAACTCCCTCCTATTGAAGTTAGTCATAGGACTCGTTCCTACAGCAAAGCAACCATGTTCCAATAATCAAGAACTATACATTGAATTTTCAAGAAATTCCTCATCCAAAGTGGGACGTCAGCATGTGAAGGGTTAATGATATACCAAGTCACTTGTACCAATCCCAGAGCCTAAGCTCAAATGTCCATAAGAAACATTTCTAGAATAGAAAAAGGCAACCTATTCTACCTAATTTATAAAGCAGTTTCACTTACTGATTATTTCTAGCTAATTGTTTTTTCCATTGAAATCTACATTCCACATACCTAAATCACCTTTTTCAAAGGAAAAAAAATTGATAATATCTAGATACCTCAGTATTTCTTCTTACATACAAGATAGTTTTAAAAATATATGTTTCATACAGCTCAATATATGATTTGTAAAGGGACATGCGGTTTAAAATTAAATACCACGCTAAAATCCTTCCATTTAATGTTAATTCTTTCAAAACTTAAGAAAAACCTAGAAATTTAGGATTGAAACTGGAGAGCATTTACTGATGATTGTAAGAGTTATTTAACTCTCAAAGAAATTTATCCAAAAACACCAGGTAGCAAGAAGTGGCAACCCAAAAATCATTAATATTAAACCAAAATCAAGTTAGATATGTATTCATTCAGAAATATCTAATGAGAACCTACTAAGTACTTAAGGCAATAGAGAACAGCAGTGAACAAAACAGGCTACAATGTCTGTCCTCGTGGCACTCACATTCAGTACTCTGAAGAGATGAGGGTTGTCAGACAGGAAGAATGCACGGAAACTGTGCAGCAAACTTGACTCCTGCCTCGTTCCATCCCCCTCATTACTTCTCATCTGTTTCCACCCCACTGACACTGTTTTAGGCAACCAACATCTCTTGCCAGCATTTATCTGACAGATTCTTAAGCAGTGTTCCCTGCTGCCAGACTATCTTCAAACTATTTTCCAATTGCCTGGCTGTTATGCAGGAGCAATGTCTTCCTTATTCACCACGGACTAGCATAATGCCTGGCACCTACTGGATAACCAGCACACTGCTAAATGAATAAAATGCAAATATGATTATGTCGCTACCGTGCCTAAAATTCTAAATTGACACCCAAATGCTTTTAGGACCCAGTCTACAAAGCTTTGAGTATGAAGCACACCCCTGCCTACCTATCTAGCATCATCCGTTACCCTGCCCCTTTCCCCTGTACCACCCAGCCACTCCCCTTTTGTTCCCCAATGTGCCACATTGCCACCTCTCAGTGTCGGAGCCTCACATTCCCTTCTGAAATCTCTGAGGCCGTTGTTCCCTTCTGCCTAAAGCAGTTCCCTTTTCTGCTCCTTCCCCTGACTAACTCCAGCTGAGCTTTCTGACCTTGGTCTGCACTGTTTCCTGGGCTCAGCCAGCGTGACTTCCCCAATCTAAGTCAGCACCTGCCCTCTGTGCTCCCGGTACCCCCCCCCCCCCCACACACACACACCACCACATGCCTCCTTCTACTGCTCTGGAATTGCCTCAGGTGTCTGTGTGCCCCCAGGAGGTAAGCTCCACAGAAGCAGAGACGATCTAGCTTGTTCATGATCCTCAAAACATCACACATAACAAGTGCACAGTAACATTTCAAATAAGGCAAAGAAGAACCACATGATTAGAATATTTTGATTCACGTCTTCTGCATGGGCACTCTTCCCGCAAACGCCACGAACCAGGTCTTGAAGTCTAGCGTAAGATACCCATTTTCTAAAATCTTTACATTTTTGGCCCACTGCTGGCCTACTACTTCTCTAAAGTATGGTAGACATTTGAATATGCGTATACCTACTATAACAGTACTACGGTATATGTTTTTATGCCGTATATATAAAGATTTTTAAAAGGTTTATTTACTTCTTTAATTTCTGTTCCTCAAGGAAAAATGATGTCATCTAATTCTTTATAAACTGCTTTACACAAAGTACGACGAAGACTAAGACACAGAAAGAAATTGGTGCATTTTCAATGCAAAGATTGTCTTAGTGAAATCTTTATAGTAAGTTCAGGACTAATAATTACACTGAGTTCCTCAATTCAACAAATATTTATCATGTGTTAGCACTGGTTGATGGCTCAATTACTATTTTCTGACTCAATATCATTTATTAGATACTATAGGAGATACTAAATGAAAAGTAAAACATAATTCTTGTTTCATAACACTTTTAATCCAGGCAAGATACAAACCTATGTGAGACGTAGTGAAACTCATGTGCTTTGGAATCAGACCTCTGGAGGTCAAAACCCCACACTGCCATTTACTAGCTATTGACTTTCAGTAAGTTACTTAAGTGGTCTAAGCCTCAGTTTTCTCTTCTGTAAAATGGTGATCATAAATTCTATATCATAAGGTCGCCCTGAAGATTACACTACATGAGGCAATGCAGATAAATTGTTCAGCACAGTGCTTGTTATCAAATATGCATTCAATCAATGTAAGTTATCATTAATATAATATTAAATAGTTACTATCAAATAATGAACAATAATTAAACAACAAAGGCAATCTTAAGTGGGAAGAGCTAACCTGGGATACAGATACAAGTTTCATATAAATAACAGAATATGGAAAGTTTTCGGTTATACATGTTAAATCAGAATCTGACAAAAATCTTTGGACAGTTTACTAAAATAAGTCAAATGAACTGAGCAATTTTTAGGTATCATCGTATAACTCATGTGTCCACACCTCTATTAGGCACCAGAGTTATTTTTCTCGGCTCCAATTACTTTTTGTTTTCTTGTCCCTTTAATGGTTTCTGCCAATGAATAATGCAACAACAGACGCTGAGTTCCACTTTATTCAGATTTATGTTAGGGGAAACACTTCCTCCCCACTCTGGACGTGT
This sequence comes from Rhinolophus sinicus, assembly GCF_057876585.1. Lineage (NCBI taxonomy): Eukaryota > Metazoa > Chordata > Mammalia > Chiroptera > Rhinolophidae > Rhinolophus > Rhinolophus sinicus. The sequence continues at coordinate 197,600,566 of NC_142501.1, forward strand.
CCTTCCATGTGAAAAGTGCTCTATTACTGTACATTCCTGGCCTCTCTCAGGGCTTTACTCTACACCACAGAAGAAGTTCAATGCCTTATCTAACTGCTAAATTGTGGAAGAATAAACTGAACACGCTCACCAACACTACGTAACTGGAATCGATTGAATCCTGGAGTTTAAAGGACTCGTTTTGCTCTTGCACTCAGCTATGTCCTCCCACCTAGTCTGTATCAGAAATAAAAGTATAATTTTGATCTCTTTGGCACTTATCTCATTTCTCAATTTGCTCAGAATCCCACTGAGGAAAAAGGTCGCATTACTGGACTCCTTCAAAAATCCCAACAAGTTATTCAAAAATATTTAGCTACCATCTATTGTGTAGGACACTGAAAATATGACAATAAATGAAACGCTGTTCTGACACAAGTAAAAGGCTTGTTTCATAGAACAATTTTCAGGATTGTATTAGACCACAGAAATAGCAATCATCAAATGGAAATCAATGTTTGGAATTACACATAACATATGCTTTGATTCCTCCATTATCAGACACAAAGACACTGAAGTTACAAGCTTTATACATAATAGACAGATAAGTCACCATGTTCATATCAATCAGCCTAATGTGGCATTTCTATACATGTTGTGAATTTAAAACCTTACTTGTCATGATAAACGTCCATTCCTTTGGTGACCAGTACCAAACGTATAGTCACAGTCAACTTTAGTTAACAGATAACAATTACATATGATGTAATTTAAGACTTCAAAACCAGCTGGGAAAATGGCGAAAAGCAAAGAAGCAAATACTAATTTTAAAAATGTGTGTCTAAACACAGGTCCACAGGCTTTCATCTGAGTCTCTTTATTTTAGAAATAGTTCTGGTAGACTGGGTTATCTTGTTTCCCAGTTAACAGCAGATTAGAAGGCGCAAGTTGGAAATGGGAGTGTTAGCAACTAGAGAATGCTAGAGACAGATACATCGATAGCAGTTAAAAAAAAAAAAGGAGACATAAAGAGAACTCCATCAGACTATAAACTCTGTGAGGACAGGGATTGTGCTTATTGTTGTATACTACATTCCCAGCGCCTAGCACAGCACTGGCACATAATAAAATGTTCAATAAATGACAAACGCTAACATCTAAATCTGTATTTTTGTAATGAAAAATAGTGCTATATAGCTCAACAGACTCTGAGGGTAAGTCCACATAAATAAAAACATTGATGTTCTTAATAATGATTCCAATTTTGCAAAAAAAAAGTTAATTATATTTAGAGTGGTCATTTATAAAAAAAAAAAAAAAGAGAGAGCGAGAATACCCAAAATAGCAACAATAAAAAAATGTTGGTAAGCTTCAGTTTTCTGAAATGTTAACTTATGAGAAACATTTTATTCCCTAATTACACTGCATAAGTCAATTGTTAATATAAAATTGGGGGGAGGAGGGACAAAACTATAATTTTTAAAAGGATTAACTTATTTGAAATGCTATATAAATACTAATGAGAAAATAATAATACACTGAGAGTATATAGCAATACTGTATTCAGTACTTACAAAGTAAATATAGCTAAAAATAACAATATCTCAAAATAGGTAGGAAAAACTCACACACTCAGTTCACTATAAACAGCATTCTGAAGTTTCTTCTCCCAACCTGTTTTAAAAAAATAGTAAGATATATAAACATATTAGTTTCCAAAATAAATATACATTATAATGAAATTTATCTAAAACTGTACAGCATATTCATTTTTGAAAGAACTTTATTAACTGTCAATTGCTGTGTAAAGTGTTATTAAGGAATTAGTGTATATTCACTATACACATTGGCAAACACTGAGTAGCCGAGCTGTCAACATGATATTATTTTTTTAAGTAAAACTATTGCACCATTTCCTCAAGATGGGAGGAAAATTTCCTTCTTCTACTGTTAAGGTACTCAATGAATGCCCAAATCTTTAGTTATTGTACTACCAGTGCTAAGAGGAATGTTCTAAGGGAAAGGCAAGAAACAACCAGGCACTTGATAAACACGGATCACAAGTATTAGTTACAATTAACTAGTCAGTTAACTCCTGAACAACAGAAGCAGATTAGTATAAGGTACCACCAGTCACACATGTTAGAATGGCTGCTTAGTACTTGAACTTTTCTGGGTAAGTAAACCACTTAACTCAGTTTCCATGTGCAAAGGCTAGAATAGGGAACCTCTTTTCCTGCTCTAAAAAAAAGCAGGATTTTCTTTTGTTCTTTGAAAGGGTAAAAAAGAGGAGAGAAAATAAGTGTAGAAGGAAAAAATGCCTCACAAATAAAAAGTAAGAGATCAGTTGCTTAACTAGGGTGATTCTTTATATAATACATTCAGAATGTATTTTGATCAGGAAAGTAACAGTATTGAAAACTGATAAATGTACAACGAAATCCAAAAAAGAATTTAAAAAATCTCAGAAGTTAAAAAAAAAACTGATTAATGTCAGTCATTCCCCCTGTGCTCCTGAATTTTTGCAGCATTTTATTGATATATCTGAAAGTTCTTATTCTTCCCAAGTAGAAACCTATCCAAACACTGTTTCACAATTTTGAGTAAGTAATTGGACAGCTGGGGATAAAATATTCCCTTCAAGTAAAATATTTCCTTAGTTTGCTGTAAAACTAAGAAAAAGCAACTTACAAACCTGATGTTTTAAAGAATTCCTTAATATCTTCTTTTAGTGATTCAAGTTTAATCTCAGGTCTCTGAAGACTGGCCTAATTTTAGAAAGCAGAGAATAAAAAAGAAAAAGACAGAGGTTAAAACTAAGTCATTGGGTTGATATTTAACGCTAATGAAAATTTTAAAAGGAATGTCCAAATGTGCATACTATTAAAAACCTCCCCGTTGAGATGAGAGCACCTTAAATTAACTGGACTAGCTCACAAGAAAGACTTTTTTACCTACTCTTAAAATAGACGATCTGTGATAGTAGACTGTAGTCTAAATATAAAAACTTGCAGCTTATGAATATTAAACATCACATAGGGTTTTAATGAATACTTAACATCTATTTTTTCTGGTAGGAAAAATACTCAGATTTCTTAAATTCCCTCTATTACTATTACATCCAACATGTACAGCATCTACACCCAACGCCCAGAAACCCGGAGCAGCCGCCGTAAAATGGAGCGCATCCTCTTAGGATTGCTGCTCACGGTGACCCTGCATCTGTTGTGCATATTTATGGAAAATATATAAAACTATTTCACAAATGCTTAGTAATGTCTTTCATCTTCAAGTGCAGGCTGTCTACTCTACTGGTTTTTCATACTGTAATTTTTACCAAAAATAGTAATTTCTCCAACTTATAATGGCTTCAGTTACTGTCAACATGTTGCTCTTTCATCACCTACAAAGTTGACAATTAAGTTCGAGAACTCATCCTAGAAAAAGTGCTACATGCCTCATTGCTGAATATCACGAAGGTCACCTTCAAAGTACTCCCCTTGGGAAGCTATGCACTGATGCCAGCGCCTAGTCTACCCTTCAAAGCAATTCTGGAACTCTTTTTCTAGAATGGCCATCAGAGCTGTCGTCGCATTACCCTTGATGTCCTGAATGTCGTCAAAATGTCTGCCTTTCAGTATTTCCTTTACTTTCATGTAGAGAAAGATGTCATTGGGGGCCAGATCAGGTAAGTAGGGAGGGTGTTCCAATACAGTTATTTGTTTACTGGCTAAAAACTCCCTCACAGACAATGTTGTGTGAGCTGGTGCATTGTCATGGTGCAAGAGCCATGAATTAACTGTTGGCGAAAAGTCAAGTCGGCTAACTTTTTCACGCACTGGAAAAGTGCCTTTCAGCACTTCCAAATAGTAAACTTGGTTAACTGTTTGTCCAGTTGGTACAAATTCACAAGGAATCATCCCTCTGATATCAAAAAATGGTTAGCAACATCGGTGCAACAAGTTTGCAAACTTAATTGTCCGACCTTGTAGCTCAGATTCTAGAAGGCTATTTCTTGAGAAGGAATTTGTATTAGGGTATCTTGTAAGCATTTCAAACCTAAGAAATAAAAAATTGATAATATCTTCCACTCACAACCTGGTGCTCTTTCTCTTCTATTTTTGAATCCTCATCCATGTAATTACCATCCACCAGACCTTCCAGACAGAAGCTTCAGTTATTCTCAATGCCACTCTAACTCTTCTAGGATTCAACCCATTCCTGGGAAGATGGTATTGGTGGCAGTGAGCTTTTGGTTTTTTAATTTCCCTAATTTCCACATAAAAACAGACCAAGCAACTAGGTAGAAAAACCAAAACCCCAAGGAAAAGATATGCAATAAAAACTTGGTGATAAGATATGCTCCACAAACCTAAAATACCAGCAGCTGTGGACAAACCAATAGACACAAGACCTATATGATATTAGCATCTGTGTGCGAAGAAGCAGAAGGAAGAAGTGGGGTAGCTGATGAATGTAAAAACAGGAGAACTCCAAAGTAGCCAACAAGTATTCACTGGAATATATGATAAGTCAATTTTAGAACAGGAGCTGACACTGGGAGGGGTTCTGTCTAATCCAGTATAACAGATGAGGTCTGAAAAGACTGGAACAGCCTAGCACCTATGAATTTTTAAAACTGACCCATCAGGGCATCCTTTCCACACAAGGCCACATTGAGGAGAAAATGTTGATAAATAAAAATTGAAGATGATAGGGAACCAACTTATTATCTTGGAAAGTGGTAAAAGTCATTTATCCTGTCTTTCCTATAGGAATTGTACTATGGGTAACAAAATAATAGATAAGAGGAAATGTCTCTTTATAAAAGTATTCCAGCTAATAACTAAAAGAGATGTGATATAATTAAAATATCACCATTTTGCAACCCCTAATGAATTACTAATTCTAGGCATGGAGCAGAAGCAGCTCTTAACCTTGCAAAAGACAACCAGACATTATGGCCTTCTCAGTGAGAGAACACCACTGTCAATGATGTGGCCTCCTGAGTCAGTTCAAGCCTAAGCCTTTGGGTCTAGCTGTCAACTTACAATTCATACAAAGGACAGAGGAACACATTAAGCTTCACCATGAGTGTGCAATCAGAAAAATCTAGGATGTGAGAAACTCTAAATGTCAAACAACTCAGCTGTTCAGCTGATAAATTATAAGGAAAAAGAAGGAAAGGAGAGAAAAACCTGTCAGTTTTAGAGGACTTTAAAAGGCGCTTTCACTCAACTTAGTGCTGGAAGTTCTAGCCATAGCAGTCAGACAAGAAAAAGAAATAAAAGACCTCCAAGTTGGAAAGGGGGAAGTAAAATTGTCATATGCCGACGACATGATACTACACATAGAGAACTCAAAGATGCCACCAGAGAACTATGAGAACTGATAAGTGAATTTAGTAAAGTAGCAGGATACAAAATTAATATTCAGAAATCAGTAGCACTTGTATACACCAACAACAAACTATCAAAAGGAGAAATTAAGAAAACAGTCCCATTTATAATTGCTTCAAAAACAATAAAATACTTAGGAATAGATTTAAACAAGGAAGTAAAAGACCTGTACTCAGAAAATTATAAGACACTGAAGAGAGAAATTAAAGAAGATACAAATAAATAGAAACATATACCATGCTCATGCATAGGAAGAATTAATATAGTTAGAATTTCCATACTACTTAAGGCTATATATAGATTCAACGCAATCCCTATCAAATTACTAATGACATTTTTCACAGAACTAGAACATATAATTCTAAAATTTATATGTAACTATAAAAGACCCTGAATAGCCACAGCAATATTGAGAAATAAGGACAAAGAGGGAGGTATCATGCTACCTGACATCAAATCATACTACAAGACTATAGTAATCAAAACAGCATGGTATTGGCATAAAAACAGACACATAGATCAATGGAACAGAATAGACAGCCCAGAAATAAATCCATGCTTATATGGTCATTTAATCTATGACAACAGAAGCGAGAATTTACATTGGGGTAAAGACAGTCTATTCAATAAACGGTGCTGGGAAAACTGGACAGATACATACAAAAAAAGATGCTGGACAACCTCCTTACACCATATACAAGAATAAACTCAAAATGGATTAAAGACTTAAACATAATATCTGAAAACATAAAACACCTAGAAGAAAATATAGGAAGTAAATTTACAGACATTACCCTGAGTAATATTTTTACTGATATATCCCCTCGGGCAAGGGAAACAAAAGAAAAAATAAACATATGGGATTACATCAAACTAAAAAATTTTTTACAGCAAAGCAAATCATCAATAAAACAAAAAGATATCCTCTTGAATGGGAGAAGATATTTGCCAATGATACATCTGACAGTGGGTTAATATCTAATATTTATAAAACACTCATTCAGCTCAACACCAAAAAAACAAACAAACAATTTAAAAAATGGGCAAAGGACATGAAGAGACATTTTTCTACAATGGCCAACAGACATATGAAAATATGCTCACCATCACTAATCATTAGAGAAATGGAAATAACATCACAATGAGATACCACTTCACTCGGGTCAGAATGGCTACCATCAATAAATCAACAAACAAGTGCTGGGAAGGATGTGGAGAAAAGGGAACCCTCGTGCACTGCTGCTGGGATTGCAGATTGGTGCAGCCACTATGGGAAACAGTATAGAGGCATCTCAAAAAACTGGAAATGGAACTACCTTATGACCCAGCAATTCCACTCCTAGGTATCTATCCAGAGAAATCCAAAACACTAATTTGAAAAAATATATGCACCCCTATGTTTACTGCAGTACTATTCACAATAGCCAAGACATGGTAACAACTGAAATGCCCATCAGTAGATGACTGGATAAAAAAACTGGTACATTTATACAATGGGGTACTACTCAGCCAGAAGAATAAAATCTTACAAGTTGCAATGACATGGATGCACCTAGAGAATATTACTCTAAATGAAATAAGTCACACAGAGAAAGAAAAATACCATATGATCTCACTTATATGTAGAATCTAAAGAACAGAATAAACAAACAAAACAGAAATAGACTCAGAGATATAGGGGGAAAGAAAACTGAGGGTTGCTAGGTGGAAAGTAGGTGGGGATGGGGGAGAAGGTAAAGGGGTTGGAAAGTACAAATTAGTAATCACAACATAGTCACAGGGATATGAAGTACAGTTTGGGGAATATAGTCAATAATGTTGTAAAGATTTTGTAGATCAAATAGGAACTGGACTTATTAGGGGGACCACTTCATAGACTGTGTAGATGCCTGACCACTGGACTAGACACCTGAAGCTGAAGCTAAATAATACGGAATGTTAACTATAATTAATTTAAAAAAAATAAAATAAATATATATATATATTTATATACATTTACATATGTATATATAGAGATATGATCACGAGATATGGAGTACAGCATAGGGAATAGAGTCAATGGAATTGTAACAGTTATATACGACAACAGAGGGGTAGTAGATTGGGGGAGGGGATTATCACTTTGTGAGGGGTGTAAATGTCTATTACATTGTTTTATACACCTGAAAGTAATAAAAAAAAATCTTTATTATGAGCTAAAATTGGTTCCCCTTAAAATTCGTCACCCCACCTCCACCCCAAGATCACAGAAAATAAGCCTAATCCCTTTCCGTGAGATACCTACAAATATTCAAAGATGGTTATTATGTCTTTCCTAAAAACTTCTCTTCTCAAGGTCACATATATTTCCAGGTTCTTGAAGTTCCCCTCCTATGACAGATTCTTCTTATCACTCTGGCCATTCCTCTTTGAGCAAAATCCCGTCCAACTTGTCCTCTACTCTAGTCACATGCTAACTGACCTCACCACTTCATTCATTCCACTAGACCATTGATTGACTCTCAGACGTTTAAGTCTCAGGACTCTTATAAATTACTAATGATCTAAGAGTGGATGGTGTCCACTGATAATTTACAGCATTAGAAACTAAAACAGAAAAATTAAACCTCTTTGCTTATTAGTACAGCAGTTCCTCAAAAAATGTAATAATAATTCAAATACCATCTGATTCAGCAATTCTAATTCTGGGTACATACTCAAAAGAACTGAAAGCAGGGACTTGAACAGATACTTGTACACTCATGTTCACAGCAGCATTATCCACAATAGCTAAAATATGGAAGCAAACCAAGTGTCCACGGACAAATAAATACATAAACATAACTGGCATGCACATACAATGGAATACTATTTAGCCTTAAAAAGGAAGCAAATTCTGACATATCTACTTTGAACATTATAAGTGAAATAAACCAGTCACAGGAAAACAAATATAGCAGGTCCTCAAATAATGTCATTTCGTTCAACGCCATTTCGTTATAACATTGATGAGATGCCATTGGAACTTAACTCTCATTTATGTCAATTAGCCTATGGTAAAATTGGTTTCATTATACATCATTTTACTTATAAACACAGAAATTATCCATGATGTTAAGTGAGGACTTACTGTACCATATGATCCCACTTATAATAAGGTAGAATAGTCAAATTCAAATAGACTGAAAGTAGAATGGTGGTCGCCAAGGGCTGTGGGGGTCAGGAAATCGGGAGTTATTGTTCACTGGGTACAGACTTTCAATTTGGGATGATGAAAAAGTTCTGGAGATGTGTGAATATGCTTAATATCACTGAACTATACACTTAAAAATGGCTAAAATGGTAAATCTTATGTATATTTTACCACAATAAAAATCATTTAACACATCTAAAAATAACAATACGTATTGTTTATTAACCTAAATATTTTTATTTAAAAGAACTGTATTTTCAGAAGCAAAAATGAATGAGAAAAAGAGGCACTGTTTTACATTTTTGCAAATCTGATGTTTGGCTTAATAGAAGACAGCTGGATTCTTCAATTTGCTGTGATATTCCATCTGTGACACTAGCTTGTTCTGACTGATGTATATGAAAAAAATCAGCATCATGCAGATATGTAACCGGAAAAGAGAAGGCTATTGTAATGTCCTTTCCTAATAAGGCTGATATTCTCCTTTGATAGTACACCAAAATTTGACAAGTAGTAATTTCCTCAAGATTAGTTGCAATGTTGAATCTGAATATCAATAAACTTTTCATACTTTATTACATAAGCATGATTGATCTGCCTTGCACTTTGAATCAATCTTCTACCTATACATGATTTTGTAACATTAAGCATTGATCATTTCAAATATATCGATTAACTAAGTGATGCAGTGGACACATTTCATTAAACAATATCCAAAAAGTAACATTCCTTAATATCACCATCAATATCATTAGAAAGTTCTTTAAGTATTGGGAAGCCATCAAGTTCACAGTGGTGGATACAAGTTTTACAGAATCTAGTATTTATTTAAAGCTTGAATTTCATCATCGGCAACACATAATGGTTTCCTTGAAGTGAGACTCACTTTGCTCATTTCAGAGAAAATATCTGCCAAATACCTAAGTCTGAATAACAATAGTTTGTCAATTGCTCTTTTAAGTAAAAATGGTGTTTCATTAACAACAACAAAAAAGCAGTTCTGCTTGTAACTCAATCAATTAATTGCAGGAGTGCTTTTCCTCTAGATAATCATCTTATCTTAATATACAGAAGAAGTGCCTTATGCATACTTTCTATTTCCTGAAACAGAATACTAAAATGATGTATACTGAAGAAATGAGATTTAATATAATTAATAATTGTTTACTGTTTCATCAAGGACACTCAAGTAAAACTAGCTTTTTTTCTTTTGTAAAAGTGTGGTGGTGAAGAGTATAATGATTACTAGCACAGTTTGGTACCAGCTCCCTGATTTGTGCTAAGACACTAGCAATTAAATCCACTGACACTGCTTTTTACCATGAGCACAAATGTCAGCACAATAAGATTTTCTTTTTTAAAACAGGTATTATTGTATTATATATTATATTATGTTATATTATATTATAAACTAGTTTTGACCTGGAAGTGTCTTAGGGACCACCAGGGGTCCACAGACCATACTTTAAGAACCACTGCACTGGACTACAGGCTTCTTGAGGACAAGTGTCTTTCATCACTGTCCCCAACACCCTGCACAATAGCTGTCACACAGTACTTCAGAAATATGTTTTCAGTGAACGCATTCGCACTAGAGGTTCCTTTGATCTACACCTGCAAAACCCCATGGGAAACACAAAACAAATAAGACATTGTCCTTGTTCTCTGGAATTTTAGTCCAGAAAAGAAAAGAGCCAATAATAATAATAATAATAATAAAACGAATTCCACTATAAGAAAGAAAATACGTTACAGCAGAGGTATCATCCATAGAGAAAGGAACAATTACGCGTGATTCTCATTGAAGGAACTGGACAAGGGGAGCAAAGGCGTGGGGATGCTCCGTGCATTGACAGGCTGTGGAAACGTGGAAGCGCCCATGCACGTGGGAAGGAGTGAGTGGAGGATAGAGCTGGAACACTCTGCTCTGTTCCTGTCCATCTCACCGGTGCCAGAGGAATGTTCCTAAAAACCACCCTCCTCAAAATACCTCAATGACCCCTTCCCTGCCTATAGAATAAAGGCCAACTCATTCTGGCATTTACAATCCTGTGAAAATCTAGACCCACCCAACCTATCTAATTTTGTCTCTCTAGAAGCACCCTCTAACCGAGAACTTCGGCTTGGCCTTCTCGCCGTTCCTACATTGGGAATTCACTCCCATCGTCCCACGTTGGGTGCCATCCAAGCCTTCTCCATCCCAGACATTTCCTTTCAGTATAATTTTAACTACGATAAGCCTATTCATTTGCATTCTTCTTCCAACAATTACTTGAACACGTCCTGTGTGGCAGTTGCTGGATATAAAAAGAAAAATAAGACAGAGTTCTCCTCACTCTTGAACTCACAGTGCATTGAGGGACATAAACAAAAAGTTAAGGGAGAAGTGTGATTAAAGAAAGGACACGATGCCCTCTCCCACATCAATCTCCAAGCATACTTATTAACATAATTATTTTGGACTTTGTTTAATTTCTCTCAAGAGTCCATCACCACCACAGAAGAGAGGCTCATCAAAGCATGTTGAATTGGATATCCCCATTTCTTCCTAAAACTTTTGAATCGACCAGATTTGTTTCTGTAATCTTAGTCGTCCCACTGGACATGCCTTGCAGCCAGGAATGAATTTTAGTTTCAAATTTAGTTGGAAATGTTGGCTCTGTACAAGCTGACCATGCCCTCTGCTCAATCTGGGTTGTATAACTGGAGCCCTGCTCTGGTTTCTCTCACCTAGAGACGGCTCCCTCACTGGCTTTCTTTAGCTGATATCCCCAAGCTGATCCCCTTCTCTGCCAGCACGGGCCGGCTGTCTTACCCGCCTTACTCTGCCCACATCTTTACTTCTCAGCCTCCTTTCATAATAGGCTTTATGCCTGAAACAGTCTTCAGTTCACAATTAGCAATCTATCTTTTCCCTCTCATTTCAACCTGGCCTTCTCTAATTCAAGAATCTTACATGACTTTCTCTAAGCAACTCAGTGCTGAAATAAAACATGAAGAGATATACTTACTTACGCAAAGTAAACCCACATTTTAATAGTTATCTTATCCCTCAAGTACGTATATTCTATGACGACCAGAGGTTCCTTATTTTGAAATTTATTTGTTCACTGTCTTACTTTCCAGGGTTAAAGGACATGGCAGTAGCCAAGGTACATATGAGTGAGGATGATACCACTCCTTGACTTACACCAAACACAATCAGAGTCCCTGAATTATTAATTTATATGTCATCAGGAGTAGTGCCATCTGGAGCTTTCCCTAGTATATGCCAAATACCACCCTAGAGAGAAAAAAAAAAAGACAGAAGATAGTAAGCTCTAATCATGGCACAGGAATTCAATACCAATATATGTTCTATCTATTCATGCCTTACAAAAAATATATTTACTTGAAATCGACTTAATTAAATCCATTTAATTTTCATTTCCCTAAAATAAATAATAAATGGACAGCTTCTTCTCTCCTTTTTATGGTCTTGAAATTCTCTGTACATGGTACCTATTTCTGATAATGATGAATACAAAACAAACAATACTTGAAGTATAATCTCATAAGTTTTTTAGTAAAGAGACACTGGGGTTCTAGACTTGTGACAACATCCTATCCTTTATATTATTTCTTCTCTCTCCAGCTTTCTTCCTTTCACAATTCTATTACTTATAGTAACAATCTGAACAAAAAGACTTACTAAATACTTAATGGAATGGAAATGACATGAGGTTTTACACAACGTTCATTTTAAATACAAATAACACACAATCTAAAATCATGATGCTGATCTAGTGTTAGACATCAAATTTGGACTTAGGCTATTATTCTAGATGAGTAAGCAAATTCAATTTTAAGATGCAGGTTTACTTCATAACAACGTAACTCAGGAAACTCAGAAATAAAAAACAACCCTTTCTTAGAAACACAGAACCCCATGTTATCACACTAAGATCTTAAATAATTAAACTTCAATATTTAAAAGGACATATTATAATACAGTCCGTGTTGAATTATAACACAAAAAGAGAAGCAATAGTGGTAGGGAAAAATCTAAAAATCATTTATATTGGTCTTGACATGTTCTGTGTGCTTCTATTTTTCTAATTAAGTTGAGCCAACACTGCTCTAACACTTTCTGAGTATACTCAAACAGACAAAATGGAGGCAGTCCAAAAAATGCTGGTGACAGGAAAATGCCCTCCAGAATAAATTTTTAAAGACATGTAACAAACATCCAATTGTTTAAAAGTATATTATCAAAGCAGCTTGTAAAATTGCCTCTTAAGAGTTAGCTGATTTCTATTAAATGGATATAGGATTTGTGCTAATGGATATAAACTAAAATTGTCATCACATATTTTTCAAGTCCAACATTGCATTACTTTTAAAAGATCTCTATATTTTTTATAAATTTATAATATTATAGGTCTATTATTTTATTTCTCTTAAAAACTAGTCAAATACACATTTATGAGGGTCCCATGTAGTCATCTCCTTACCCTGCTTTATCTTTCTTTCTATGCCCTTGCTCAACTTTTTATTACATCAAGGCAATTAACTGTCTGATGTTATATGTACAGATATATAATCCTTTATTTGAAATTCCAAAACTTGGAAAAGCATTGAAAATCAAAGTTTTTTCATAACTGAATTGGTGGCAAAATATGTCCTGACTTGAATTCATTTAACAGCAAAATGTGATCTGACCTGAATTGACATGAGACTATTTAGTCCTTTATTTACCACACTGAGTGTGAAAATTCATACATTTTGCTCCATAAATATTAATGTATATAATTACAAGATACTGCAAGACCATGGTAGGCTATTAAATAATATACAGCATAGCCATAAATTAGCTTTCAAAAACTGGAAAAACATATGAATTCCAAAATATATCTGGCCCCAGGTTTTAGATAGTGGATTGTAAACCTGTATTTATTTGTAACGCTATCATCTCTTCATGAGGGCAGAACTTTATCTTATTCACTGTTGTATCCCCTGGGTCTAGTATGTGCCTGACACATACTAAATACTCTTAAAATTCAACAATAACAAAACACCCAATTAACAAAATGTGTAAAAGATCTGAACAGAGGACGTATGGGTGGCAAATGAACATATGAAAAGATGCTCAGTATCATGTGCCATTAAGGAATTGCAAATTTAAATAACAGTGAGATATTACAACATACCTATTAGCATGGCTAAAATCTAAAACACTGATAACACCAAATGCTGTGAGGCTGTGGAGCAACAGAAACTGTCATTCATCGCTGGTGGGAATGCAAGATGGTCCAGCCGCATCAGAAGACAAGCTGCCAGTTTCTAACAAAGCTAATCATAATCTTAACCATGTAATCCAGCAATCACGCCAAAGGAGTTGAAAACGTATGTTGACACAAAAGTCTTCCCAGGAATGTTTATAGCAGTTGTATTTATTCACAACTGTCAAAACTTGGAAGCAACCAAGACATCCTTCAATAGGTGAATATATAAACAAACTGTGATACTTCCACACGATAAAATATTATTCAGAAAAAAATACATAGAGGAACATAATGTATATTGCTAAGTGAACGAAACCAGTCAGAAAAGCCTACATAAGGTGTAATTCCAACTATATGATATTCTTAAAAACGAAACTATAGAGACAGTAAAAAATCAATCAATCAATCAGTGGTTGCCAGGGGCTTGTGAGAAGAGGGAGGAATGGGTAGGTGCGGCACAGAAGATTTTCAAGGCAGAGAAACTACTCTATAAGATACTGGAATAGTGGACACATGACATTATACCTTGTCAAAACCCATAGAACCGTACAACATAGTGAACCCTGTGTCTATGAATTTTTGTTTCTTTATTTGTTTGTCTTGTTCCTTTGTTGCTTTCAGTTTTATATCCCACATATCAGTGAAATCATATGGTTCTCAGCTTTCTCTGTCTATTTTGCTCAGCATAATAATCTCAAGATCCAACCATGTTGTCGCAAATGGCACTATTTCATCTTTTCTTATGGCAGAATTCCATTGTGTGTGTGTACCACATCTTTATCCAGTCACCTATCGAAGGACACTATGGTTGTTTCCATGTCTTGGCCACCGTAAATAAAGCTGCAATGAACATCAGAGCACACATATCTTTGTGGATAAATGCTTTCAGATTTTTTGGATATATACCCAGAAGAGGGATTGCTGGGTCACATAGTTCAGTCATTATCAGAGGGTAAGAGGGGAGGAGGGTGACAGATGAGGGTAAACGAGGTCAAATATATGGTGATGGAAGGAGAACTGACTCTGGGTGGTGAGCATACAATATGATATATAGATGATGTATTACAGAATTGTATACTTGAAACCTATTTAATTTTACTAACCATTGTCACCCCAATAAATTTTAATTAAAAAATAAATAAGTAAATAAATAAATAAAGAGTGAACCTGATGTAAACTGAGGACTTTGGTAATAATTTATCAATATTGTTTCACCAATTGCCACAAATGGACCACACTATGCGAGAGGTTAATAGGGAAAACTATGTGTCGGCGGGAAAGAATGTCTGGGAACTCTGTATCTTCTGCTCAATCATTCTGTAAACCTAAAACTATTCTAAAAATAAAGTCTACTAATTAAAAAAAAAAACAACGTCCCCAAATAAAATCTGAGACACAGTTTTCACTGGAGAATTCTTCCAAACTTTTAAGAAAAGAAAAACAAAAACACAACAATCGCATAATACTCTTGCAACAAATAGAAAATAAAAAAGAAAGGAATACTTCCCTACTCATTTTAGCAGGCCAGCATAACCCTGATATAAGACTTGTCAAAACCATTACAAGAAAGGAAAATTATAGACCAATCTTTTTCGTGGATACAGATATAATTCTTAAACACTTATTACTGGAGTTCTGCTAATGCATAGGATATAAAAAAGCCAGTATAAGAAATGTCACTCCCACCCTAACAATGAGAAAAAGTGGTATAATCTACAAAATCATAATTTTTCAATCCATCAGAAAACTGAAGATGTAAGACAATCAAGTGAATTAAATTCTAAAGAGTAACAAGAGGGAACTCCAAACTATTATATTTTACCTTTGGCAGAGCACAAGAGGAAAAGGTGGCAATCATACAAGTGAGAAAGAAGGAGTCGGCTAATCAGCTAAAAATTTAACTGTTATAGATTAGATGTGGGCTACCGTGTCAGTTTAGAATGACTGGGAGCCCAAAACACAAAGGGAATGCACACTTCCCTGCACGCTCTTTTCCATAGGTCTCTACCAGGTGCCCCCACAAGACTGGGGGAAGAGCGGGAAACTGCAAAAAGGCCCTTTCTGTGGCACAGGTGTGCAAGAAGGATAGACCGCCATTGCAGAACAAGCATAAAACAATATCAGCTTGTCCAAACTCTCCTCTGATGTGAGAGTAAATAAAGCCTTAAACCTTTAGGGGAGGGTTCAGAAACCAAACCACTTTGAACACAAGGCAATAATTCATTGCTTCTGGGGGTGAGATAGATGCAAAAATCATCTTCCTCATGGAAAGGTAAGAAAACTCTCCTGGGCCCAGGATCCTGCAGCAGCACAAAGCAGAGGTAAGCCAGCACTAGGAGGAACAGAATTCCTCTTTCACCTGTTACCTGCCACAGATACAAGGCAGAGTTTGGCTGCCAAAGGCAGAAGAGGCAGAAACACTGAGAAAGACCCACCCCCAGAGCACATGGACTGAGACAGGACCAGGGGAATAGAGAACGTCTGTACCTGCGTGAGTCAGGACTGAGTAACAAACAACAGACTACTGCTGAAGAGGACTAAGAGATGGAGAGAGGCGTCCCTGTGTGGCACAGAGAAGCAGAGACAGATGCAAGCTGCGGATGTAGTAGAAACACTGAGAAAAGCCCTCTAATGCCCCCAGCCCCTTCTAAGGACAAAGTTACAGCAGTACACCAAATCTGAAGCCTGTGGCGCATGCAAGCCAATGACAGTAATAACAAAATGTGACCCTGGCTTGCCTCCTGGCTGTATTGACGGAAGCCTCCACACTCAGTAAGGATAGAGAACACTGGAACAAAACTGTCAATCTATTTGACCTAATGGATGTTTATAGAAAAGCCACAGCAGAATGCTAATGCTTTTCCAGTACACATGGAACACTCAAAAAGATAAATAACCTAAATAGCCCTGCATATATTTTACTAATTAAATTTTTTATTAAAAATGTTCCCACAAAGGAAACTCCAGGCCCTGATGACCTTACTCAGAATTCTACCAGACACGTAAGGAAGAAATAATATTAATTCCACACAACTCCTTCCAGAAAAGGAACAAAGGGAATACTTCCCAACTCAGTTTATGAGATCAGCATTATCTGATATCAAAACTAGACAGAGATGTTAAAACTATAAATCATTTTTTAATGAAAATGCAAGCAAAATCAACAAAATACTAGCAAATCTTATCAAGAAATATGTAAAAAAGGATAATGCATTGTAACAAAGTGGAATTTATCTCAGGAATACAAAATTGGTTCAAAATTCGAAACCAATCAATATTGCTCACTATGTCAACATACTAAAAAGAAAAATCACATGTGCATCTTTACAGATACATGAAAATCACTAGACAAAATTCAATATTCATTCACAATAAAACTCTCAGAAACTAAGGAATAGAACAGACCTTCTTCAACCTAATAAAAAGCACCTATACAACATTGCACCAGAGGCACTATCCAGTGTAACAAGGCAAGAAAACGAAATAAAAGGCATGCAGATTAGAAATAAAGAAGTAAAAATTATCTTTATTCACATATGAAATGTGCTTGGAAAATCCTAAGCAATCTGCAAAAAAGGTACTATAACTGAGTAAGTTAAGTAAGGTCGCAGGATACATGGTAAATAGACAAATATCAACTGTATTTCTGTATACAAACAAGAAACAATTGGAAAGATTTTCTTTTTATCAATCTCAACTTCTTTTCTGAATTTGGAGAATTCAAAGGCAAGAACTGGAACTGCAGACAGAAGTCAGGGGAGAAAAATATGACTTGCAAACTCCAGCCTGTCTCAGCACAAGCTGAAGAGGAACAGCGGGCTGCTGGTGAACCAAGTACACAAGAAGCTCAGGGAAGGGAACCAATCGAAAAAGATCTGTGTCCACAAAAGATAGCACAAGGCAATGAAAGAGTAAGACTTCAGAAGAGGGTACCAATTCCTCCATTACCCTCTAAACTGCCACCAGTCTACTTGCTTCTCCAAGACATCGTGAGGGCCTGGTGCCAGCAATGAAAGCTGGCCACCAAAGGCTTGAAATCGGAAGCATGTAAGAGACTATGCGATTCTGCTCACCCTAATCAAAAGGATGTTCCTGTCACAGCAATGGAGGCCAAGATCCTGACAAAATCTCAAGGGGAATTTAAGATGGGAAAGGGGGAATGAGTCTGGAAAGGTCTGATCCTTCTAAAGTGACTGCGCCTCCTGAGGAAGGGGCGCCTGCTCTCCTTGAGGAAATGGCCAATGTCGGGATGACAAGGTCCGCCCTGGATGATGTGTTTGCTCCTGGACCAGAACTGCAGCCGCAGCTGGGAAGATGGAGGCAGTGGAATCACAAGAGGCCCCGGGTCAGGTGGTGTGTGGTCCACGGGCGAGGTCTCCCAGCGGATACAGAGGGTTGGGTCCAGCTACAGTCTTACGCTGGGCAAGCCTGGGTTCCTGCAAAACAAGGGAGACTGTGTGCACTCTTCTTGCTGCCTGCCTGCAACTTTCCACCCTCGCACCTGGAGGATAATATGCTGTGTCCCAAATGTGTTCAGAGGAATAAGGTGTTGATGCAAAGCCTCCAATGAGATTACAATGCCAGGAAGAGGGATATAGCTATGGTTATAATTAATGGTGGAAAGGAGACTGCTATCAACACGTGGTGCTACTGACAGCTGAACTCCAGGCTGCTCCACACCCTGCATGCTTCCTGCTTAGAGAGGGCACACAGACTGGTGGGGTGCAGATGTTACCCACAGACCCCCAACAGTGTCTTGTGTCTGCATTGGTTGGGATACAGAGTGTTACGTTTTAAAATGGAAAAGCATTTCACAAATTATCATTCATTGCAGTTAATAAGATGAAAAAGTGAATTCTATCAAATGATTACTCTTCTGAAATAGAAGTGACCTCAGCAACTCTTTCAAAGGGGGAGCTGGAGTTGAGCCTTGTGAAGGGGTTAAAGTGAAGAAACAATGTGCTCCTGTCCTGGATTCCCACCTCAGAATGCCGACTCCCCCGGGCATTCTGCTGCCTTCTAATTCTGAGTTCAGTGGCTTCTAATTATTGACCATTTTAAGCTAAAGGGAACGCTCTTATTCTCTCCACTCTCCAAAACACATTCTTAATATACAACACAACATTTTTTGAAGTTTTCTTAACCTGAGATTTCTCTGATGTGATGCATCTCTGGGATAAAAACACAGGGCACTTGGTCAGTGTTATTTCCTCTTGTAATAGTTTTGCATATTCTTACTGATTAAAAATGTTCAAGGTTACTTCTGAATCACAAATACATGTTTAAAATGTGTATATAAAATAATTCATCTATTGTATTTAGGAAACTATGTATTGTACGCAAATTATTGTTCTTAATAGGATTAAGCCAAAAGGCATGATTATCAGTGGTCAGAAGTTTTCAGTGTAATAAATAATACACACATTTTTCTTATTACATCTTATTTTATGTTTATTCTGTTTTCTTTTTAATTTTTTTCCTTATTTTCGTTGGATGGCTCAAATTTCTATTCTATTTCTTTCCTCTATGCCTTTATTAATTTGGGAATTTTACTTTGCTTTCTGATTCTGCTTATGGATAGCTCCCTGTTCCTAACACACTAAAATAAACTTAAAATTCTCTCTCTATAAAATCATGTTCTACCACTAACATGGTTTATTTACCCCTCCTCACTTCTCCTGGCGAGATAAAAATCTCCAAAGTCATATTTATTCCCCAACTCTCCCTAAAATCCACATGCCTTTCCCAAAATTCCTATAAAGTTTTAACTACTTTATTCTATCCCCCCCTTACTGTCCCAGAATATTGTTTCAAGGAAGAGAGACAAGTTGTAGCTATATACTCTGAGCCTCAGATGAATTCCGTTACAAAGGGACCCTGTGGTGTGATGACCTTGATTGGAGCGAGCTAAGCAAAGAGCCATTTTCCCATCTGGAAATTAAAGTTAACAGCCACAAAAATATGTCTGTGCCCACAAGCACATGTGTGGTGTGTTCATGTGTGTAAGGTGTAAGGTGCAATAGGAATATGATGTGAGAAATCTGGGATCAGCCCTCCACCCTTCCCTTGGCTCCAAAGGGGCAGTTAAGACTCCAAGGGTTGGTGCCTAAGTAACAGCACTGGAGTTGGCTCCTGACCAACACACTGCTGACTGAGGCAAATTAATCTGCATGAAGAAAGCCTGTGCACTCACTGACAGGAAGCAAAAGTGGAACTGGGCACATTTCCAAGTATCCCTAGCCCTAAGGAGCAGAGGTGGGAAGAAGGAAATAGATGGGAAGACTTTTTAAATACTAATTCACTGAATTGGAATTGATTTACCTTAAACTACCTCAAGTAAATTTCTACATTTGGCAAGTATGGGGCTTAAAGACAAAAATTGGTTATGCCCACCTTAAACAAGTATTCAAAATTATCACCGGGAATGATACGAACAAATGTGTTTTCTGATTGGCTACACTATACGACTGATACTACTCTTGCCAAAAAGATCTAACAGGAATCTACTCACAAGGAAGCAAACAGTCCTGATTATACCTGTTGTCCCAGCATAATTAAATGAGCTTACTTTGTTTTGTGTGGGAGTTCATTAGGCGTATCCATATGTAAAAATCCACAGAGCTCTGCGCTTAAGAAGTATATGTTTTACTATAGGCAAGTTACATATTACTCTTTTAAAGTGTTATGGTTTGAATGATAAAATATAGTTCTAGTCAAAAGGATGTTTTGGAATAATTGGGGAAATTTGTGTTGTACCAACTTTTATGTTTGAAAAATTCTAAACAAAAACTTTAATTTTAAAATAAAAAAAGAAACAATTGGAAATTGAAATGAGAAGAAATGTCAACATTTAAAATAGCATCAAAAAACATGAAATACTTAGGGGAAAATCTTAACAAAATATTTGCAAGATTCGTATACTGAAGTGTAAAACACTGACAGTAGAAAATAAAGAAGATATAAATAAATGGAGAGATAAAGTATATTCATGGGTCAGAAAATTCAATATTGTTAAGAGGTCAATTCTCCCCACATTGATCTAGAATTCAACAGAATCCTAATCCAATACAAGCAAGTTTTTTTGTAGTAATTTACAAAATGAGTTACCTGATTTCAAGACTTACTCTAAAGATACCAAAATCAAAAGTGTGGTTATTAGCATAGTGATAGACAAATTGATCAGTGGAACAGAATAGAAAGCCAGAAATTGTGTGTGTGTGTGTGTGTGTGTGTGTGTACTAAATCGATTTTCAACAAAGGTACCAAGGAAATTAGCAACTAGGCATTAGAAAGAAATAGGTATAGTACTGGACATCCACATGCAAAAAAAAAAAAAAAAGGCTTTACATTGCATCATACTAAAAAATTAACTCAAAATGGATCACAGATCCAAATTGAAAAGCTAAAACTACAAAACTCTAGAACAAAACAGTAAAAGATTCTTAAGTAGGGCACAAAAAGCACAAATCATAAAAGAAGAAATTGATTAAAAAAATTATGTCATCAAAATTAAAATTTTTTGCTATTTGAAAGACCTGGTTAAGACAATAAAAAGATAAGCCACAGACTTGAAGAAAATATTTGCAAGATGCATATCTGATAAAGGACTGTGTCATATAGAAAGAATCCTTACAATTCAACAATAAGAGAACAAACAATTTTTTTAATGGGCAAAAGATTTGAACAGGATACTTCACCAAAGAAGATATAAACATGATAAGATGCTCAATATCATTAGTCATTAGGGAAATGTAATTAAGCCACAATGGGATATCATGCTCCTACCAGAGGAGTGTAATTAATAAATAAAAACTAATTAATAAAAAACTGACATCAAGTACTAGCAAGGAGGCAGAGAACTGAAACTCTCATAATTGGTGGTGAAAATACAAAATGCTACAGCTAATTTGGAAAAGCCTGACAGATTCTTATAAAATTAAACATACGCTTACCATACATTTCAGTAATTCTCCTCCTAGGTATTTATCCCAGAGAAAAGAAAACAAATATTCAAACACAAACCTATAAATTATATATCAGCTTGCATACATTAAAATGTATATATCAGCTTTACTCATAATCTCTATAACCAGAAACAACTCATTATAACCGAAATGCCCAGCAACCAATGAATGGATAGACAAGTAGTGGTGTATCCAAACAATGAAATACTACTTAGCAACAAAAAAGGAACAGAACTACTGAAATATCAACAACACGATGAATCTCAAAAGCATCATGCTAAATGGCAGAAACCAGGCACAAAAACTTACATACTGTATGGCTCCAGTTATATCACACACACACACACACACACACACACACACACACACACACACAAAGGCAAAGATCTCCTGGTCAATCTCTGCATCCAAAGAACCTAGCACATTGGAAAATAATAAATGCAGGGGTAGATGGATAGAGAGATTATTACTGGAGGGAGGGTAGAGTGCAAACAGGTGACAGACTGACACTAAAGTAAAAAGGCCCCTGGGGCCCAAACCCACCTACAGAACATTCAAAGGAAGGAGTGATCCAACCTCCCTCCACTGATTCCAGCTGTCAAAAAAATTAAACCCCGTATGAAAAATTAAACCCTGCAGTATGAATGAACAGCCTCAGCGTTTCTCTGGCCTGAAGAAAGGCACGATGCGCCCCACCCTTCTGTACAAATCTATTACCCCACGCACGAGGCTGAGCAAGTGGACCTTACACCCGGAAGAGAGGTTTTCGGTGCACAGGAGCGGAGCTGGAGAGACCAGAGGGGGACCCTGGCTCAGGTCAGCGGGGTGCAGACACCGGCATCGCCGCAGCCCCGCCCGCCTCCGTCCCTTCCCACACTCTGCCTCACTTACCCAGGCCTGCCGTTCCAACTGAGCGTACAAATTGGAGCCCTTGAGCTTTTGAACTATCTGAGCAATAATGAGAGATAGATCCGACTCCTCCTGCAACATTGCCCCCGCCCTAGCCCGCCGAGCAGCGGGGACAGGCCGCCGGCGCGAAGAGAACGGGCTACAGGGTCCCACTTAGGGCTCCTGACACTTCTCCGGGACCTTATTACGCTGGGACTCCTCCAGCGGGCGTTACCAAGCAACTGCCGGGCCTTTGTGTCCGTTCCTCTCTGGTCCCCCCCGCGCCTGAAGGTCCCAGCACCTGCGTTCCGTTTGCAGAAAACGCCCTGCTAAGGAGTAGCTTTTTATTGCATTGTCCCTGCTTCGTCTGTAGTTTAGAGGCAAGAAGAGGAGCTCTTTCCTCCAAAGCCATAGCGCCTCCGATGTACGAGGGGAACTCAGAGAGTTGTTTATTTTTGTATTTTCTTATAAAGGATCATTCATCTTCCACCTTTCAATCTCCGCAGAAATGGGGCTATGCACACAATGACATGGGGAATTATTACTTGCAAGCATTATCAGGTCTGACACCAGCTGTGTGAGCTTGGGCCAGGTTCTTACATTTCAGAACTCATTTACCCAGTTCACAGGATGTTGTGATGACTGGCTGAGATAATAACTGTGAAGGTACCTAGCACTGTCCTTTGCAACCCATTTTATTTCTCTGTGGTCTTATGCCAGGAATAAACAGGCAAGGACTTCTCATCTAACAACTTAAACAGGAAGCGTTTATTGACAGGTTTTCTGGGACACATTGGCAATTCAAGGATGACTGAGTCATTGTCCCAATCTTCAAGAAATGTACCATCTAAATTCCTCTTCTGCAATGTATTCATTCATTCAATCAGCTTTCCTTCCAATTTCACCCAGCTTTCAACTTATTGAGTATTTACATACAAGAAACTGTATTTCCATACAAAGGTAAATACATCATGGTTCTTGCCTTCAGGGAAACATATCAAAGATTCTTAGGAGAACTAGAAGTAACTGATTTCACTAATTGAATGACATTCCCAAAGGCAGCTAGAAAAAAAAGGCTTATGAAATAATACACACAGTGGAATAACCTTGCCAAAATCATCAAGGGTTTGTTTCAAATGTGTGTATGCATCTGTTTTAAGCAAAGCAAAGGTAAGATTCCAAGAGAACAGACCAAGATTGCTGCAAAACTCTAGCTAAACTACATTAAACTTTAGTGTGCTTAGGGATCAGAAGATTCCACTAGCGAGACCTGCTTATCTGCATTTCTGGAAATTCCCAGAATATTGTGATGCTGTTGGTCCAAGGACTGCACTCTGAATAGCAGAAGACAAGAGCAGGTAAGCAATAGATATTTAAAGGTACTGGACCCTTGGCCTCTTTGCACGACACCCTCACATTCATAACACCACTGTTCAGAATCTTGTGATAGCAAATACAGATTCCAAAAAACCTGTTTCATCAGGTTTGTTTATTAAAACAACTTTGGGAAGAGGAAGGTGGGGGTTGGGGGGAAGTACTTAAAGGCAATTAATGAAAGACTCTACAAAACATGTAGTTTCTCCACAAAACATGTGGTTTCTCTACAAAACATTCTCCTACAACTCAGATTTTCTCAAACTTGCAGGTAAGTAAATCTCCTTAACTCTTTATCATCTCACCATCCCAACACCCAACTGATTCATGAATCTCCCAGCACAAACCTCACTTTGAACCAGAAAACAAAACTATGGAGACAGTTCTTTTGAGTTGAAAGGAGAGAGGTGACTGATAGCTAAAGAGGTAAGGATGCTTATGTTGAGAGGGTTAAAAGTCATAGAGAGGAAAGAAGATAAAACTGTGGAGCAGAAGAAAAGGCATGATTCCTGGAGTCAGAAAACAGCCTAGCTCCCTTACTGTCATGTACCTTTGGGACTGCACGAGTCCCTTCCCCACTCAGAGTTTCAGCTTTCTAATCTGTAACAAGAGGGCAAATTACCCACGTGAAGAGATATTATGAAGAACAAAAGTAACTACCATTAAAATATCAATAAGTATGAATAAATTAAATATGAAAATTGAGATAAGTAAATAACAATAACGCCCTGGTCTATTGACAAGGGAATGAATGGAAAGTAATGAAATAAATGTAGCAAAATACATGAAAGTGCCCAAGTGCCCAGCACAATTCTTTGCACAGGTAGAGGCTTTAAATTATTTTAAAGGGGAAAACAATTTGTAGTCTTAAAGCAACAACTAAGAAGTCTGGATTTGATTCTGAAGGCATGTTCAAGAAAAAAAAAAAAATCTTAATCCTAACATAAAAAGTTTTTCTTACATAGATAGAAGCAGGTGTGTATAATTCAATTCTAGACCGCCTTCTGTTCTCTTTTTCCAATTCAATTTAGCAGAACTTTTCAGAACAACTGCTCTGCGCTAGGAATACAAAGAAGAGTAAGACATGGTCCCTTCTCTCAAGGAATTCTCAGTCCTAAAGGGATGGTGAGACCAGTACACAAAGAGCTGTAATGGTAGACAGGCCCCTTTAGTCTCCGACCTGTGTATCTGGAAATGATATACTTTGAGGTCGCTGTTGCATAAGAAACGGAAGGTGTAGATTCCCATATCCATCCCACAAGGGAGAACTTTGCTTTGGGAATCCTTACGTTAGCCAGAATGGGTGGCGATTGAGAAAACATTCTATTCCTGCCATTTTAGAGTGAAACATGATCCATTCTAACAGAGGACTAGCAATCTCATCTGAGTAGTTAAAACTATATCAAAAGGGACAAAAGTAAAATAGAGGCAGAGAGACGTCTCCTCATAATTCCCTCAAATTCAGAGTACAGACACTTCTGGGCCATCAC
This sequence comes from Rhinolophus sinicus, assembly GCF_057876585.1. Lineage (NCBI taxonomy): Eukaryota > Metazoa > Chordata > Mammalia > Chiroptera > Rhinolophidae > Rhinolophus > Rhinolophus sinicus. The sequence goes on from NC_142501.1 coordinate 197,626,096, forward strand.
ATGTAGGGCTTTGGGTCCACTCCTGCCTTTCTCAGACCTACTCTGCTTTGATGAATTTACAGATTTAACTGTGGGTGAGAGGGTAGAGGGGTATATTTGCAAACCACTGACCTCACCTGAGCAAGGATGTAGACAACATCAAAATCACCCTGCCAGCCTAACACAAAAATGAGGCACTCTTTGGGGAATACAGGCATATGTAATTACTTTATTTACAGGAGCATGACTTGCATAAATTCTATAATCTACAAGGAAAAGTATTTTCAGCTGTTGTTTTAGAAGGAGACACTTAGCAGGCTGTGCCTGTAGGTTAGATTGAACTGTGATCTGTCAGGAATTGACTTAAAATCAAGAAAAAGTATTATGTGTGTTGTATCATGAATGTCACAGACCTCGGCGTCTTTGTGAACAAATGAGCTCACAGTGATATCAATTACCTGTTGCTGGATCGTTAGCTCTCATTTGCTGGAATAAAACATCAGGCTCCTCTTCAGTCTCTCCCCGTGACTTCCGGGAGTCTTCAGGAAGTGGCACATGCATGATTAGGAAAAACTCTGCTTGCGAGGTGCTCTGCCTGCTTCAGTGATGTCTGATGCCCCAACGCCACTGTCCAGGGTGCTGCTTCTTGTGTTCCCACAGCTGCAAAACACCAGACATGCTTAAATCCCAAGGCTCACAAAAGCCTTCTGATTCTACTTGCCACCTCTGCTTGTAAAGGTGGTCATACCTTGTTTCTGAGTCCAGGCTAGTATCAAAACATGCTCTCGTCCATTTTCCCATCTTTCATGCCTCTGGCCCCAGACAATGAAGTGTGAACCTAACCTAAGTCTAGTATTTAATACGGTGCCTAAAAGGTAGCAGGTACTTCTTAAGTGCTCGTCAAAGGAAAGAATGACCATCTACAATCTTCTTTAGATGGGGCTGCTTGGCTGAAGTCTTGCTGCTTTAAGTCCAAACTTTCAGCCCAGTGGTCTTCCAAACTTTACATCTTTGCATTAGAGAAGAAAAATAACAACAGAGGTCAAGATTCTCCAGAGGAACAGAACCAAATGGAGAGATCAGATACAGATATAGATATATAGATATCGATAGATTCACTTTTAAAAATTGACTCACATGATTGTGAGGACTGGAAAATCTGAAATCTGTAGGGCACCTCAGCAGGCTGGAAATTCAGGTAAGATTTGATGTTGCAGTTGTGAATCCAAAATCCTTAGGGCAGTGGGCTGGAAACTAGGGCAGGATTTCTAGGTTACAGTCCCGAAACAGAATTCTTTCTTCACCAGGAAACACCCGTTTTTCCTCTGAAGGCCTTCAACTGATTGGATGAGGCCCACCCACATTACAGAGGGCAATCTGCTTTACGTATAGTCAGCTGATTGTAGATGCTAACCATATCTATCAAAGACCTTCCCAGCAACATTTAGATTAGTGTTTGACCAAACAACTGAGCACTATAATCCAACCAGGTTAACATACAAAATTAACCATCACAAGAGGTATCTGTCTTCTTAATATAATTCTTTAATAGCCCTTGTTCTAGTCACACCTCCCTCCACAAAATCCCGTTCTACTTGGACCCTTCTTTGTCTCCCTAACATTGTGACTGTCTCTACAGCACTTCAACTCTGATTTTATGGTTTATGAGGGTCTTTGGCCCCTTACACTGCTGTGTTGGTCTTCTGTTTCTGGTTTGGCCCTGATGAGTTGGACTTCAGTGTTGGGGTGCCCCTTGGCAGACATCTAGGCCCAGTGGTCCATTGTGCTGGTTTTTAACAAGGAGTGATATTCTCTCCAGATTCCCCAAACAAAACAAAGTTTAATTCATGGAACTAAACATAACATACATATCAAATAACACTTTTGATAAGGGAAAAGGAAGATGGCAAAGTCAAACCATAGCCCCTAGGGGGCAGGGAGGGGTGGCTATGTTTCACCACTAGTATTTTAGTAAGAGTATGTGTTACTATGTGTGTGTGTGCACTTGTGCGTGTGTGTATGCATGTGATGTTATTTAATATCAAAACATATTGGAAACACTTTATATGATTGTCATTGACATTGACATATTACATCAGATAAATAAATGGTTCCATCTCAACTGACTCATTTGCTGTAACAACTTCACAATACAGATAAAGAAAGGGGACAGGAAATGTGGATGGTTGAAAAGCACATTTTAAGGTTTTTAAGATATGAGTAATGATGTAAATTTTTAAAATAAATTTCATAATTACTTTTTATATTCCCTTAACATAGACTGTCCAAATTAGAGCAAGCCTGGGAAGTCAAAATTTTCATTTCCTTTTGACAAGAGTGAAATTTGCGCTTTTCAAGAGTAAATAGAATTGCTTCAAGTCACACAACAAGAGGGAAGCAGAGCTTCCAAGTTCATAGCCGAGTTTTCTGATGATATGTCTCGTGCATACCCATGATTCCAGAATGTTTATTTTTGGTGTGCATGGTTTGTTGTTGTCATTGTGTATTTTCTCTTATTTATTTATTTGTTTGTTTATTTATTTATATTTTTTATTTTTTAGCTTCAGAGCTGTAGAGATTCAAAATAGAGGGGAAAATAACTAATATTATCTCATTTAACCCTTGGAACACCTTATAAGGTAGGGGTTATTGTCTCTAAATTTTACAGACTAGCAAACTAAGACTTGACAGTTAGATTATCAAAAGTCACAATAAAGTGTATAATAACAGAGCTGTGATTTGTATGTGGCTTGCTTAACATCACATTTCCTCTTTGAGACAAGGGAGGGTCATTTTTGCCTCAAAAATGTTCAGGTCCCACTTTAGTCTTATAAATCCAACTAGAGATAAAAATGATGTCTCCAGAAGGTTTCAGAAATCCTCCCTCTTAATAATGATAAATTTAAATTTCAGAACTTATACTGACTAACGGGGTTACAAAGTATAAAACAGGAGAATGTTTCCTTTTATTCATTGTGCATGTCTGCACATCTCTGTAACAAGTTCTCTAGACATTTCTAATATCTTCCTCCACATTATTAATTTCTAGGCATTAGAAGAATAATAAGATTTTATTAAATATTAGAGATGCAATCTTGAAAATGTAAAAACATGAAAACATGATTAGTAAGAAAAAGGAGTGTGGAACTCTACAGCTAAATAATACTATTTTCATCTACTCTTCTTGAAAAATGTATAATGTTTTCTCAAATGAATGGACCTAAGGGTCATTTTTGCTATTCTTCACTTCACAGATAATAACAAAATTCAGGGAATTATTAGTTTTGTATCTGAGAGCAATTATTCCTTCAAGCTATTCCTTGATGTAAATAGGTTTTATTAGACTTTGAAGTGATGGCATTTACCCAAGAGACTATTGTTTTGCTAGAAAGATTTTTGGTAGCCCAATGTTTTTTTTTATAATAACTAAATAACCTGATCAGAGATACTGGGATATTGTTAAGTTTTTAAAAAAATATGTTTGGAGCAATCTGATTTAAATTTAAATGAGATTCATCTTTAGGCTCTGTGGAGAGAGGAGATCATCTAGGCACAAGAGTATAGTGATCATGAGCTTGGGGCTCATGTTCAAAGCCCGTTGGTGCTTGAAGTTAGATACTAAGATGTACCGCCTACTAGTTGTATGATCTGGGTACCTTTCCAAGACTCTCCGTGCCTCAGTTTTCTCATCTATAAAATGGAGATAATACTACTTCCTACTTCATAAGATTATTATGAGAATTAAATGAGTCACTGAGTATCAAGTGCTCAGGAGCGTGCCTGGTCCCCAGTAGGTCTCAGAAAATGTTTAAACCAGAGCTTCTCAAACTTTGGTGGGTATTAGACTCTTCTAAGGAACTCAATAGAAATACAGAGACTAGGGCTCGATTCTCAATAAGCCTGGGCCTGTCTTCTTTATTAGCTTTTCATGTGATTCTGATACATATCAAAGACGAAGACCCACTGGTTTAGACAACAACAATAAACACAGGTTTGTCTCTTACATATGCCAGGTGTTATGCTCAATACCAAAGGCACAGAGAAGAATGCACCTGTCAGGGTTCAGTGACAAAAACAAAAACGCTCTAGTGTTCTTAAGAAAGAGATTTGAAACAGACCATTACATACTTATAAAAGAGTAGCAAAGCCTTGAGGAGCAAATTTAGGCCAGGGCTCCAGAAATGGCTATCAGAACAACACTGCCAAGGTGGCCTACCAAGGTGGCTGCTCCCTCTGCCACAGTCAGGGGTGGGAGAATCAAATCACCTTCAGGAACCGCTGAGTTTGAGGATAAAATGCCTTAGCTGCCAGCTAGCGATCAAGAGGCTACCCCTACCCCCACAACTGTCAACACCCTCAAACCAAGGATACTAGAATGCTGCTGCTGAAAACCTCAGAACCTTCAGGACTTTGTCTCAACAACAGCGTAGCAAATCCAAGATGGCCCCTGCTTGCCAAATCTCCCATGAGGGCATCTAATTGAAACTGAAAGAGGACATTTTGAGCTCTCTGGCCTCCATAGTACAGGAAGACACACTGGAGGGAGGTTGAGTGCTAATCTACCATTGCCACAAATGATGAATATATGAGTTGGCTAGGGCTGCCATAATGACATACCACAGACTGGGTGGCATAAACAACGGAAATCTATTTCTCACAGTTCTGGAGGCTGGAAGTCCAAGGTCAAGGTGTTGATAGGTTTGGTTTCTCCTGAGGCCTCTATGCTTGGTTTCCAAGGAGATGGCTGCTTCTTGCCCTGTTCTCAGTTGTCCTTTTGTCTGTGTATGCACCCATCCTAGTGTCCCTTCCTCTTCTTACAAGGACACCAGTCCTGTGAGATGAGGGCCTTACTCTTACGACTTTGCTTAATCTTTATTACCTCTTTAGAGGCCCTATCTCCAAATACAGTTACACTGGGGATTAGGGTTTCAACATGTGGATTTGGTGTGGGGGGGAACATAATTCAATCCATAACAATGAGTAAGACAGGCCTCTGCCCTGGAAAAACTTACTGTAGGAAAAAAGGTTATAGACACAGTTGCCAGTGCTAAGTGGCATAACAGAAATAGATAGAGATTATGGTGAAAATACAGCACAGGACGTAGGTGCGCCTTTGACGATGAGTTATATGTGCCTCCATAGAGCTTGTAAGTGGAATTCTTATCCTTATTCTTCCTTTGCATTCCAGATGTAGGGTTCTAGTGCAAACTCAGTGCCCAATAGTGGAAAAACGCAATGGTTCAAAATGTTGCCTGAAGGCGGTTGCTGACTTTCTGCACAAATCGTCACTCCTTCAACCTCAAGGGCAACACAGTGGCTACAGGAAGGGAGATGCAGAAGCTTTGCTCGTTAGCACCCTGTTTGTTGATTAAAATTACATAATATAGGTGACAATTTTGAATATTCACTAAGAAGCAGGTACAGAGCTAAGACCTTTACATGTTTGTCTCCTTTAAGCCTCACCTCAGAATGATCTACGCTTTCCAGGATTTGAATCTGAGTTGTTTCTGGTGACTGGCATCTGATTTTTGGTGCCAGGAAGATCCAAACCCACCCAGCATTTAATTCCCCAGGGATCACTGCAGGAAGCATCCCAACCCCGTAGCTCAAACCTTCTACATATTATCTTACCTTTTTTTGCCTAATTTATTTCTGCCTTTTAATCTTTTTATTTTCTTTTGAATTTTTACCTGTAAACTCATGTAAATTAAGTCATTTAATAATAATCAATCAACAATAATTTAACTTTAGTCTTTATTTTTAATCATCTGGTTCTGTGTGTTTAATTCAGTCTTGTGTTTTAGTCATTCCTAACTTTTTCCAATTTCTCTATTTGTCTTCTACTAGGACTTTCTCCTTTTCATGGCTACTTGGAAGTTAGTTTTCATTCCAAAGGAAAGGAAGAGATCTAATTAAGACCGTATGCCTTAGGCTTCTAGATATTCATTTAACAAATATTTATTCAATGTCTTTCATGTGCCAGGATCCATCCCAGACGCTGGCGATCCAGCAGTGAACTGGATCATCAAGGAACCTGATCTGACAGAGCTCACACCCCATGAAGGGCAGGCGCTGTAACGATATGACCAACTCCTCTGTTTAAAAAGGACAATTTTAAATCATCATGGTTGGAGTGAAGAAAACAAAGCATTGTGATGGGTGGAGATGTCTGATATGTAGATGGGGTGGTCAGGAACAGCATCTCCGATATTTGACCAGGCCGACCCAAGTTACTTAGTCACTGACAGCAAGTGATGCTCATCATCCAAACAATTAATATAAACTTAAATGTGATGATGGCTTCTGTGAACAAACGGAAAACAAAGGAAACAAAAGCCCAGGCTGCTCGTGGTTAGAAATTTGGTAGCTCTGAGCAGTAAAGCTTCTGAAGACCGATGAATAGATGTGCGTGAGGACCGCACATCTATTCATTCAGTACAATTCCCTGCTTTGGTGTGGTTCCCCCCCCCCCCCCCCCCCCCGTTTTCTAGTCATCAGGGATTTCTTTGCTGAACGCTCAGACAGTTATGTGTCGATATTCTTTCTTGTGAATAATCAGGAGAACTCAGCGCTTAGCCTTCCAGAGACCCTGCCATTATACTGAGACTTTTCAAATGATTGTCTTGATGAGCATTTACATTCAAAATGCACCTCATTATGCCAACAGAATGCTGGTTTCTGATTACAAATCGCAGCTGGATTGTTTCAGTCCTTTCTCTTATATATTTTCCTTTCAACTAATTTTTGATTTTTTGAATTGTGCTGTTTCATATCCAGCTAAGTTTTGCTCATTCATTAAACTAGTAATCATCAAAAATTGTGCCTTAAATTTTCAATTATATGCCAGGTAGAAACAAATTGTTCCTTGACTATAATGCAGATTTCAATGAGACTGTGTCCAGTCTCGCTGATAAAAAATTTCAGCAGTCATAGGTACTCACAAATACCTAGCTATATGTTTGTCATCATATAGTCAAATAACCCAGACAATTGATTGTTTTGTTTTGTTTTGGGGTTGTTGTTTTTTATTTGTTTTGTTTTTTCCAATTTTCCTTCAGATGAATCGGTGTACATGCAGCCAAGGAATCATAAATGGTCAATTTTCATGGCAGATTACAAACTTACCAGCATGAGTCACCAGCCTTTTTTCTCAGAAAGAACAGTCCTTCCATGGACCAGTCAGTTGTCTTAGGAATTCTTTGACGTTCATCTTGGATGCAACCTTTGCTCTTTAAGATGAGTTTCTGAGTTTTAAACACAAAATAGAGATACTTAATGAGAAAAACAAACAGCCAATTCAGATTTTATTGGCTTTATCACTCAGTTAAGTGTTTTCCTGCCTTGTAAGGCCAAACAAAACAGAAGAATGTTGAATGGAAAAATCAAACTCTTGGAGACTAACACATAATTTCCAGTAATCTCATGAAGCCTGGGAAGAGAATAACTTAGTCTCCTCGCCTATTCCAGAATTGAATTTACTCCAAATGAATCATGCCAGATAATATTCTTTAGGTTTGACATGTATGGGATAAGTGTCTTTCTGGACTCACTAGAGGCTCCTAGGCGTGTAAAATGGCACCATGTGGTATGGAGGCCAGGAGCTGGACACAGATTCAGGGGACCCAGGCTCTTGTTCTAGTCCTGCTACAAGTGAGGTGTGAGGCTCTTTGGGTCTGTGTCTCATCTGAAAACATGATGTGCCTAAATAAGATGATCTCTAAAGATCTTCCATCAAAACCCATGATGGCAGAAAAGTAACAAGGAGTCCACCAACTCAACAATACTGTATTTTTAGGAAGGACATCTCTAAGGGGATGAAAGGACCCGGTATTAAAAAGAATCTGATGACTTTTTACTATTCTGCTGTATATTAACTTTATGACTATACAGAGAATTACGAAAGATTAATGCAAGTAATAATGATGACTCTAGGAAGAAAATCTAATGATTATAGTAGATAAGAGCAGCACATTGGTAGGCATGGAAATAGTGACATCTCCTACTGCACAGATGTAATTTAGTTGGATTTATGGAACAATGCCAACAACAAATACCCAACATCCAGTACCTGGCCTGTGTCTAAATAACAACAATACATCTAAAAAGACTTTCTTGAGCAACTCGATGTTTAGTCCTTACATGATCAGCTTCCTTGATCATCAAAACATTTTAATCTTTGTGGCTCTAACCAATCAGAATGGTTTAGGCTTTCTTGTCCTCAATTTTCTTATCTATAAAATAAGGGGTTTGACCAAAATAACTCTTAGGTATCTCCCAATCTCTAAAATTCTGAGAGTCTAAATTTTTGGATGGTTTGAAAATCTGGATTCTATTTAATAAAATTCAACGAATCTAAGAAATGTATGCAATTCACTATGTAGACCCGGAGAGAGGAATACCTTGATAGAATGAAAAATGGTTTCCAAAGTAGTTTTATTTCAGGAATATCAAAAGGGCATTTCAAGTCCTATGCTCTCCCTTCCCCCAGAAAGCCTCTCCTGTTGCCTGACCTGTAGAATTGCAGATTCATCTGTTTAACTTCAGACCTTATCTTCTGGTAAAATACAACTGCCTCTGGAAAGGTCACACATTAAACATTATCAGTCACTTTACCTTTATTTGAATGAATTTTTTTTTCAGTTTGACCCTGTCTTGTTCCATAAAAGATTTGAAGCTGCTTACTGGGAATGAGTTGAGCAAATGCATTTCTGAGATCAGATTTGGTGATAGCCCATGGTGGCCAAGGGAGAACATGAGAAGGAGGGTGCCACCAATAAGAAAAGCTCTATGTAAATTGCAAAGTGTTATAAAAATATTAGAAATTGTTATTAATTACAGGGAGAGGCTGGATGGCTTAAGATAAACCTTGCTCATTTCCCAATGATTCAGAGTATGCTATTTCAACAGGTCAAATTATTCTTTACTCTTCTTATGAGTCTTAATGTTCCTCTTCTAATTCTTTGGACACTTTGTTAGAAAAAGAAATCCATTCATAATTTGCTCTTTACCTTCTTTACATTGCTTTCCTATTTCCTGAAGTGCGTGACACTTTGTTAGCCACTGTGCTGTTTTTGACCACTATATGCAATCTCATGATCTTCCCTATTTCCTGGAAATGCAAAGATCCTTTCTCTGTCTTTGCATAAATAGGTATCTAATAAGCTCAGGAAGGAAAAAACAACTTTAATTGGAAATGACTCTTCCAATATTGCCAGAGCTCATTATAGCAAAATGGATAGCTAAACAGCTATAAACAGCAAAGAAAAGCCATAGCCCATTTTCAGAAACACAAATTTTAGTCAAACACAGAAATATTGAGAAATTTCTAAATTATACTGTACAGATTACATTTTATTTAGGTCACAAAGATAACGTAACCTTGAGAAAGAAAAAAAAGAAGAAGAAACTTTTAAACCCTGAGAATTAAACTGAAACTCTGTTTGTTACCTTACTACATGATGCTAGCCGAAGGAGAAGACCTGCTATTGGGTCAGAGAGCCAAGAAAGAGAAGCAGACCTCTTGGGGTAATCTTTCTGATCCTGCCAGTAGAACTTAAACTTGAACAAACAATTAAAATATTCTATTAAGAAGCTGTTTTACCGTTATGTTAAGTATTGGCCTGAATTTGCATTCTCTAAAACAGGATTGTAGGATCAATATTAGAAGCTGTATTTGTATGCACTTATGAAAATAAAATTAAACTTCAGTGTTTAGTAAAAGGACTGTCCACATTTAGTCTACGTGTTCACTGGCCATGTTGCACACTCAGCATGGGAAGTGTCCTGGGGGAAGGGTTTCAAGGAGGATTGATCACGATCGCCTCAGGCATTTCACATCCAGCAGTTTAGGACACATGGACCTGAATAGTGGAAGGTGGTTTTACAGATTGTGTGCTCATGTTTTAATTAAATCAACCTTCTCAAATGGGTTAACAACAACAACAACAACAATTTTATACATGAAAAGAAAGAATAGACCAACTATATGGTATTAATAATGTAAGGACACACATTATTATGTGTGCAAAATAGCAAAGCTATATTTTCCAACTCCTGGTACAAGCCCTTTGTCAACCACATGACAATGTAAAACATTATAAAAGACAATGCTATCACTAGAAATTGGCCATATTCCTTGAAACTACTAATACATAAATTTGAAATATAGGGTTATATCCACTTTCATAAATGATGACCCTCACCTTAAATGTACCTTGTAGTTTAGATATTTGTTATAGTTTGGAGGCATCACAATTTCAAGACACTTAAAATCAAGCAGGCAAGGATTCTGGGAAGATGGCAGAGTAGGAAGTATCAGGAATTCATCTCCCCACTCAGACAATAATCACACAGACACAATCTGTCTCATATAACTATGTTGGAACTCTGCAGTCTGTTGAAGGGGAAGGCTTGGATGGTAAGTTTCAGTCAATTTTAGTTCTTAGCCCAGCAACAGCTACCCATCACCCATGCTGGTGGGAGGCAGCTGTGTACATATTCCAGGAGCCACTTGCATGTAGTGTGTGGGAGCAAGGGTGGGCAATAAAAGCCATGCAATACTAAAGATCTGTATTCTGTTTCTGATCACAGAAGTACAGACCCAGAAGTGACCAATTTTGTTGCACTTCTCTCTATTGTTTCAAGCCCCTCCTTCTTCAGCTGACATGACTTCCAAAGAATTTAAAGGGTTGGAGCCTTTGCTGTCTCCCTTCATTTTTCTCTTTATTTTCTTTTTGGAATCAGACATTAAAGACTAGGATATTCAAAGCAACCACATGTATGGGGGAAATTAGAAAGTCACCATACATGCCCAGGGAAAGGTACAGGCTCAGAAAAGACCTAAAAAGGGCCTTAAATTTACAACTCAGTCTGATCCTTGGCAAAGACACAGCCTACAGTAATCAAAACTAAGCAAAAAAAACCCAAAACAAAACAAACCCAGCAAAACGTGGAAAAAGGAAGAATCTGATTTCCAGTTACCACATTATTGGATCCAAATGTCCAGTTTTCAATAACAGCAACAAAAACCCCAAGGCATACAAAGAAATAGGAAAATGTGGCCAAAGGGAAAAAAGCAAACTCAAAAAAAAAAAAAGAAGAAGAAAAGCTGTCTCAGAGAAAGACCTGATGACAGATCTACTGGAAAAAGACTTTCAGACAACTGTCTTAAAGATGTACATATATACAATGAAATATTACTCAGCCATAAGAAAAGGTGAAATACTGCCATTTGCAACAACATGGATGGATCCTGAGACTATCATGCTAAGTGAAATAAGCCAGACAGAAAAAGTTGAGAACTTTATGATTTCACTCATATGTTGGATATAAAACTGAGAGCAACAAATGTACAAGAAAAACAAACAAAAACTCATAAACACAGACAACAGTATAGTGGTTATCAGAGGGGAAGGGAGTGCGGGAGGTAGAAAACAGTAAAGGGGGCCAAATATATGGTGACGAAAGGAGATTTGTCTTTGGGTGGTGAATACACAATGCAATATATAGATGATATGTAATAGAATTGTACACTTGAAACCTATACAATCTGCTGTTCGAAGATTAAAGAAAGACATGGAAAAAGTCAAGAAAATGATGTCTGAACAAAATGTAAATACCAATAAAGAGACAGAAATCCTAGAAAGTAACCTAAAACAAATTCTGAAGCTGTAAAGTACAACAACTGAAATGAAAAATTCACTACAGAGATTCAAAGGTAGCTTCGAACAGGCAGAAAAAAGAAATAGCCAACTTGAAAATAGGACAATAAAAATGATCAAGTTTGAAGGATAGAAAAAAAAGACTTTGGAGAAGTGAACAGAGACTAAGGTACCTGTGGGACACCATCAAGGAGAACAGAGAGAGAGGATGGGTTAAAGAGAATATTTGAAGAAACAATGGCCAAAATGTTCCCAAATTTGATGAAAGACATGAATATAAACATCCAAGAAATTCAACAAACGTCAAGTAAGATGAACTCAAAAAGACCCACCCTGAGATATATTATAATAAACTGTTGAAAGACAAAGAAATAATCTCAAAAGCAACAAGAGAGAAGCAACTTGTCACATGCAAGAGGTCCCCAATAAAATTATCAGCAGACTTCTTATCAGAAATTTTCGAGGCCAAAAGGCAGTGGGCTGATTTATTTAAAGTGCTAAGAGAAAAGAACCTGTCAATCAAGAATCCTATATCTGAGAAAACTGTCCTTGAAAAGTAAAGGAGAGCTTAAAACATTCCCAGATAAACAAAAGCTGAGGGAGTTCATGCCTACTACACTTTCCCTGCAAGAAATGCTAAAGGGAGTCTTGTAGATTGAAAGGAAAAGACACTAGACAGTAACTCAAAGTTGTATGAAGAAATAAAGATCACAGTAAAGGTAAATACATGAACAACTATAAAGGCTAGCATTATTTTAAGTTTGGCTTATAACTCCACATCTATTTTCAACATAAAAGACCAATTCATTTTTTAAAAATTAATAGCTTAAGATTTTGAAAATACAATGCATAAAGATGTAATTTTGCAACACCAACAACTGAAAATGTTAGATATGAAACTGTAAAGAACAGAGGTTTTTGTATGTATTGAAGTTAAACTGCTATAAATTCAAATCAGAATGTTATAACTTTAGGATGTTAAGTAATCCTCATAGTAACCACAAAGAAAATAGCTATAGAATATGAGTATACACAATAGGAAATGAGAAAGGAATTAAAACATTTAAGTACAAAAAATCAACTAAACACAAAAAATCAAACACAGTAATACAGGAAATGAGGGACAAAAAAACTCTGAGGCACAAAGAAAAAATGGCAAAATGACAGAAGTAAGTCACTCATCAGTAATTACTTTAAATGCAAATTGATTAAGTTTTCCAATCAAAAGACAGTGAATGGCAGTATGGATTTAAAAACAAAAACAAAAAAAACTATGATCCAACAATGTACTGTCTACAAGGGACTCACTTTATTCAAAGACACAAATAGGATGAAAGCAAAAAGATTGAAAAGATATTTTATGCACAGTAATCAAAAGAATATTGTCTAATGCTAATATTAGACAAACTACACTTTAAGTCAAAAGAGTTTACAAGAGACAAAAATGTACATTATATGTTAGTAAAAGTTTTAACACTGCATAAAGATAAAAGAACTATAAACATTTATACCTTTAATAACAGACCATCAAAATACTTGTAAATGAAGCAAAAATTAACAGAACTGAAAGAAGAAATAGACGAATCTACAATAATAGCTGTAGACTTCAATACCTTATTCTTGATAATGGATAGAATAACCAGACAGAAGATAAATTAGAAAATAGAGAACTTGAACAACATAATGAACCAACTATATGTAATAGACGTATACAAAACACTCTACCCATCAACAACAGAATAGAAATTCTCAAGGACACATGAGACATTTTACAGGATAGACCATATATTAGGCAAAAAATTAAATCTAAATAGATTTAAAAAGATAGATATCATGCAAAATACCTTTTCTGACCACAACTGGATGAAGTTAAAAATCAATAGCAGAAGGAAAATTAGAAATTCACAAATTTGTCAAAATTAGACAACACACTCTTAAACAACAAATTGATCAAAGAAGAAGCCACAAGAGAAATTAGAAAATATTTAGAGATGAATGAAAATGGAAACACATTATACCAAAACTTATGGTCATATAGAAAGCAGTGCTAAAGGAGAAATTTATGAACACTTACATTAAAAAAGAAGAAAGATCTCAAATCAACAACCTAACTTCACAACATAAAAAACTAGGAAAATAAGAATACTCTAAACCCAAAGCTAAAAAAAAAAAAAAAAAAAAAAAAAAAAAAAAAAAAAGAAAAGAAAAGGAAATAATGTAGATTAGAGGAAAAATAAACAAAATAGAGAATAGAAAAACAATGGAGAAAATCAACTAAATCAAAAGTTACTTCTTCAAAAAGATCAACAAAATTGACAAACTTTTAGCTAGACTAAGAAAAAAAGAGAGAAGACTCAAATTATCAGAATCAGAAATGAAAGTGGAGACATTACTACTGATTCTACAGAAGTAAAAAGGCAATTGGAACCTTGTACACTGTTGGTGGAAATGTAAAATGGTATAGCTGCTATGTTAAAGGGTATGGAAATTACTCAAAAAATTAAAAATTGAATTACCATATGTTCCAGCAATTCTACTTCTGGTACATACCTTAAAGAATCGAAAGTATGGTCTCAAAAAGATATGTGCACACCCATGTTCATAGCAGCATTATTCACAATAACTAAAACATGGAAGCAACCCATGGGTCCATGGATGAATGAATGGATAAACATAATGTTGTATATACATACAATGGAATATTATTCAGCTTTAAAAAAGAAGGAAACTCCAACATATGCTACAACATAGATGAACCTTGAAGACATGCTGAGTGAAATAAGCTAGACACAAAAAAGACAAATCTATATGACTCCTTTTATATGGGGCACTTAGAGTAGTCAAAATCATGAAGACAGTGTATAATGGTGGTTGCCAGGGGCTGGTGGGAGAGGGGATGGAAAGTTATTGTTTAATGGATACAGAGTTTCAGTTTTGCAAGATGGAAAGAGTTCTGGAGATGGATAGGGGTGATAAATGCCCAACAGTGTGAATGTTTATTAATATCACCCAACTGTACACTGAAAAATGATTAAGTGGATACATTTTATTATGCATATTTCACCACAATAAAAAGATCGCTTATTAATTCATTTTAAAGTAACAATAACAAACCCATTATGTATTAACCTAAATATTTTTATTTAAAAGAACTGTATTTTTAGAAATAAAAATTAGTGAGAAAAGGGACATTGCTTTAGATTTCTGCAAATCTTTTTGATGTCTGGCTTAACAGAACACAGCTGGATTCTTCAATTCGCTATAGTACTGAACCTGCGGTGCTAGACTATTTGGTTGATTAAAAAAATCCAGTATCACACAGATATGTAACTGGACAAGGGAAGAGTGTTTTAATATCCTCTTCAGATATTGTGAATATTCTCCTTTGATAGTATACCAAGTCACATAAAAAAGAAATCAAGCAGGCAAAACATGAAAGACCCCTATTACTTTTTAGCAATATTTAAAATCATGTGATATCACTCTGATACTTTACAACATTTTGTTAAACTGAATGATAAATATTTAGCATGCTCGTATGAGATGTCTTAAGACTGAAAACAAACAAATCAAACACCACTGGGTGGAAACTCTAGTTCTTCCCATGGTGGTGAAAATGGCTAAAACAAAACACTGAAAACAACATGGTTACCAAAAAAAAATACTTTTTAATCATCCAGAAAATATTGTTGGAAGATGTGAAAAAACAAAACAAAACAACAATCCTGCAAAATAGAACAGATTAGTATTAGTACAAATTATGTGGTTTGGGAAGTTTGGTATTTTGTTGGAGGAAGACACAGACGTTGCTGGTATGCTTCACTTTGATAGAGTTTTTGAGGTTCTGTTTCGATAATGTACAGAGGAAAGATTACTTTTGTGTGTGTGAGAACCTCTAAGGAAAAGTATCCAGTAAAAGAATTCAATGGTCAATTCAATAGGGTATGACTTCCATTTAAAAAAAAAAAAAAAAGATGTTTTAGTTAAAAGCTGTGTTAATGTAACTTCTGATAGAACAAGAGCCTTGATAGAAATAAAGACAGTCTAGGGAAAGGTTACCAAGATAGGACTGCCCTGGTGGAATTTGTCGACAATTAAGTTCGTGCACTTGTTGCAAAAATGTTGCTAACCTTTTTTGATATCAGAGGGATTATTCATTATGAATTTGTACCAACTGGGCAAACAAATAGTT
The DNA here is from genome assembly GCF_057876585.1 of Rhinolophus sinicus. Taxonomy (NCBI): domain Eukaryota; kingdom Metazoa; phylum Chordata; class Mammalia; order Chiroptera; family Rhinolophidae; genus Rhinolophus; species Rhinolophus sinicus. The sequence goes on from NC_142501.1 coordinate 197,641,927, forward strand.
AACCAAGTTTACTATTTGAAAGGCTGCATGAAAAAGTTAAACGACCTGAACTTTTCGCCAACAATTTATGGCTCTTGCATCATGACAATGCACCAGCTCACACAACACTGTCCGTGAGGCAGTTTTTAACCAGTAAACAAATAACTATGTTGGAATACCCTCACTGCTCACCTGATCTGGCCCCAAATGACTTGTTTCTTTACCCAAAGATAAAGGAAATATTGAAAAGAAGACATTTTGATGACATTCAGGACATCAAAGGTAATTTGACAACAGCTCTGATGGCCATTCCAGAAAAAGAGTTCCCAAACTGCTTTGAAAGGTGGACTAGGCACTGGTCTCAGTGCATAGCTTCCCAAGGGTAGTACTTCAAAGGTGACCATGGTGATATTCAGCAATGAGGTATATAGCCTTTTTTCTAGGATGAGTTTGCGAACTTAACTATCAGACCTCATATGATATATTTTAATGAGATGAGATGTGACCATGAAAATCTTGGAACCCTGTGGTGCACTGAATTATGGTCTCAATTCTTCTTTCTCCTACTATAAAATTACGCTTCAAAACCCTTCACATAGACTCATGGTGAGCAGCGTGCTCTTTTCGCCTTTGATTCTGGGTTGAGTGTCTGACTCGTTTTGGCCAAGTCGATGTTGGAGGCTGTTGCATGAGCAGAGGATTGAAAGGCACTAGCCAGCCCCTGCTCAATGCCAGGAGTCATAAGAAGAATGTACCCTGGGTTGCTGTTGCCTGTCAGCCTGGGTTCTGGAGCAAGACCCATGGGACCGCCCAGAGCCAAGTACTAACCCACAGCCAAAAGCAGAGTGGGCCAAGCCTGCAGCAAGAACAAATATTTATACCACAGGCCATTGAGGTCCTGCAGTGCTTTCTCACACAGCATTGTTGCAGCAAGGGCAGATATACCACAGACAAAACAGTTATCTCAAGGTAAAATCATTGTCAAACTTCAAGATTATACTCTTTTTTTTTTAGCAAATAAACATAAATCTTCCCAATCTGCTGTCCTGCTCTGTGATGACAAGTGAAGGTCAATAAAATGCTACCTAGCAGATATTTTTGAAATAAGTAGATATGTTTAATCTATCCCTTCAAGGTAAAGGTGATTTTTAACAGTGAGTTAAAAAAAAGTCATTGGTTTTTAAAAATATATTTGTGCTATGGAGGGATCATTTTGGAAACTGGAGCTGAGAGTTTTCTACAATTATTTCATGTTGTTGCTCCAAATAATTTCAGTTTGTTACCTGTAAAGGCTGCCATATCTGCACACTTGAAAAACGTGGAAATTGAATTTTCCACTGCTTAAAAATCCTCTTTTGAGCTTAAGATCAGTGAATTTTATATAAAATAATTTTTTTTCCTAAGCAAAAACTTTCAATGGATTTGAAACACATTTGTTAAAAATATAGAGAAAAAAACACTACACAGTTAGTTTAAAAGAACAGATGATTGACATCAGGGAAGATGGAAATTTCCTAGCTGAATTTCAGTAACAACCCTTGCATAATTGATGGGTAGGGGTGAAAAATTAGTATCATGATTTGGTAAGCAAAGCAAATGATACACTAGTTCGAGTCCAATCTACATATCTTTGTGAGGTATCTTTTTCAGCTGTGACAGACATAAAATCAAGTGTCAAAAGAAGCTGAAATTAAAACCAGACCTTTAAATTGCCATAATACAAAATATTCAATCAAGATTTTCAAAACTCGTGAAGCATGTTCAATTACTTCACTGCTGCTAAAAATATTATGACTATTAATAATATATGGTAATGGACATAAATCATATTTTGAAAGTATTTCAAAATATTTTATTTTTATATCATTTTAAAATATCCAGTTTGTAAATGTTATAATGATATAATAATGGCACATATAAGCAATTTATAAGTAAGTAAACACACTTGGATGCAGTGAAAGCCCTCAAACATATTTTACCAATAGGCATGGCCCAATCAGAAGATTCAAGACCACTCACCTAAAAAAAATGCTTGTTTCTCTTACATCTGTGGGCTCACACCTATGCCCTCTGCCACTTCTTTAGCTCCCTTTGGTGACTCTTCCTTTCTATTCAAGCATGCACACCTCCATCTTGTCTTGAAATCAAATACAGAAGGGCATCCTCATTTGATCCTTTAACCTCATTTGATCCTTTAACTTCCAGTAGCTGAGGTTCTGTTTCTCTATTGCCATGTTTCTGGACTAAGTGCTACTCAATGGTGCCTGTGTTACCTGAGTAATTGTATGCCTATTGCTTTGCTGGTCCTCACCACCTTCCAAGCCTGCCCATGCACGCACAGACCTTGTTCATAAGACCCTGCACATGTGACCCCATGCCCCTGAAACTGGTAGTTTTGATGTTCCCACAGATCTTAGTACCAAATCTAAAAGTCTTTCCTTGGTCCTTGACCTCTTTGTTCCCAAATGTATTGCCCTTTCATGTTACTTTTAAAAACTATATTCAGATAAAATCTTTTGCCCTCATTCTGCATTACTGTGGGAAATCCAGTGTCTTACCAGATTCACCTTAAGATTTCCGGGTGAAAGATAGGCTTGTCACTTCCCTCAAGATGGTTGTACCAGGCCGCTCTGTCAGTACCTTTTGCCATCTTGCCATAGTTGCCCGAGTGGGGACACAGCTCCTTCCCTCATTCCCCATGGCCCTACTAACACAAGTTTCCTGTGAGGAATGATCACATAGTGCAAAACAAATGAAATGTGACATTGGTCATAAATCAGATGCCACAAATACTAAAGCTCACTCGCTGCCTGTGCCCTTTCATGGGGAGCAGAAATGGGACTTAGGGGCAGCTAATATTGGTGGCTATCTCCTTAGCCCTAGGCCAGCCGCGAAGCTGCAGAGGGTCCACTCCTGGGTCAGATCAAAGAAGACCACCCTCTCTTGTTCTGGCTCTCCTATCTCCTGATCTCTCCAAGTTCTCATGCAGAGGAAGGTAAATCCCCAAAAGTCTCATACAATCTCTGCCCCCAAGGAATACCATACTTTCACCTTATCATATAAAATAATTTAGTTCAGTGGTTCTCAATCCTGGCTACACATTAGAGTCACCTGGGGACCTTTTAAAAAATTCCAGTGATTGCATGGTACCTACACAGATTAGGGCCAGGGTATGATTATGTTTTAAAAGCTCCCCATGTGGCTTAATGCGCAGCCAGAGTAAAGAAGCCCCCAGCTCTCTGCTCACTGTTTCAGCTCCTCAATGCCAGTACAAGAGTTTGCATCTTTTTTTGCATAGCAAAAGACTTAATCACTCCTTTCTCCCATGAGAAGTGAATCTCGGACTTCTGACCTTTAACAAAACAAATAGCAAGCAGAAACTTTTAAAATTATTCATTTTCCTTAAAGGCTGCAATGACCCCTTAAAGACTGCAAATTTATAGGCTGGGCTCAAGGCCAAGTACTTAGGCTTTTTTCTAAGCAGGGAAGCTTTCCCTGACCCAAGGGAAGACCAGTCTTAATTTGGTTCAGCAGGGATTGTGAGTTGAATCTCATCTCTCCCTTTTAGAACAAACATGGAGGGTTGTGACTTTAAAAATAATTATTTTTTAAATCCTTTTCTGAGTCACTGCAGTAAACACTGCCACATCTCCATTTCATTGAAACCTCATCCTATCTTTGCTAGAGTGATGCTTGAGAAGCCAAGTCTCCCTTCCTGGGCTCATCTCTGGTTCAGCATCTGTCTCTTCTTCCTCTTATTCAATTTCATTCAGGCCTTCCCCAAGGCGCAGTCTTGGCTCTCAGCTTTGCTTTCTTTTCACACTTCCTCAAATAAGTTAATCATGATGGTTATCTTCAGCAAGGGCATCCATCCTTTATTCTATAATAAGTATTGTGCTCAGGGCTGGGGATGCAATGGAGAGCTTACATCAATTGGCCCCTGCCTCACAGGGCTTCCACTCTGGTGGGAGAACATCAACTTATTCAAGAAAGGCACACAAGCAGACATATAAATGTAAGTTACCTGAAGGAAAGGGACAGAACTCTATAGGGGAGCGCCTAGTTTTAGAGATTAGGAAAACTGACTTTGGACCTGGGATCTGAGGGCTGAGAAGGTGAAATCAGCATGTGTGATGGTATTGGTCCTCCCCAAACAATACAGGAACTCTTTAAAGAGACATTGGGTCTCAGATTTTGCTATACCTAACTTTCAGTGTCAAGCTTCTGAAGCTCAGTAAATATCTATTAACGTAAGATTTATTCCAAATAGCAAAATATTTCTCAGGTGACTGTTATTTTTGCCCATCTAGCCTATCTCCTCCAAGCAGAGGGATGGATCTCTCCCTCAATTGAGCGACTCCCTTTTCATAGCCTGATCCTTTGTCCTTCAGCCATTCCTCTGTGGAAGGTCACGGCCTCCCATTCCCCGGGCCATCTTAAAGGGTTCTAGGGTAAGAAAGTGACCAGGTTGGAACAAACATGGCCTTTTCTGGGATTTTTCCATTCGGAGATGAAGGGGCAAGGAGATAAAACACATGGAGCTGCTGGTGGCCCTCTTCCCTACCACACAGAGAAGGCTTATCTTCAACAAGTGAAAATAAACAAAGAGAGACCAGATAATATGACAGACAGATGATGTCAAGTTCTGGAGCACTGATGTCCAGTTTCAATCCCAGATACCCCTGGAGCTGCCCTGATTCCTTCAAAACGTGCTTTAAGCTTGTGAACTACCCAGTATAAGATCCACAATTAACTTTAGTCAATTAGAGTTAAATTCTTCCCCCTTACAACTGACAGAGTCATAGCTAATATGTGTTGGCTGAACTCTAATTCACTAACAGATTTTGAGGGTTCTAATTTGTCTTTAATTAACGTAAAAATTGGTGGTCATTATTTATTACAAGTAAAATCAACAATCCATATGACATTGGAATTATAGAGATGAAAAAAGAAGTTACTGTTATCAAGCTCACAATCAACAGGGAAATACTCAACAAATAGTTACAATACAGTATTGAGATAGAAAAACCATTGGCAGTCAGGGACATGGCGACGGTGGAGGGGATTAAGTCCGAGACCATAATCAAAGCCAAAGAAAACAACTTTAAAATAGCTAACAAACAAATTCAAATTGCAAGGCCTGTCGGAATCATCAGCCCGGGTGAAGAGGGCCAATCAGCTTGTAAAAAAACAATTTCAAACTGCAGAGCCCTCCAAGATGAACTGCCCAGGTACAGGAGACCAATCAGCTCGGACTCAGAGGCATTAATAGTTCCCAGCCTAGCTCAGCTCGGGGGGGGGGGGGGGGGGGGGGCATTCCATTTTCGGATCCCCCCTCTCTTTGGCGAGCTGTTCTCTTGCGCTTTACAATAAAACTGTACTACTTAAACCTTGCCCCTCCAACCCGCGTTCCCATTCTTCTGCGACTGCCAGGTCACGATCCTGGGAACACACCAGGATCCTATATCAGTATGACAAGAGCAATGACAAAATATATACACAATACAGTAAGTCTAGTACTACATTACGGTTCTAATTTCATTTGCAATTTATGGAGAACTAATATTTAAATGGCATTTGCCCCTGTCCTCCGACTACCCCAAATGTGTAGGTGAACAGTTTATTTTAAAATAAAATACAGTTCTTAAAATATTACAATCACCCTTTCCTATTGTACTATATGCCCATTCATAAATTCAAATCAAGCAGCCCAATAAGCATGACTTTTCTCAGTTGCAAAGTAAGAAATAATTTTAGAGCAGGAAGGTATAGGAAATACTGTTGCAACATTTCCCCCCCTTTACCATGAATAGATTGGTTTTTATGCTTTCTTCATACATTTCCATTCCTTTAAACTATTTGTACTGGCTCCTTCTCAAGTTATGTCAAATTCTGTTTAAAATAGAAAGAATGAACTTGAACCCAAAGCTCTAATTTAAAGATAAGATGAGCTTCCTCAGTTTGTTTGTGATTTCCCTGGGTATACATTCATTGCCAGGTTGAGAGACCTGGAACACTTCTCAGGCAGAGGGACACAAGTGCACAGGCCCTGAGGCAGGAGTGGCTTGACGAATACGGGGAACAATAAGGAGGCCCATGTGGCTAGAACATGGCGGCAGGGGAGGGTTTAGAGACTATGTGACCTGGGGCAAGTTACCAATCTCAGTTTGCTTCTCAGTTAAATGGGGTGGTAACATTACCGATCTTACAGTGCTTGACTTAAAAAGTATCCAGTGAATGCCAGATGCTCTTTCCATAGTGTTGGGTCCAGTGTGAGTTGCACTAAAGATGCCAATTCTCCATCTGTCCTGGGTACAGTCAAGTCTTATCGCAACCTGAGTCACTGTCATTTGTTTTCCAAAACAACATTATCTCACTTGTTCCTTTGGAAGTTTATTTTTATTCTTGATGGATCTTTTTCTCTTTGGTAAGGTGACTTTGAATTACACTTATTTTCCCCAGTGTGTTAACAACAAGGCTCAGTGGAGTAATCAACAAGCAATATAAACAAGTTTTAAAATGTTTTCATTCACATAATAAGAACTAAATCATTTTGACCTCTATCTCCTAGGGTACCAATCAGCGTAAGTCTCCAGGGTGACTTTTAGCCACCTGTCAGTCTACTTATACCACATCTTCCTGATTTAATGAGGAAAATCATTATCATCATCAGATTTTCATTAACTGCCTGAAGCAGTGCTAAGGGGACAGAGAGAGACGCACAGAGAGAAACATCAGAAAGACCTAATGTTGCTTAAAGAGAGACATCCAGGATACATAAACTTGAACTGTCCATTCAGGTAGCTAGAAACACAACTAAGGATAATATATCCAGCTGCATTTTAAGGGTGGGAGCCAAATTTGAGTATATTACCTCCAAGATATTACTCCAAGCCAGGTCCTGTTCTAAGCAATTAGGATATATGACTGAATATCAGAAACTCCCTGCCTTCATGGATTTATAATTCATGAGAAGTGACAAACAAATATATATATATATATATATATGAATATATATATTACATTCTGTGGTCATTGGTCATTATGAAGAAAATAAAACCAGGTGGTAAAGAAAAATGGGGGTGGGAGGTGAGGAAATTGTATTATTTTAGAAATAATGGTCGAAAAGGCTTTTGTTATAAGTGATAGCTGAGCAGAGATCTTCATGGAGTCAGATATCTGGCCATGCAGGTATCTGCAGGAACACGTGTCAGGCAGAGGGACACAAGTGCACAGGCCCTGAGGCAGCGGTGGCTTGACATATACGGCGAACAATAAGGAGGCCCATGGGGCTAGAACATGGCGGCGGGGAGGGGAGAAGGAAAGACGAGGAGATAAAGTTAGAGAGGTGGTGGGGTAGAAGTATGGGGGCCTGGATTATGTTGGGTCTTGCAGGACATAGAATGGCTTTGGATCTTGTTCTGAGTGAGCCAGAAAGCTGCTAGAGGGCAATGGCAAAAGACCATTTAGAAGGTTTTGGCAGTGCGACAGCTGAGAGACAATGGCGGCTTAGACCATGTGAGTAGTACTGGAAGTGGAGAGAGATGGTCAGACTGTGCGTTACTTTGGGAGCAAAACTAACAAGATTTACTGCTGGATTAGATACGAAGGATAGGAGCAAGCAAGGACTCAAGGAGGATTCAAAGAGTTTCCACCTGAGCAACTAGGAGAACGAGCTAACACTGAGATACAAAAGAAACAAATCTGAGACTGGGGTAGGGTGGGATAGCGTGGGGTGGGAAATCAAGAGTTTGGTTTCTCCATATCAAGCAGGGTCAGGATTAGAGAAAAGCAAGTGTGACACTTGCCTTGGCAGAAAATTTAAGGGGCACCCAAAAAATCAGTACTGAAGATAAATATTTTAGTACAATATTTATTAGATCAAATGTACTGCAAAAAAATTGATGTGAACAAATATTAGAATTTTAATTAAAAATTGGCTCTTGCTGTGTGTTTTATGACCCTGCATTATTATGCAACAGGAGCTGTTATTTGCATCAGCCTGCAGTTACTGATAGAGCCCTTGTGCCTCTTTATGAGAGCTGACAATGGCGTTGGGAACAGATTAGGCAACCCAGGGCTTTACATATGGTCAGTGTTTTTAAATGTAGAACTTTTATTACCTTGTTCCACTTGGTTCAGAATACTGGGGTATGTTTTGATAAGGGTACATAGGAGCTCACATTTCTTTTGCCTCAGGCTCCACTATGCTCAACACGGCAACTGTATCCAAGTGGAAATGTTGAGTCTGGACATAGAATCTGGAGCACAGGAGAAAAGTCAGAACAGGAGACAGAAATGTAGGGTATGGGCACATACAAGGGCTGACAATTAAGTTCGCGAACTTCTTGCAGAAATGTTGCTAAACTTTTTTGATATCAGAGGGATTATTCATGATGAATTTGTACCAACTGGACAAACAGCCAAGTTTACTATTTGGAAGTGCTGAAAAGGCTGCGTGAAAAAGTTAGACGACCTGAACTTTTTGCCAACAATTCATGGCTCTTGCATCACGACAATGCACCAGCTCACAGGGCACTGTCTGTGAGGGAGTCTTTAGCCAGTAAACAAGTAACTGTATTGGAACACCCTCCCTACTCGCCTGATCTGGCCCCCAATGACTTCTTTCTTTACCTGAAGATAAAGGGAATATTGAAAGGAAGACATTTTGATGACATTCAGGACATCAAGGGTAATACGATGACAGCTCTCATGGCCATTCCAGAAAAAGAATTCAAAAATTGCTTTGAAGGGTGGACTAGGTGCTGGCATCAGTGCATAACTTCCCAAGGGGAGTACTTCGAAGGTGACCCTAGTGATATTCAGCCATGAGGTATGTAGCACTTTTTCTAGGATGAGTTTGTGAACTTAATTGTCTGGCCTCGTAAATGTGGTATTTAAAACCATGGGACTGGTTGAGGTCAGATGGAGGAAAAGCATGAAGAGAGAGGTGGCAAGAGGTCCGAGGAGTACACCTTAGGAAGGGACATCAGGAAATGAGGACAGACCAGCAAAGGTGACTAAAAAGGAGAAGCCAGGAGAGGACTCAGGAGAGTGATGTCACAGAGATCAAGGAATGAGAGCATTCTAAGAAGGAGGGAGTATAAAACTATACAGAGTTACTATGTTTTCATCTAAAAGATTGGTAAAGATTTTTTTTTTTCCCTTCAATTTTAATAGACTTGTAGTGGGTTGAATATGTCCATGTCTGAATCCCCGGGACCTGGGAATGCTACTTTATTTGGGAAGAGGGTCTTTGCAGATGTAAAGAGGAACTTGAGATGAGGAGATCATCCTGAATTATCCCGGTGGGCCCTGAATTCAATGACAAGTGTCCTTATAAGAGTAGAGGGACATCACCCAGCCAGAAGATGAGGCTATGTGAAAACCAACACCAAGACCAGATGCTGCCACAAGCCAAAGAAGCCATTGAGTATTGAGAGCCACCAAAAGCTAGAAGAGGCAAGAAGGGATTGTCCCCAGCACCTCTGTAGGGCGTATGGCCCTGCCGAAACCTTGATTTTAGACATCTGGCCTCCCAAACTAGGAGAGGATACATTTCTGTTGTGTTGTTCTGAGCCACCAAGTTTGTCGCAATTTGTTACAGCAGCCTCAGAAAACCAATATAAAATTCTATGATTGAAGGTGTCGGGAAACCAATTTTCTCACACATTACTGTTGGGTGGTAAATTGGAGGGCAACCTTTATGGAGGACAACTGGTAATATTTATCAAAATTTCAAGCACACGTATCATTTCAACCAGCAATTCCAACTTCAGGAATTTATCATACAGCTACACTCACACGCCTATAAAATTTTGTATGTACAAGATTATTTACTGAAGCATTCTTTGTAGCAATAAACTGGAAACAATCTAGATGTGTTGACCTTTGTGTGAAACGAGCTTGATTCTATAGGGTACAATCAAAACATAAACTGATGTTTTTCTCTCATTGTGAGGCTAGCTCTTTTCTGCCCCTTGGATGAAATCGCAAGCTATTCTCATTTTGTTTTTTCCCCGTCACTTAAGATGATAAAAATGCCCTTGGTAATTTTAATTACAAGATTAGGCCTATTGCATTAACCTCAATATCTAGCCCAGGGCAATATTGAAATTGTCATATTCTTAATCTACTGAAGGATGTCCCCTCCCCAGTAATCAGGGGTTGGGAGTCTGCCGTGGGGAAAGAGGCATGGCTGGCTGATTCTTATTTACTTACTGTTTTCTGGCTCCTCTCCTCCTCCCTGAGTCAGCCTCCGACTTCTCCGGGGTTCGAGGGCTGGGGTGGGAGGAGGAAAGAGAGATAAGAGGCAGAAAAAGCCTTAGTTGTTTGCCACAGATAACAATCTGGCAATGATGTCCTCCAGGGGTCAGAGTATACTAGTCAGATTCACACTAACTGTAACACAAACAATTCCAAATTAGAGTCACTTATGGTGAACATTTATTTCTCACCCATGTCACAGGCAACATGGATCAGCATTTGAGCCAAGTGGGGAGGCAAGATTCTGCTCCACAAGTCATTCAAAGCCCCCACTTCTTCCAGTCTGTGCTTTTCCATTCTCTAGGGCCTCATCCTGCTCTCCTGTTAGTGGAAAGAGAAAAAGCGGAGAACCCTGTGGGGTGTACTTTAGTTGGGAATATGTCTGTCCTACTACTTCTGCCCACACTCCATTGGCTGTCACTCAGTCACATGATCCCATTAAATTGCAAGGGCAGCTGGGAATGTAGCCTGTATGCCTGGGAGTTGGAATGCATAACATTATCTCTTCTATGTGGAGATTCCCAAAGCTGACTCTCTCTGGGCTGTTTTCACGGATTCCCAGAGATGCACCAAATAATGGCAACTTCCTTAATATGGAGAATTCTCCCTCTCCCTGGCTACTTATAATTCCTCGTAAGGCTGTGGATATCTGGCTGTCCACTCTCTCTGTTGGAGTCACATTATCCCTCCAGAAAAGTTCTCTTGGATGGAGTCCAATAGAACTCCAAGCTGGATCTTTCCAATTTGTCCCCCAATTGGTCTCCCAGGAAGTATCTATGCTCCCCATTAGCCAACTACGATCCTCCCACTCAGCCACCACTCTGTAGAATTTATTCAGAAGTGGGTCAAATGCAAATCTCTGTGTTCCTTCACCTCCAGGAGACATGTAATAAGCTCTCTTGTAACCTGCAGAATTTGCTTCAAGGTAGAAAGCAGTTCTCCTTCCCACCCTCATCTAAGGAAGACAGAATGCATAGCACAGGCAACTTTCTCTCCTCAGTGATCTCGCTAGATCATTTGGCCGTCACTAAATGGGTTTTCCAAAATGTCTTTTGCAAGTCTTGAACAGATGGTCTAGTATCTCACTCTGGAACATAGAGGTTCTTGACATATTGTTTTGCTTATGGTGTTTTCGGCATGTAAAAGATTTTTGTTGTTGTTTATTTGTTTGTTTTAATGTCGTCAAATTTGTCATTTTTTTTGACCCTAGGTCAAAAAGCATTCTTATCATGCTTCTGGTCTTACGAACTTTGATTCTTGGGGGGTGGGAGATGAGGGTAAGGGGGATCAAATATATGGTGATGGAAGGAGAACTGACTCTGGGTGATGAACACACAATGGGATTTATAGATGATGTAATACAGAATTGTACACCTGAAATCTATGTAATTTTACTAACAATTGTCGCCCCAATAAATTTAATGAAAAAAAAAAAGAACTTTGATTCTCCAGTTCTCCCATTACTAACTGAGCTTCTGTGGGCAGAATTACATTACAGTTTGAACCTTGGTTTATTTACCAGTAGAATGGAGCAATAATAAGCAATTCAGAGTCGTTGTGGGGGTTAAACATAGAATTACCTGTAAAGGGATCTAGCACAATGCTCAGACAATACAAATGTTCAACGAGAAAGATCTGCCTTTAATCTGTCCTAGAACAGAGATGTCCAAGCCATTTCTAAATAGAAAATAAATAAATAAATAAATAAAGATTTTAGACTTACGTTTCTAATTAACAAATGGCCTTGAAGAGAAGCCCTAACAAGAGTATAATTTGCTAGAACTCTAACCTGAACTTTGCCTGTCACATTTCTCTGGGTTACATGTTCTTATTTTTCAGGCATCATATCACTTATTTAAGGTAAACGAAGAGCTTGGAATGAAAATGAGGTTTAAATTTTACTTCATTTCCGCCAACCCCCAAACCCAGTCCTATAGAAACATTGCTAAATTGCAAAAGCCACCTACTGACACTGGAAGATCTTCTGTGAATAAAAAGTGCCCTGGGAAGACCGATAATGTTCTGAAATAAAACAAATAAAAAATATATCCAGCTTGCAATGGGCAATCCAGTTCCTGTTCAGTGTTTGGATAATATTTGGTTCTGACATAACAAGGGAGCCCTGTCAAGATTGCATACATGAGGACAGTGAAATGGGTGGTCCTGAGGTATGAACACAACCCATGGCGTATGCAGTAGATACAACGAAATCACAAGTCAAGCCTGAAAGTTTACTGTAAACTGCTAGATAGATGTCTTCTCTCACAGTCTGCTGTTGTAAATCATCTCTTTCTTTCTGGGAAACTGCATGTGTTTGAAAAATAGGTAGCTCAGATAATTTCATCAGTCAGATGAACATTTCAGCTGTTTCAGATTCCAGGGGCTTTGATCAAGCTCCTACTGTGTGTGGAGGTACGTGCTAGGGCCTATGGAGTTCTGAAATAATTAACAAAGGAGTTCTTTTTAAGCAAGCATGTGTATTTGTTCTTGGGCAATGTGTTTGTCTCCTTAAATTAGGGAGGAACTCAACACGTGTTCCCAGCTGAGGTCGAACTAGGCTATGCTCTGCCTTTTGTTTCAGCTCTCATTCTATAAACAAGTGTCCTTTTTGCAGTCTATTCAGTGCCGTGTTTTTTGCATTTTGTGTTTTCTATTGGTGATTTTGATGTTCAAAATAGTTCCCATGTGTAATGGGGAAGTGCTGTGTAGTGTTCCTAGGTGCAAAAGGCTGTGCTATGCCGTGTAGAAAAAATGTACGTTAGATAAGATTTGTTCAAGCATGAGTGACAGTGCTGTTGGCCATGAGTTCAACGTTAATGAATCAACAATACATGCTAAAGTGTCTTTAAAGAGAAACGCATGTGAAATCAGGTGTGTATTGATCGATTGATGAACATAGTGTGGCTGGAGGCTTACAGGTACGTAACCTTCTATTTTCCTTAGGAGAACCTTCTATTTTCCCTAATAAGAATCAAACGTAACAAGAAAAGTATAAAGAAAAAAGTTAAACTTGCTGTAATCCCATCAGTAAAGATGGCCACTGTTAATTTTTTTAAGACTAGTTTTTAGAACAGTTTTATGTTCTCAACATAATAGAGATTATTATGTATCTCCTGCCCCCACACACGTGTAGTGTTCCCCATTATTAGCATCACTCACCAGAGGTACATTTGTTACCAAGGATGAACCTATATTGACACATAATCACCCCAAGTCCATAGTTTACCTTAGGGTTCACTCTTGGTGTTGTGTATTATGTAGTTTTGGACAAATGTATAATGACGTATATCCATAATTATAATATCACACAGAGTATTTTCACTGCCCTAAAAATCCTCTGTATTCTGCTTATTTATTCCCTGCCCCCCAAACCAATCCCTGGCAACCACTGATCTTTTTACTGTCTCCATAGTTTTGCTTTTTCCAGATGTCATATAGTTGGAATCATATTCATACAGTATGTAACCTTTCACATTTGCTTCTTTCATTTAGTAATACACATTTAAGTTTCCTCCATATCTTTTCATGACTTGATAGCACATTTCCTTTTAGTGTTGAATAATATTCCATTATCTGGATGAAGCACAGTTTATCCATTCACCTACTGAAGGACATCTTTCAGGTTTTGACAATTATGAATAAAGTTGCTATGAATATCTGCATGTGGGTTTTTCTGTGAACAGAAGTTTCCAATTCCTTTGGGTAAATACCAAGGAGGATGATTCCTGGATTGATGGTAAGAGAATGTTTAGTTTTGTAAGAAACCACTAAACTGTCTTCCAAAGAGGTTGTACTCTTTTGTTCTTCTAGTAGTAATGCACGAGAGTAGTGGTAACAATGAGTAATGCTCCACAGCCTCACCAGCATTGGGTGTTGTCAGCGTTCTAGATTTTGGCCATTTGAATAGGTGTGTAATGGTACCTCATTGTTGTTTTAATTTGCATTTCCCGATGTCATATGATATGGAGCATCTTTTCATTTACTTATTTGCCACCTTTATATCTTCTTTAGTGATATGTCTATGAAGGTCTTTAGTCTATTTTTCAATTGGGTTTTTTGTTCTCGTATTGTTGAGTTTTAAGAGCTGTTTGTCTATTTTGGTAACACTCCTTTACCAGATGTGTCTTTTGGAAATATTTTCTTCCAGTTTGGGGCAGGTCTTCTCATTCACTTGAAATTGTCTTTTGCAGAGCACAAGTTTTTAATTTCAAATGAATTCTGGTTCAAGTTTTTTGGGGTTTTTTAAAGATTTTATTGGGGAAGGGGAACAGGACTTTATTGCAGAACAGTGTGTACTTCCAGGATTTTTTCCAAGTCAAATTGTTGTCCTTTCAATCGTAGTTGCAGGGGGCACAGCCCACCATCCCTTGCGGGAGTCGAACTCTCAACCTTGTGGTTGAACTCTCAACCTTGTGGTTGAGAGGACGTGTTCCAACCAACTGAGCCATCTGGAGCCCAGCAGCAGCTCAGCTCAAGGTGCCGTGTTCAATCTTAGTTGCAGGGGGTGGGGCCGACCATCCGTTGCGGGAGCCAAGGAGTCGAACAGGCAACCCTGTGGTTGAGAGCCCACTGGCCCATGTGGGAATCGAACTAGCGGCCTTTGGCTTTAGGAGCACGGACCTCCAACCCCCTGAGCCACCTGGCCGACCCCATCAACTATTTTTTTTCTGAGTCATTCTTTGGTGCTGTATCTAAAAAGGCATCACCATACCCGTCATCAAGATTTTTTTCCGATGTTATATTTTAGCAGTTTTTTAGTTTTATGTTTTACATTTAGGTCTGTGATCCATTTTGTCAAAGATCAGTTGACTATATTTGAGGATCTATTTTTGAATCCATTGATCTCTTTGTCTATTCTTTCACTAATACTCTACTGGCTTGATTAGTGTAGCTTTATAGTAAGTCTTGAAGTCAGGTTGTGTCAGTCCTCTAACTTTGTTCTCCTTCAAATTGTGTTAGCTATTATGGGTCTTTTGCTTCTCCATATAAACTTAGAATCACTTTGTCAATATCCACAAAGTAACTTACTGGAATTTTCATTAAGATTGCATTGAATCTATAGATGAGGTTGGGAAGAACTCACATCTTGACAACATTTAGTCTTCCTATCCACAAAAATGGAATATCTCTCTATTTATTTAGTTCTTGATTTTATTTATTAGAGTTTTGTAATTGTCCTCACACAGATTTTGTACATATTTTGTGAGATTCATACCTAAGTTGAAATTATTTGGGGGGGGGGGGGAGGTGCTAATGTAAATGGTATTGTCTTTAATTTCAAATTCCACTTGTTCATTTTTGGTATATAGAAAAGCAATTGACTTTTGTATATTAGCCTTGTATCTTGCAACCTTGCAATAATTGCTTATTAGTTCCAGGAGTTTTTTGTCAAATTTTTCAGCTTTTGTACATAGATGATAACGTCATCTGTGAACAAAGGTAGTTTTATTTCTTCATTACCAATCTGTATACCATTTATTTCCTTTTATTTTATTATTATTATTATAGTTATTTGCTATATAGTATATATATAATAGTTATATATATTATAGTTAAATATATATCTATATTATAGTTGCTATATATATTATAGTTAATAACTATATTGTAGTTATTATAATTATAGTTATTATTATAGTTAATTAAAATATTATTATTATTTGCCTTCTTGCAGTTAGCTAGAACTTCCAGTAAAATGTTGAAAAGGAATGGTAAGAGGGGACATCGTTGCCTTGTACATGATCTTAGTTGGAAAGCTTCAAATTTCTCACCATTAATATTTTAATGAATAGTATTCCTAGCTATTTTCTGTACATTTCTTCTTATGGGGAAATCCTAGTGACAAATCCCCGAATTGCATCTTACACCTTTGGCATGATATTGTAATACTGTTTCCATCTCATAGAAACAGATGAGGTTCTTAAGCAAGATATGCCAACCAAAGTGTCACTGATCTTTTCTTTTAAAGAGAGAAAATTAGTGTTATCCAGAAATCCTTGTTTACAGTTCTTGTTTAATAAGCTTGTTTATTTGCTCCTCTGAATATGTATGTGTATATGTATATATATGTGTATATATATATATATACACATATATACACACACATATATATATATACATATATATATATATAATTTATTTTCATCCCACTTAAAGACAAAAGAAATGTATTGGTCTGCTGTTGCTTTCTGGTCCAATTGCTGTGGACAACTTGACCACCTCAGGGAGCAGTGCAGGCTCACTTCAAGGAGCGGGAATTCCACCTCTCATCTCCAATGCAAACCAAGAATACCAGCAACAAACCTCAGAATAACTGAAAAAAAAAAAAGAATTTTCTGTCTTCAGAAAGGCACTGAAATAGTGTGGGTAACAGATCACAATAAATAACCAGTGTGTAGTATTTATTATGTGCTAGGTACTGTCAAAGAACTTTAGGCATTAACTCACTGAAAATTCCCAATGAACTCAAGAGGTAGAAAACATCATACGCATTTTACAGATGAGGAAACAGAGGCACAGAAATGCTAAGGAACTTGCCCAATATCACAAAGCCAGTAAGCGATAGAGCTGAGTTTCAACCATGGTAGTCTGGCTCCAGAATCTATGCATGCTCCCATAGGCTAATAGCCTCTCAAATAGCATTGCATTTATAGAGAGTAAAAGGTTTGAGAAACCAAGGTATAAAAGGCATATGAAACCCTTGTTTAAGTCTTAACGATTGCTTATCTGAACAGTGAAAAATGAGAAAAGGCACAGAAAGCAAGGTGAGGCGAAAAGAATTCAAGCAATTAGAGGGAGTCCCGCTGCTGCCATTTCTTGGCTGCTCTACTATAGAAACCTTACTTCACATCTCCAAGCCTCAATTTGCTCATCTGCCAATAAGTTCAATGAAACCTGTCTCACAGGGGTGCAGACAAGATGAGATGCTGCATCATGCCTGTGCCACACACTCTGCCTTCTTGTTCTCTGACTTCTGAGTGACTGTGGGAAGCTACTGTGCCTGATTGTCCCTCACTCACTCAGGTGCAGAACTCATATAACTTTTTAGTTTCACCCCAAAGAAGGCACTTACTCAGAAGCACTTGTAAGTAATGCAGATTTTACTGAGGACGGTGTAGGGGCAAACAGGAAGAGCTTAGTGTTTCTTTCCCCAACTCCCTTCTCTGCTAACCTGCCATGGGAGGGGATGGGGTAGGGGAAGTGGTAGTTAGAGCTTCTCTCTCTCTCTCTCTCTCTCTCTCTCTCAACATTTCTCCTCCTTTCTCTTTCTCTTTTTTGCCCAACTCCATACACTCTCAGCTTTTAGACTTCTTCCCCTCCAACATCTTTCACCCCAAGCAAGGTACTAACACCATATGACTTTGGCTCTAAGCCAGCTCTGAATTCTACACTAACACATGTAAACCTTATACACTGCTCAACAAACAAAGGGTCCTCAGTGATTTTATCAGACCCATTATTTGGTTTGCTATTACTGCATAGAAAACACCCCAAAACTTACCGGTTTAACGTAACAGCAAGTATTTGTTATCTCTCCCATGGTTCTTTGGGTTCACTGGGCTTAGCCTGGTGGTTCCCCTGTTCTACGTGGGGTCAGCTGGTGCGACAATCACCAGGAGGCTGGGATGTCCAAGGTGGTTTACTCACCTGGCTGGCAGGTGGTGCTGGATCTCCGCTGAGAGCTGAACTAGAGCAACTCAGTTCTCCCCCATGTGGCCTGTCCACTTTCTTGGGCTTCTCAGAATATGGCAACTGAATTCCAAGAAGGAAGATTCCAAGCACTTGGAAGCAGAAGCTACAGCTCTCTTAAGGCACAACCTGGGAAGATCCACAGTAAAAACTTCCACCACGTGCTATTGGTTAAAGCTATACCAACTCAGATTAACAGAAGGAGGGGCAAAGAATTTGTGCCATTGTTAATCCACCACGCCCCTCATCTTAATAAAGGATTGTCAACTACCAAAACTATTTTTTTAACCTATGCAAAATACTTGGCATGTAAATGTCAGAATGAAGTTTTCTGACTTTTCCTGTTTCTTGCAATGAAATGGGTGGAAATGCAAAAGATGGGAAGTATGGGCTAGGAATAGTCCCTAATTCTTGTATCTACATTCAAGTCCCCCTTTTGGCTTCATCTGAGGTCACAAATTCCAAATTAATTAAGATCACATTGATCAGAAAGCCCTTCTTTATCCCCTGCCCATCTGTGGAGTGCTGTTCACCCCTTCCCCCACCCTAGAGGAGGCCAGAGTGGGGAGTACACCCCCACATCTGTATTGCTCTCAGCCCCAGACCACCAGCACCATACCCATCTGAACATCTCTGTGCCAAGACCCTGATTTGCTTCTCTTCTCTTTTTTCCATTTTCTTTGCAGATTGTTTATTATCATGTGAGCGACACATTTGAAATCTGACGAGAAATCAAAAAGCAATATATTTTATGTTGCCAGTAAAAAGCAGTTGTCAGACCCTAGCGAGCCATGAGAGCCAAGTCCAAACATTCTCCAATAGCTGTAATGAAAAGGAATAAAGAGGATTCTTTTTAACTGCCCCACATTGGCCTCCACTTCAGCAATAAAACATTCAGCAATAACTTTGTAAACAGAGCTGAGGGAACTGGAAGAGAAAATCTACACGGTGACCTAAGTCATTCCTCTTTCTAATTAAAAGAATTTCATAAGTCTAGACATAGATGAACTTAAATGCCTCGAAAAGACAGAAAGTAATTTGGACAATAAAAATAATTAAGCTTTCCAAATATGTAAGAGCAATTTTGAAGAGACTGGGAAAATTTTTAAGAGACTCTTCCTTAGACATATAAATAATCATCTGGAGAACAACAGAGCTGGTTTTTAGGCAATTCTGAGAGGCCTGAAATAGTTTCATTTGAACTAAAATTGGGTGATCTCTGAAGACCTTCTAAATATATTTTATTCAGCTAAGTTTGGCCTTCTTCATGTGCATATTTTAAAGGGGGCAAACACCACCATGGGGTTGATCAGTCAAATTGTTCATGGTTTGCTTTACGTAAGAGGGATTGGATTTTAAGCCGTTGAATCTATTGATCTGTTCCTTTGTGATTTCTTCTATTGCTTTTATGCTTAGAAAGTCCTTCCTTCTCCCAAGATCAGTTCAATATTTGCTTATATCTACTTCCAGCCCTTTCAGGGCTCCCTTTTTTATAGTTAACTCCTTAAGTCCCAGAATTTATTTTACAGTATTGTAGTAAACATTTATTATATTTTTGGCTGAACAGCAATGTGGACACATCCCGTGTGTGTGTGTGGGGGGGGGGAGTTTAGTGAGTGATACCACCTATAAATTTGTACTTCCCCCAAGATAAAAGCCAGAAACTCAATGTTCCAGCTACTTTTGAAAATAGGGCGCAGGCATGTGATCAAGGCTCCACCAATCCATGGAACATTTCAATTTAGAAACTAGTAGTGGGCAGAGTGGGGGCCTCCAGAACATACTGGGGAAGGTGATGGCACAGGCCAAGATAGGGATGGCAGAGGTTTTGGTGGCACCAGCTTTTGCCTGGTCGCACAATGAGGTCTGGGGGCTGGCACTCAGGAACGGAGGAGCCCCAGGGTCTCCACTAGAGCTGACTGCTGCTGTCATCTGGGCTATTCCTGGCTGCAGAGTCCTCAGACCTCATCCCCAGCCTTCTTAGAGAGTCTCAGGGTCACCTAATACCCTTTAGTAATTTAATGATTTCCTTTTCTGCTTAAATTAGCTAGAGAGGGTTCTGCTGTCTTCAACCAAGAACACTGACCAATTCAAGTATGCTTTGAGGTAAGAATAAAACTTGACTTCTTTCGAGTAGATAATCAATGGCTTCTATATACATTGTTGAATATAACAACAATAATCCATTTTTACACCCAACTAACTTGAAGTGCTAGCTGCTAAATTGAATGCTTGTGATCCTCCAAAATGCATATGTTGAAATCGTCATCCCCAATGTGATGGTATTAGGGGTGGGCCGTTTGGGGGTCATTAGGTCATGAGAGTGAAGCCCCTATGAATGGAATCAGTGCACTTATAAAAGGGACCCCAGAGAGCTCCCTCACCCCTTCCACCACATGAGGACCCAGTGAGAAGATGGCTGTCTAAGAACCAGGAAACAAGGCCTCATGAGACACTAAATCTGACGGCACTTTGACCTTGGACTTCCCAGACTCCAGAACTGTGAGAAATAAAAAACCATTGTTTATAAATTACTCAGTGTATAGTACTTTGTTACAGGAGCCCAAACAGACGAAGACACCATCTTATTCTTTTAAACACAGTGGGGCAGTTTCTGAGTTCTTGATTGTGTTTGATTGATCAATGGTCAGTTAAATTGTCTGGAAAAAGGAAGGAAAGCAGACGACCACAAACCTTGTTCTGGACTGTGACAGTGAATCTCTGCTTTCTAATTTCACCTACAGATAATTGTGTTCTTGCCTTGACTGCTATTCATATCATTTAAAGTAATGCGATTTTTACATTCTTAGTCACCACTCTAATTTTTTTCCTTCAATAAAGCCAACTGTGGAAATGTCTAACCCTCTCCATACTTGTGCCAAGCAAATATCCTAAGGGCAATTGGAGAATTTTGTTATTTAGCTGTTTGGGACTAGCAAATAAAAATTTGGATGATGAACAGAATTTTTCTATGTCACTGTACAGAATAGTTGGTAAGAAAAGTGAGGTCAAGAAAGATTTAGTAACTTGCCCTAAGTCACACAGCTAGTAAGTGGTATGGCTGGAATTCGGAGCCAGACAGCCTGATTTCAGAGCCTGTGCTTTTAGCTATATAGTATACATAATGGATAACTTATGGCATAGATATACTGCCATGCTAGTTCAGAATACACAAATAGATTATTGCTGGAACAGAACAGCAAATACAGAAATCAAATAAAGACAGGTTTAGGAAATATGATAAAGGTGGCATTTCAAAATCAGAAGAAAAAGAATGAACTGCTATTCAGTAGAGTGTGTTGGAATAATTGGTGACCAATTTATGAAATTAAAATCAAGTTCCTACTTCACACCATATAAAATAAAAATAGACTGAAAAACTGATAGGAGAAAAATCAGTTATTGATTGAGGTAGATTTTCCTCATGATGAAATGAAACCAAGGAGACCACTATATCGGAAAAAAACTGACAAATTTGACTACATAAAATTGGGGGAAAATCTATTTGGCAAATTAGAGTAAAATGAACCAACATAGATCACAATATAAGGAGTTCCTACAAAATCAATAAGAAAAAGTCAAGCAACTCAACAGAAATATGACCAAATAATTTATAGTGTTAAGGACATTCACTGAAGATCTAGTAATGGTTAGTAATTATTAAAAAGAAGCAAACTCCTGCTACAAATGAAAGAAGTGGATTTAAAATAGTGACAAGATTCCATTTTCCACCTGTTTCCTGGCACAAATATAAAATTTTGATTACCTCCGGTGTTGGTAAGCATGTTGAGAAACAGGCACTTTCAGATATTCTCATGGCAGTATGAACTCATAAAGCTTTTCTGGAGCATTATTTAGTGATATCAAAAATATATATGGGTTTAATCTATGACCCAGAAATTCTACTTTTAGAAATTGAACCTTCAGAAATACTTGTGCCAGTGTGTACAGATATGTGTATGAGGATATTTATTGCTTTGTTGTCTATAACCACAGAAAATAGATGCAATTTAAGTGCTCATCAGTTGGAGACTGGTTAAATGCATTATGGTATAAATAAACAAGAACCATTATGCAGGCTTTGGAAAGAATAGAAGAGATGTATGTTGATCTGGAAAGTATCCATCAAATATAAAGTAAAAATAAAAACTATTGCAGAACAGTATAAAATTGTCCCAGTTGCTATCTGAAGGGAAGGAAAATTGAGAATGGGGAAAAGAAAATTTTTTTATACATATGTGTAGTTTTTATTTTTTTCAAAGAATGTTTGAAATGCATAAAAAAAATTGTCAGGAAAGATTCAAATGTAACTCGCTAACAGTAATTGAACTGGAGCATTGGACTGGGAAGTGTGGGCTAATGGAGGGTGGGAGTATGTTTTCAACTCTATGTTCTTTGACATTTTTGCAGGAAGTATGTGTTAATTTTGTATTAAAAATAAGAGAAAAACAAAATGCATAAAAAGTAGAAGATATAGTCACTATGGTCAGTCAGCAGCTTTTACTCTTTTCTCTTTAATCTCTCTCTCCACAAATAGAAAGAATGACTGAGTTTATTTAGAAGCTGAAAATACTCCAATCAACAAAGCTTGATGGCATTTATTCTAAAGGACTCAGGGAATGGGAAGTTATTACTGCAAAGCCATTAACTATTATTTTTTAGTTCTTCAACAGGATAAAGGAAGCTCTCATAAAATGAGAAAAGGTCACTCTTCTATTCAAAATGAAAAAAGGATGACCTTAGGTTTACAGGCATTTTTAAGTTTGTATTTGTCACTTGAAAGATACTAGAGATGATCCTTAAACAAGTAGAAATGCAGCTGTTGGGATAAACATAAAGTTCTGGGGGGTAGGGGAAGGGGTGACATCATAACAAAGTGGCCTCTTAGGCTTTCCAGTCACACTCAGATGGGTGGGACCGCTTGCCCTTTGAAGGTGGCTCTGAGCAGAAACAAACACACTAGTCATGGAATCAGGAGATTTGGGTCACATCCGCTGTGCCACTTTTGAGCATGTGGGGTATGATTGGGACCTGGCCACAGAAACCCTGCTCACCTGGCTTGAGTCAGTTCATTCTCTACCAAAACTTCCAGCTAGATCCAGGTTATAAAGAAGCTGACGATCTTCAGCTCCTCATTCTTCCATGTCACCTCCATTTTCAGTTACCTCTTTTCTCCTGTGGTCCCTCCTCAAACTTCACATCCAATTAAAAAAAAGGCTCTTCTTCAAGTCACTTCAAGTCACCTATAGCCACCTGACGTTCCCTATATCTCTCTTCTCTCCACTCTCAAATCTATATAGCTGAGGAGGTCACTGACCAATTTTCAATGATGCTTGTGTGGTGTGTTACTCTGATAGCCCGGTATGGAACTACTGGGGCACTTGGCTTCACAAGGACCTCATGCCCTAAGATGTGGGACGTTGCCTCCAATAAAAACTGGGGTGGTATTAGAAAAGGGAGATGGAGGTGAGGTAAACCATAAACGTTCACTACAATCACATTGGACAAATCACCAAAAATACCTGAGTCTCATTCTCTCATTTGTATAATGGATGTAAAATACCCATCTCACGAAAATATCAAGGGGATTAAACAAAAGCACTTGTAATTAAGACAGCACTCTTCAAATATAGGGTATTCATATCACGAATGACCTTGAGTAATAGAAAGAAACAAGCTAAATGTGTGCAAAGGAAAAAAAAGTAGAAAGGAATGAATAAAAACGTACGTCATTCACAAGAGAAAGGAAGATGACGGCAGAAAAAAATAACCTAGGCCACGAATTAAAAACTGAAGGAGCAACATGGCAATTTGTTGAAGAATAACTGCTGAGGTTGGCAGAGGAAAGCTCTGTCTGGAATTGGGAGCAAGGGAAATCAGCGTGCTGAGGGACCAGGGGACGCTCGGTCTTTGCTGCCAGCGGTTGGGTACGGCAGTAGCAAACAGCAGTGGTAACCCGCAAGGAGCTCCAAAGACAGATGTTAGCGTTCTTCTGTAGACAAGAAAAATGCTGAGCTTTCCTCTCAAACTGTAAATAAAGGCGTACTCGGCCTGCCTCTGTTCCCTGGCTCCCTGGACGGCCTTGGGTCGGCACTACACACATTTGGAAAGATAAAGGCTTTAAGGTTTGTTTTATGAAAAGCAAACATTTGTCCAACATTTAACTTGGTAAGAGCTGTGTGGGCAGGGTCATTAGATAATGCTTATTTCTCTGGAGGGAATAGGCTTTTTCACGCCAGTGGGAGAATGGTGGCTCCACAGAGTAGCAGCTTTGAAAGCCAACATCTGGTTTCAGTCTCACCTCTTCCAAAACCCCGTCAAGTGCTTCTCAGACCTCTGTGCTCCATTTTCCTTATCTTTAGAATGGGGCTAACACAGATACTTGCTTGATACATCTGATGTAAGCACTCAATGCATTAACACAGGAAAAGTTCTAAAGTGCAAAGAACAAATATTAACTAAGACTATTATCGTAACTAATCAATCAAGGGAGATCGCTCATCTCTGCAGGTGTGAAATCAAGACTGCAATGAAATTAAAAATGTCCTTTTGGTTGCATTATCTCCTAATCTGAAATGTCCCCTGAGATCAAGAGGGGACAAAAAGAAGAAAGGTGACTACTTGTTAATATCCACAGGGCCAGGACAATATCTGTCCTGTTTATCGCTTCGTTCCTACCATATGGAAGAGTGACAGGTACATATTAGGTGCTCAGTATGTTGTGTGTCAAGCTTCCACATGTATTGCTTTATGTATTTCTTAAAATATTAAAAGGTAGACATTAATCTCCATTTTACACATAACCCAAATACAACAAGACCACCTTAAAAGAAACACAATTCTGATCTGATGGCGCTGAAAGCAACAGAAATCTTTAGTGAAGTTTGTATTGAGGTGAGAGCAGGATAGAGAAATGCATGATGATAAAGAAGGAAATACATTGCACAACCACTGCGAGACCCCCTTTTTAAAACTCAAAATTCCGCTCACCCAGGAGCTGCTCACCTCATCTCTTCTCTCCACAGCGCCAAACTCTCCTCGCCACCGAATTTCCCTGTACCTCTCTCCACTCTCAAATCTTTTCTCCTTGTGGTAGTCCGATATCTTTTTTCCTTTTTTGCAAAATTTTGTCTTATTTATACAACATATTAAATTAGTTTCAAATGAAACTATGACATAATCCCTTATCTTTTAAATTCTTATGTTGATTGTGGATTAACCACAAATCCCACCACAGTCTTCCCCGAGGACCTTGGCCATTCATTCCCATTTGTGTTTGGTCATACTTGCTTCTCTGCGTGGTTTCTGACCCTGCAGGAAACGTTTCCCTTAGCTTCCACAATCTCCATCTTGACACTTGTCCTTATGTATTTCTCCCCAAGGTCAATTCTCATCACCACCGTGACTACTGTCTCCTCTGGCTTCCAGGCACATCCCACATCCTCCTTTTCGCTCAGAAAAGGGCGTCTCTTCCCTGTGTACCAGGACTTCTCTCATCTGGAAATTTTTAATTCTGGATGCATTTTTAATTCTGGTGATTCATTTGTCAGTGATCTGCTCAGAGCCATGTAGAATAGAATCATAACTTTATGCATTAAAACATGAACCCATTTGTAATTCCTGTCATACACATTATTACAAGACAAACCCTTTACAAACAAATGTGGGAAGCGTTCCTTATAACAAAGCAGTTGCCTCTCCACTTGATGCCGTAGGAACTGAGGCCTGTTTTCAACCGTGGCCTCAATTGATCTGGACTCCAAGGCCAAAGTTTTCTACATCCTTCACTGTTTGGCTTTACTTAGCAATATTTTCTGCAAAATGGTAATGAAAACTATGTATTTACATAGGCAAATAGATGCCTTCACATTTCTCATGCTTTGCGACCCGTGTGTTCAAATTACTCGTTTACTCCATGATTTAGATTCCCCGTCAGAATGAATTCTCTGCTTGTCAATAAATTTGAACTATGACAAAAGACACTTCCCACTGCTGTGAATTTTCTGATGCTAAATCAATGAAATGTATAACTAAGATAAATTCCACTTTCATTCCCCAGTATGAATTCTCCGAGATGAGTAAGGAGTACGCTGGCTAAAGGTATTCCCACATGCTTTACTTACAGGGTTTATTCAGTGTATGAATGGCCCATGTCCATTAAAAATGTCTCTGCATTACTCGCCCAGGGTTTTTCTCCAGTGTCAAGTTTGTAATGTTGATAGATGTTCGAGCTCTGCCTGAAGGACTTCCTACAATCATTACATTCATAGAGAATTTCTCCCATATGAATCCTCTCACTTTAGGCGAGGCTAGACTTGTGGCTAAAGGCCTTGCCTTCTCATAGTCATTCTATTCGTAGGTTTCATCTTTATTATTCATTCTTTGATGCCTAGTAATGTCTGAGCATTTGCTAAAAGTACTTCTACACCCATTACATTCATAGGCATTATCCACAATATGAATTCTCCAACAGAGAGTAAACATTAGCATGGACTAAAAATGCCTTTCACATTTGCTATATCCTCAGCATCTTTTCTCCAGCATATATTCCTTGAGGTTGGGTAAGACCAGAGCCATGACTAAAGATCTTCCTACATTTATTTTATTCACAGATTTTTGTATCCATTATGAATTCTGTGATATTGGTAAAACTGTGAACATTGATGAAGGCCATCCCATAATCCTCACTCGCAACGAATTTCCTCATAAAGTGAAATTGTGGCTCTGAAGCAAAATAATTAAATCCTTTTCAAATTCACTACAATTCAAGATTTTCCTTTTTACATAGGCAATTTTATACTTTATTATAAATGTGTTTCTTTTGAAACTTTGACCAGTGGATGATAGGTATGTGTTCTTGTGGGAAAAGACTGTTGGACAAAAACAAACAACAAAAGAACTAACTTCAGATGAAAACATCACCCAAACTTGTTATATTTATGGCTTTGTTCCCAGAAGGAATTTCATTATAACTACCTTTGTCCTCAAATTGATCATCCCCTTCCCATTTTTGCCAGAACAAAACATCTTTAGGTTATGGCTTACAAGATTTTCTCACCATTAACTTCCTGTGTAATTCTTGATAAAAATCCAACCTTGGAGTTCACCTCTTTGCCACATACCCACACTGCTTTCCTTTCTGTCAATAGCTGGCACCCTCGAATGTGTTTCTGATGAAACACAGAATCAGAACTAAAAACTCACAGCCACTACGATAGGCAGAATAATGGCTCCCCAAAGATGGCCACATCCTAATGCCTGGAACCTGTGAATATGCTACTTTACACAGCAAACAGAACTTTGCAAATGTGACTTAGTTAAGGACCTTACAATAGAGGAGTATCCTGAGTTATCCAGGTGGGCCAATGTAATCATAAGGGTTCTTAAAAGTGGAAGAGGGAGGCAGAAGAGAGGAAAGATGGAGGGACATGTCCCTAAAGAAGGAAGGTTAGAGCGATGGGATTTAAGAATTCCATCTCATGGCTTTGAAGATGGAGAAACAGAGCCATGAGCCTCTAGAAGCTGGGAAAGACAAAAAAACAGATTCTCTCCTAGAGCTTCCAGAAAGAAACACAGCCCTGTGATATTTGCCATTAGCTGACAGACTCTTGTCAGACTTCTAACCTCCAGAACTGTGAGATAAAAAAGTGTGTTGTTTTAAGCTACTGTGTGCAGTAATTGTTACAGAAGCAATAGAACACTAACGCATCCACTGGGCATCCATAATGGTGTAAAGGGTAGAGCTCTCTTTACACCCTTCATTGTGGCCGGCATGCGAGCTCGCCTCTCTCATCTCCCTTCAGGAGAGAAGCTGCTGTGAGAAGTGTAGTAGCTGACAGCCTCGAGCTGCTGTACCTTTGAGGTCCATCTACATCAAGGACGCTCTCTCCCTGGGCTGCTCCCAGCCAATGAGGATGGAGAGGGTACTAGAGCCCAGCCCCTCTTCCCTAGCAGGGGACTCCTCTAATAGGCAGTCTTTCATCTGGGCGCCCCATCAGCTTGGCTGAGACTTCCTCAGGGCTGCACTGCAAACTGAAGCTCTTCTTATTCAATTCTCCTTCCTTCCCACACTTTCTTCACAGATGTGAAACTTCCCTCTTGCTTCCTCTCTCCTTTATCCTACGGGCATGTCTCCCAATAAGTCTCTGTATTTCTAATTCTATCTTGGCGTCTGCTTCCTTTAAGATCCAAAATGACACATCTTCTAAGGCCCATCTCCAAAGCCCTCATGTCCTTGTATTTAGCCATGAAAAGGGCTTCTATTGGCTCCTTTCTGACTCACCATTGCCGCTTCATATTTTTCTAAAGTAATATAATCTGGCCTCTCTAGCTTTCTTTAATTCTCCTTTTCACCTCTCACCCTAATGGAACCCATCCAAACCTCAATAACTGATTAAGCAGGCAAAGAATCCTTGCTCATTTCAGGTATATTGTATCATACAAAGCGTGTGTGCGCACGCGTGTGCGTGTGTGTATGTGTGTGTGTAGACAAGTGCAAATATTCATAATCTAATAGCTTTCTTTCTCTGTCACATGAAGATAAGGAACTCAAGGCTCAGAAAGATTGAGTAACTTGGCCAAGGTCACACACTAGCACATGATGAACTCACTTTCAATGCCAGACCTAGCTGCAAAGCCCATGCTATTTCAACCAAACTGTGTACAATTTGTGTCCACAGATGTATTTGTGGAGACTCCCATGGGCGTTCACTCTAGAATCCAGATGCATGTGGAAGAGTAGTGGGGAGAATCACATCAAGACCCTATTTGCAATAGGAACAGAGGATCCTCCTGGGAAAACTCAGCCCAGGCTAGAGTCAAGTGCGCAGCTGTGCTCCCAGCTCAGCAGGGTTACCACCGGAGGGAGGGTGGGAGCCCAGCATGGAATCTCACAGTCACTTCCACAGTCTGCCTTCTGATTCAGCCCCCATGGACTCACACCGGAGTCCTGGGAAGAAGGAATAGAAACAAGCTGTTTTAAAATATATTAATAAAGATGAAAACACCCAGTGTTAGCACATCCAGTTTTAATAAAACAAAGATGAAAGACATGCAGAGCACAGACACAGCGTGGGAAATGTCAATCACAAATAAAGCCCCTTTCTACGCAGGCAGAGAAGCAAGAGCAGGCTAGGATGGTCTGAGTAGTCCTGCAAGAGAGGCAAATTGCCAATAAGACAGGAGCCGGAGGAGGCCAAGGGGATAGCAAGGTAAATATTCAAGGGACAGCTGCTCACCACTCCTGCAGCGCTAAAAACACCAAGGTTAGGCTCGAGAATATTAAATGCTCTATAAAATGCCCTCTATGCTCTGTAGCAGCAAGGAGCATTCCATATCTGTGCTTTCCTCCCGCTTTATTTTTTTTTTCTCATTTAAAAGGGAGGTGGTGCTTCCTAGGTTTTGAAAACATTGTTTTTAAATTTGCCCCCTTGAATTAGCTTAGCACAGTGCCTGGCATGTGGACTGAGTTTAAGAAATGAATGAGAGCTAGTCTACCTAAAATAAAAGAAGCACAGGTGTCCTCTAGACAAGTTGGAAATTAGAAGAAAGAAGAGACCACCCCCATCCCAAGCTCCTTCGCAACAGTCAAGTACCAAATTTTTCAGTTGGTCTGAAAACCTGTGATATGAGTTTGTCGTTTCATGGCCGGAGACATCCCCTAGACTGTACACTGCTTGTTAAAAAACAAAGCTGGCTTCTTGAACCATTCACCCAGCTGAGAGGCAGCATCAGCAAAGATTTGAGAAAGACAATGCCCTCAAAGACCTTTTGGCGATCCAATAAGTCAGGGCTGGATTTGCACTGGTACTCAGAGTCCCCACCCATCCCCACGTCAGCTTTTATCTAGGCCTTCTCGTCTCTTACCGCTTCCTCTTACTCAGTGGACTCCAAAGTGCATGCATGAGACAATTCACTGCTGGCTAAGAAGCTCTCTTTCCTTTTCTTCATCTTATCCTTTCAAAATTTCTAGATAATTTATAAATAAAGGAATAGACCTAGAGTTGGGAGTAGTACATGCACAAAAACGTTTGGCTTTAAAAGTTTAGAGGGGATAGACTTTAAAAGTTTAGACACCAGATTTAGTCTCTCATATTTTGAACTTTCCAGATCCTTTAAGGTTGTTCCTTTTTCAATCTTTCACTCACCATGCATTCATTGAGTACCTACTATGTGCTACCCCTGTTCCAGGTGGGGAAATACAAAATTAAGATGAAAAATTTCCTTGAACTTACTGGGAGATAGAGTTAAAAAATTATTCAAAATATGAGATGTTGTATGTAATAGGTCCAATTTAAAAATTAAGCAGGTCAAGGGACTAGAGATGATGGGAGGTATTATTTTGGATGAGGTGATCAGGGAAGGCCTCTCTGAGAAGGTGGCATTCAAACACAAGTTTTAAGTGAAATAAGGACATGAGCCAAACAAGGACAGGATAGGCTGTTGTGACAAAGAAACCCCACGATACAGCTTCCTAAACAAGATAGATATTTCTCTCTCACCTAACAGACTAAATACAAGTAATTCAGAGCTGATATAATAGGGAGCTGGAATCTTTCTCTGGCTTGTCTGCCATCCCCTACAGGAGGGGTGAGCAAACTTGGTCAACTCATGGGCCAAATCCAGGCCATTGTCTGTTTTTGTCAATAAAGTTTTATTGGAATACAACTATGCCCATTCGTGTACATAATGTCTTGGCTTCCTTCATGCTCCAGGAAGAGATGAATAGTGACAGAGAATATATGATCCGCAAAGCCAAAAATATTTACTATCTGCCTCTTTACTGATATGTACTTTAGCTTATAGTTTAGAGAACACATTTTAGTGTCACCTTTCCCCCGGTAAGCAGTTAGCTTCACTGAAGCAGGAAAGACCCAGCAAAGAGAGGACCAAGGGCCATTTCCTTGGTCCTCACTATCAAGGTCATTCAGAGACACTGGGGATGAAGAGCATGTAGCAGATTCTGTAGCAACCATGTCCTTTCTCCCCACTTTCCCATCATGGGATTTTGTGTTGTGACCCCCATCAGACCTACCATCCCTAAAAACAAACACTCTCATCCCACACCCTGGTTCTCCTACCTCTCTGCTCTCTAGTCTATAACCCCCAGGGGCAAGGTCGTGAGGCCCAGCTGGGGGACAAAGAGCTTCTGGTGTGCGTATTGCCCAGTCAGTGTAGGAGGGGCCACGGCACGGAGGACTCACTGCACTGGGAAGCCTAAGAACAACTGGCTTCCTGAAATAAGGAAACCCCGGTAGGTCGGCAGGGCAGGAGGATCAGAGAATAGAGACGTGTCACTCTACCTGAAACACCACCTCCAGGGGGCAAGGGCCTGTAGGCCCAGCCCATGTGGCCCTCAGCTTCACAGAGACCAATGCTATCATGTGCTTCATGGACAGATTACACCCCCCGGAGAGGGGGGGCCAAGGCCCATTAGAAGAATGTGGGTCTGCATCTTGTCGAGATTTCACAAAGAGACAAAGACAAAAGGAGCCTCTTCTTTCCATCCCCTGTGTTTGTGAAGTTTGTCAAGAATGAAGCCACTCCAATAACATCATGATTTGTGGCTATGAGGTCTGACACCATCATACTTCATTGCCAGGGCTGTGTTTAAAATCACAGATAACATAAAGAGCATGAGGCTTGAAAGATTATACATAGATTATTTCAAGAGGCAGTGGTACCTCTTGTAAAGTTTTGGGGGCAGGACCATCTTCCATCTTCTAGCTTGTGTTATAACAGGATTCCCCTGCCCCACTCCCCCATCTTGGTGTCAAATTAGGAGGGGGCACATAATTGGACCCAAAGAAAGAAGCCAGGATCTGAGATGCCATTGTATCTGGGGCTTTATAACCAATCGAGGAGCATCTCTTTTAGATTGGTTCTCTGTGTTAATCACAACAGCATGAAAGGTTGGGGTGAGAGGAACCAGCAGTACTGTGTTCATGGTGGCAAAGTGAAAAGGGAGAACTGATCACCGTGCGTAGGAACAAGAAGGACTGGGGAGTGGGTCACTCTGGCCCACGACCAAGAGGCAGAGTGTAGGTGAGTAAAGCTGCTTTGGGATAGAGAAACAGGGTTGGGCACCCTCTGCCTTCCGCCAAATCCCTCTGGAGGCCCAACCCCTCCTGGCTGCTCCTTTTCCAGAACCAACTCTATATTTGGGAAAGCTCTGTGGTTTGTACTAAGGAGAATATGACTGATACGAGCCCAGCGTGGTCCCAATCCTGACCAGCTGCTTTTTAACAAGGATGAAAGATAGAATCTGGTGCTGTAGGAGGGAAGGCATTCGAAAGCCAGGACAGAGAGGCTTGGAGGGGGTGCACCTTCTAATGCCCCTTAATGCACACCCGACAGATGGCTGTCTCCTGGGACCTGGAGTTCAGGGAGGCACCTGGTTTTCTAAAGGGTACACGGAGGAGAAGTTAGAGGGATGGAAGCCTGGGAATAGGGTCCTATCCCAAGAGAGGAAAAAAGTTTTTATGGTGTGAGGGTGAGAATTCTTGATATAACTATTCTGAAAAACAGTTTGGTAATTTCTTAAAACGTTAAACATATACTTACCATAAGACTTAGGCATATCATTCCTGGGAATTTGCCCTAGAGAAATTAAAGCTTAGGTTCACATAATAACTTGTACACAAGTGTTCATAGTAGCTTTGCTCATAATTGCCCCAAACTGTAAACAACCTACATTGTCTTCTATAGGTGAATGGATAAACCCTCTTTGGTGTAGCCACACAAAGGAATACTGCTCAGCAATATAAAAGAAAAAAACTATGGATACACAAACTTGAATGGACCTCAAATGCATTATACTGAGTGAAAGAAATCAGACTCAAAATCTTCATACTGTATGATTCCACTGATATGACATTCTTGAAAGACATACTGATAGTAGAGAACAGACCAGTGGCAGCCAGGGGTTGGGAGCAGGAGAGGGTATGACTATAAAGGGCAACATAAGGGAGTTGTTTTTTGGTGATGATGGAACAGTTCTGTTACTTGATTAAGGCAATGAATACACAAATCTATACATGTCCTAAAATTCATAGAACTCTATATACACATCCCAAAAAGTCAATTGTACTGTCTGGTCATTTAAGATACTTAAATATGTTTTTAATACATCTAAAAAAGGAGTGCTTGATATGGCTTGTAGAGACCTGGGTACCACTTCCTGGCAGGTATGACATCCATCCATCTATTCACCCATCCTTCCATCCACCCATCCCTCCATGCATTCATGCTGGGCAGGTATACAGGATGCACAGACAGAAGGCAGAGTTTCTACTCCCTAGGAACTTGTCTAATGGAGAAGACCAAGACGTATGCACATGACTTGGACATGATTTGATAGAGTTATGTACATAGTGGTATAGCTGTGCCTAGGAGGGAACCCCAAGTGCAACTGGGAAAGTCATAGATAGCTTTGCCTTCAGAGCCTCTGTTTCCTCATTTGGAAGTTTGGAGAAAGCAGGTCTTCCTGTCTCAATTATATTAGAGGTTTGTTGGAGGAATCAAATTCATGAGAAGGTCTGTGACCTACAGAGCATGGTCATAAAGTCTTATGATCATTCAGATTTAGAAGGAGCTGTTTGGTCTCTCAGAACAAATGGGTGGTTTTAAGAACAATGATTTTGTAGGTACTCTGTTTCTCCGAAAATAAGACCTAGCCGGACAATCAGCTCTAATGCATCTTTTGGAGCAAAAATTAATATAAGACCTGGTATTATATTATGTTATATTATGTTATTTTATATAACATGGGGTCTTATAGTAAAATAAAACTGGGTCTTACATTAATTTTTGCTCCAAAAGATGCATTAGAGCTGATTGCCCGGCTAGGTCTTATTTTGGGGGAAACACGATAAGGTTATAGGGTAAAGAAGACAGGATCTCTGCATCTTCCAGGGCTGTTATGAAAAATGTTTTTATAAATTTGCTTTAAAAGTTTTTTCAATGGAAACTGAATTTTACTTCTATTCAGGCTTTCCCCTGCTGTGCTAACAATTTGATTTCTACAACACTAGCTACAAATGAAAATAAAACAGACCTCTTGTAGAAGTTATAAACTAAAATCAGATGTGATGTTTTTTCTACTATTCATCCTAAAAGATCTTTCAGACTCATTTTTTGTTTTCCTATAGAAAATAGATCTATAACCAATGGGTGAAAGTTGAAGGTAGACTTTATTTTGGCTCATTCATGGAAGAATATTTTAAAGATTAAAATGAATACTAATAATTACTTTTTGAGAACTTATTATATGCCAGGTATTGGGCCAAGCATTTTATAGTCATTATCTCATTTAATTCTATCAATAACCCTAAAGGTAAATGCTACTTTTATTTTGCAGATGAGGACTCTAAAGCTCAGAGGGGTAAGTATTTGTTCAAGTCATCCAGAAAGTCAACATTAGTGCCAGGATTCCAATCGAGGTGTGTAAATAACAAGCACAAGAGATAGATTGAGAGAGAATATTTTTAACATATTTAATAAATGTTTGGTATCAGAATATAATAGAGAGCTCATAAGCCAATGACAAAAAGAAATGGATAAAAAAGGAATAAAAAGAAATTCACAAAAGAAAAATACAAATGATCAATAATATGCAAAAAGATGCTCAACATCACTAGTAATCAAAATGCAAGATAAAAAGAGTTCTGGTCAAGATGGTGCAGTAGGTAAACACTGTGTGTGGGGACAGAGCCAGGAGTGCAGCTTGCAGGCTCTCGGCCTCACACAGAAAGGTGCTGGCTCAAGTAGTAAATGGCCATCAACTGTGATTGGATGGCCATCAGCTGTGGCTAGTTGGCCGTCAGCTGTAACCAGTGAGCCATTGGCCACTAATATAACTGCTGTGGCTACGCTAGCAGAAAATGGGGACTAGCAAGGAGATGGTGGCTGAGCCTGAAAGCGGCGCAATAAGAGTTGAGGCTTGTGTGGTTCCTCCTTCCTGTGTCTCCAACCCAGCCGCCAGCGAGAATATAGCAGTATGACTCCTCTACCTATGGCTCCGTGGGTGTTCCTTTTTGGCCTCACCATATCCTGCGTTCTTGTGTGGGGAGCTGGACCAGAGACCCCACTGGACGCCCCGCCCGACACTATGCTTACCTTCTCTCACAACCACAACAAAATTACAACTAAACTACAAAACAACCATCACTGAGACAATCTCGCCTGAAATCTTGCTGAACCCAAGCCCTACAACAGAAGAAGCTACCTCGAGACTGGTAGGAGGGGCAGGCTGACCTTCATGGGACAATTAAAAATTGAGAAGGAGAGCTCAGCTGTGGAGGCCTCCCTGGAAGAGCAAGGGGCCCCAGTGCCACCCCAGCCTCCCCAGCCCACAGTTCCAGTGCCAGGGAGACAAGTCCCCATAATTTCTGGTTGTGAAGAAAGTGGAGATTGTGGCTGAGATGGAGGGCAGCTGGAGGCCCAAGTGTTCCTCCTGAAGGGACCACACATGGACTTACCTACAGAATCACTGGCTCTGAGCTCCAACTCTGGGTAGCAGCTGGCGAGGCGACAGTAGGAATATGTGGGGAGGGACAGGGAACTGAATTGTCTGGCTTTAGAACGAGGGCTGGAGGGGCAGCTTTCTCGTGGACAGAGGAGCTGCTGGAAGCCATTGTTTCTTTGTTGAGCCTTCCCCCTTCCCAGCATTCGCGTCGCCCTGGTGATTCGAGACCCCGCCCCACCCAACTTTTGGGCACACCTAAGCTTTTTCCAGTGGCTTTTTTGTAGAAACCGCCTGTCTTGGCTCATGCTGCAGACTTTCCTAGGGTCTCTCAAAGTATTGCAGAACCTGGCTTGAGCCTGTGTCGTGCCGGGCAGCCTGCGGGGCTTCTGGTCCCACTCCCCACATAAGAACACAGGATATGGTGAGGCCAAAAAGGAACACCCACGGAGCCATAGGTAGGGGAGTCATATCGCTATAGTCTCACTGGAGGCTGGATTCACACGACGTGCGACCTGCTGTCCGCTTTCTGCCAACCGACCGACTCTCTCCTCGACTTCACTCGACTGCCCTCCCTAACGCAGCCTTGGCAGTTATATTAGTGGCCAATGGCTTAAGGGCCACAGCTGACGGCCAACTACCCATAGCTGATGGCCATCTACTACCCGAGCCAGCACCTTTCCACGTGAGGCCGAGAGCCTGTAAACTGCTCTCTGGGGCTCTGTCCCCACAGCATGTCCCGTACCTCTGGCTGAGTAGCCCTAAGCTCGGCACTAGTGGCAGCTGGCCTTGGTTTGCAGCTTGGCCTCTGAAGTCACAGCCGAGCATGGCGCAGACAGTGGCCATCTGCAGA
Source organism: Rhinolophus sinicus (assembly GCF_057876585.1). Taxonomy (NCBI): domain Eukaryota; kingdom Metazoa; phylum Chordata; class Mammalia; order Chiroptera; family Rhinolophidae; genus Rhinolophus; species Rhinolophus sinicus. Next base: position 197,678,175 of record NC_142501.1, read on the forward strand.
TTGCTTTGTGGCTCCTGCTGGGTGGCCCTAGGCAGGGCACAGGCTGCGGCTGAACTTGACCTGCAGCAGGTGGCCCTGGGGCTAGTGCGCCCAGTGGCTAGCTTTGAAATGAACTGAAGCATCACCCAAGAACATGTTCCTGTTCTTTTGTGGACTTGGGAAAATTACTCAACCTCTCTGGAAAATAGGGATCATAGTAATTCCACTTCATGGGGTTGATGTGAAGATTGTATGAGTGAATGTGTATAAAGCTCTGGAAACAGATGTCAATAAATGTTAGTTATTATTATTACTTTCATTGTTGCTGCTGTTATTAATGGTTTGGAAAGAGCACTTCATTCAAAAGACCTGAGTTCTCAAAACAGTCATATCACAAGTGAAATAAGGGAGATGATTCCATCCAGTCTGGAAAACCACACAATTTCAGACTCCAAAATTTTCTTCCATCTATAAGAATGATAAAATGACATTAAATTACATGAACCCTCCCATTTCTTTCTCCTTTTACGCAGGAAACATTTAATGAATGCTTATAATGCACAAGACAGTGTAGGAAAACCTGGAGATATGATTGCAGCAAACAAGGCTGACAGGGCCCTGCCCTCCAGGAACTCGGCACTCTTTGTGGCGACAGACCGATAGTGAATTACATCCCCACAGAGTAAGCTCTGAGACTGGGCGCTTAGGTGCTAGAATTGCCTGTTAGTGCCTTTCTAAGATCACTGAACTTCAAATCTAAGGTTTAGAAATTGTATTTCTAAAAGCATGAAATTATATTTTTTAATCCTTAAATCTGACATTTCTCCTCTCGTTTATTGGGCTATGAAGGGGGCGGACATCAAGAGTTTCGTTCTGACCCTACTTTCAACAGTAATTAGGCCAGATCATCATTATAGTGCTTAAACATTTCAAGGCACTTGTACTTCCAATTGCTTTCACTTTTAGTCCAGTTAATGGATTTGGTAGCTGTTACAATCCCAAAATAGCAAGTGGACACGTGGGTGGATCAGATGCCAGCCGGGCACAACTCTCTAAAAGGTTCCCGTAAGAGCAATGTTGCTGGCTCCCCACACCTCGGAGGCATTTGAACCTCGGGTTTTTAGTGACCTAACCGTGTGCCACAGCATCTTCCTGGCCTAATCGCTCCTACTGAGCGATGATGATAATAATAATGTAATAAGACATTTGGCTGGCAGAGGTGGGACACAGACCTCCCCACCACCCAAGGGAGGCACATCCAGCTCTGTGCATCCACTGATATAATTACAGACATGGGGCTTTTGTCTTTGAAGTTAGGAAGGAGAAAAGCGCTGGGTGGGGGTGTACAGCAGGAGAGGAGGGAGATGGAGGAACAGGGTGGGCCTTTGGATGGGGTAGGAGCTGCTGATGGAACTGTTTTCACGGGAGGCTTTCTGAGGTTCTGACCCAAAGGGATCCATCTGGGTACTCGGTTCCCGCCTCTGCATGCTGGTGTCCAAGGACTGGCCATTGTGGGGATATATGGAGATGGTGTTTTTTCCACAGACTGTGGCATTCTGATAATGGGATTACAGTGGTTGCAGGGATAGTGCATGTCCACGGTGGGGTCCACGGTGGGAGATAACGTGATAGACGTCATGAGGGAACTGCAGCTGAGAGAATGGCTTGTCGGTGCCCCTGCTTTGAGGACTCCCATATGTAACTGGAGAATGCTCTGTGGTGGGGCAACAGGTCTAATTCTTGGGACTCTGAGATTCCTCGTGGGTAAAATGCGATCATAGAAGCTACCTCACAAGGTTATGTTAGGAATAGAAACAGCAGACTCACGCATCCTGGGGAGTGTCCATGCTCAGTAATTGGTGCTTTTATCACTCCCACATCTCTCTAGAATTCAGACAGAACTTTTCACTCATGTACCTCATGTACCCCACCCACGGGATCTTCACATGATCCTGTGAGGTTCATATTATGATCTGTACTTTATGGATGAGGAACTGGACATTCCGAGGGATGAAGGTCAAGGGTGAGACCGGGTCATAGAGATGGCACAGTAATGACACACATTAAGGCCCTCGTGTGTTCACATCATAGCAGTTGCCTCTTGGTATTCCACTCTATGTGGTCCTAGCAGACCCTGAGAAAGAAGGGGAAAATTCTAAGCTAATTCGATTTTGTCTTCCTGCTGACTCTCAAGTTACCAGAACCTCTGCCACCAAATGTCTCCCTCAGTGTCTGTCAAACACGATGAATTTCCATTCTGAGATTCATGCCCTTGGGTCTTAAAGACTCACAAGCTCCCTCCACACTGTGCTGAGGACTAGGTGGGAGTGGAAATAAGTCAGTTGTTGGTCTCTGTTCCCATTAGACTCTGAGAATTGTTAGGGTGGTATTTACACTCTGGTGTGTAATGAAAGGAGCATAAATGTTCGCACCAATCCTCCCTGGGCCCAAATACTGATGCTGCTTTTGCCATCTCCTTGAGAACTATCTTCTTCATCTGTAAAAGAAAATTATAATAATACATAATTGTAAACATGGAGGTTTTAAGGGATCAGTGCTGGCTGCTTACATTGAGGCGTTTCTATGATGATGTGCAAAACAGACATGGCCCTTGTCTTCATGGAGCTTCAGGCTCGTGGGGAGACATGATGATCCCGCAATCACACAAAGATAACATTACAAATCATAGGAAGAGCTATGCAAGTGCAGAGTAAGTAAAAGAAGAAACTTGGGAGCCATGGAAATATCCCACAGGGAAACTTTTTCTAGTCTGGGCCCAATGGAAGATTTCCCTGAGAAGTTGGCATCAGTGGGTGGGGGTTAATGAGCGTAAAATAGGAGGCAGAAAAGCCCAGGCAGAGAGAACGACGTGTGCAAAGACTATGGGCGTCGGGGCAGGGAGTGGGCCAGGAGCATGGCACAGGAGGGAGGAGGAAGAACGTCTGGTCTGCACAGAATAGGGGAGTGGGGAGGAAGGACTGCAAGATGAAGCCACGGAGGGAGGCAGGGCCATGCTGCAGGGCCTCACGGGGAAAGGCTGGAGAGTTCCAGGTACTCAGTGACAGTCTGGTCTGTGTAACAAACACACCACTCAGGCAACTGCATGGAGAAGAGATGGGAGGAGGCCAAGGAAAAGTAGGGGGATCAGTTAAGGGGGCTACAATTCCACATGTGAGGAGAATGAGCCCGTGGACTGGGGGTACAGCAGTGGAGATGACGTGGAAAAATTGGACAGATGTTTACTTTCACCCCCAAGAAAGAACAAGACATCAGTTCCTGCCCCATAGCAGATGTGAACACTGGACGAAGGGCAACGAACGCTGCCCTTGGAGTTGTGCTGATGGCAGCTCTGATATCGTTGATGTACATCTAGTGCCACAAAAACGTGTGCACGGGTGTCACTGATAAAAGCAGAAGGCTGAAAAATGTAACTAAATATCCCACTGTATGGAAGCATTTTAGTAAATGAAAGGACGTGCTCTTAATGGAATAACAGACAGCACTAAATAGAACTCTATAAAAAAGTACTGACCCGTGATAATGAAATAACGCCAAGTGAAAAAATGAATGTACAAAAGAGCATTTATATAAAACACCTTTTTAAGTCTCTAGATGATGGGGTTATAGATTTTTTTTTTTACTTTCTTATCTAACTTAAAAAAAATAAACACTTTTTTTTCAGAACCCTACAAAAACTATGTAATCTCATTTTGAGGGAAACATTTATTTTAAAATACATTTTCGAAAAGTGATAAGTAGATTGTACACCTGAAATCTATGTAATTTTACTAACAATGGTCACCCCAATAAATTAAAAAAAAAAAAGTGGCAAGTAGCGTGAATACTGTATATAGAGTATGATTCCAAATTGGCTTTAAAAAAAAAAAAAATTGTGTTTGGAGGAAAAGCCTGGAAGGACATCTACCAAACCGTGGTTAAACGTTATCTTGAAGCAGTGGCATTAAGAATGATTTTAATGCTGCTATCAACATGAAACATGGTAAGTTAGTAGTAGCAGTAGAATCATCATCACTTACTGGGCCCTTATAACATGCCAAACACTCTGCTGGGTGTTTTATACACATTGTGTCATGTAATGTCCCAGCAGCCCTCTGGTGTTTCCTCTGTAACCCACTCTCCAGGTGAGGATATAAAGACCGAGGAGGCAAAGCTCTTGCTGAAACCCAGCTATGGCTTGCTAAGCGGCAGCCTCATCAGGCAGACATGGAGCTTGCCTTCCTCCGTAGCATCAGAAATGATCCATTGCAATGTCTCCAAAAAGGGCAACCAGTGGGAGAAGAGCTCCAGGAGGCAGTTGCCCACAGTCCTCAGTGGGGAGCAGGGGTGCCCCAGCACCTCAGCACGTCACCCTGCCGAGTGACCTACTGTGGCCAGCGCAGAGTGAGGAGAGAGGAAATCCCAGTCGGTCACACTCAGAAGTCTGAGAGGGTTGGAGAAAGAAAGAGGTAAATGTTAGCAAGCCACAGTCTGGGTGCATTTGGGAGGGAAATGAAGAGGAAGGAACTTAGAGAGTGGCATTCTGAGCTGCAGAGGTGGGAAATTGTCGAGGACAGGCAAGAGGACGTTAAAAAATGTCAGGCTGCCCTGTGAATTGGGTGTCCTCCTGCAACGTTCAATTCCTTTGACTTCTGGACTGTGTTTCTCTGAAAGTGGCACCACATTAAGACTAAATCATGTACAGCCCTGACGTTTGCGTTATATTTATACTTACCTAGTTTTCTTTATTTAAAAAAAACATTGCAACAAGCATGTGATTAATGTTATAATGAGGAAAAACACATAGCAAATCTTTAGGATGTTTCAGAACAATTGTTTCTTAAGATGGGAAATGGTTTGGGGAGCAGCTATGAATTTCCTTACCCAGGAACCCACCGCGATGGCCCATGTCCTGTCCTTCCAGGGCAGTATTTGCCAGAGAACAGTCCCCGACACCCATAGGCCTCTGTGGACCCAGGTTTATGCGTGGCCCAGTACTGTGTGTCTGGGAGACAGGGGAGCCACTTACACCATTTCAACACAATCTAGTAATTTTTTTTAAACAATTTGCCTGGAACTGTGCCCAGTCAGAAGATAGGGTTCCAAGGAGAGAGGGGCATTTCCATTTTGCCCAGTGTTTTTATTACCTGTCTCCTGCTGTGGACTGAGAATTTCATGAGGGCAGGATTTCATCTATTTACTCATGGCTTATCCCCAGCACCTGGCACTTAAAAGGCATTCAATAATGTGTGTCGAGGAATGAAATAAGGCCTAACACCCTGGAAAATGCATTGGCTCTTCTCTTGAAAGCCCCAGGACCTACCGTTGGAATTCTCTCATCTTCAGTTGAACTTTATTGGAACCCTGATTCAGAAACTCAGGGTGAAGAAGGCAGAGTTGGCCAGGAAAAGAACCAATGTAACAGAGTGATAAATGGGTATGATAAGCAATGACATATCGGCTGTCCTAACTTTCACTCTCTTTTCATTTATATTTCCCTCATACTATATGCCAGGCACTGTGCTAAGTAGTGGAGACCCAAACCCTTAACCTGGCCATGGTAATGGGGATAAATAGAGCATCCCTGGAATTAATCTTATCCACTAATAATAACAATTAGTGTCCAGTGCTATGTTCCAAGCGTTGTTCTAAGTGCTTTCCATGTTTTGCTTTGTTTATAGGTAGCATTACCTTATGTTGTGTCCATTTTATAGATGAATAAGCTGAGACTGAAATAATGTGTTCCCATTCCACAGATGGTGGTGAGGACCAGGCTTAGGTTCCTGTAGTCTGATGCCTGTGCTCATGCTCTGAATGGCTTCCAGGGAAGCCCAAGGGGTAATCCTGTGATCACTGGCCTCCAAACCACCAGGGTGCTGCATTAAAAAATGCAGATTCCCAGGCCTCGGGCTAAAGGCTCAGAATCACTGGGAGGGAGGGCCAGGAAACCCCCATTTATTAACCACTAACCTGAGTGATTCAGATGTGCACCACAGTTTGTAAAGCACAGGACTCAAATGTACCCCACTCACTCACTCCTTGTGAGTTTACAAAACCTCTAGCACCCACCCTCGACACTCCACCCTCACTTCTTGCCCACTGTCAAAAAGAATGGAATAGAAATGAAAGAAGGAAAGGAGGGAGGAGGGAGGGACGGAGGGAGGGAGGGAGGGAGGGAGGGAGGGAGGGAGGGAGGGAGGGAGGGAGGAAGGAAGGAAGGAAGGAAGGAAGGAAGGAAGGAAGGAAAGAAGGAAGGAAGGAACTTGTCCCAAATCGGACTCTTTCAGTTCCGGGCAGGCTGGCCCTGAGCCCTGTCACTGCTCTCGGACCTGCAGCAGCAGGCCCCCTGCAAGGGTTGGAGCAGCTGCTGATGGGCCTGATGAAGCTCAGGAGGAGGCACGTCTGGGGGTGGTGATGGCTGCCCCACTTGAAGCACTGGAAGCCTCCAGCTGCTGGGAACAGCAGTGGGGTGAAATTTAGCTGAGATCAGGGTCAAAGCCTGCAAGTTCATCCCTAAGCGGATCAGGATAGTACTACACGGGTCCGCTCCTCGTGGGCAGTGTCCGGATCATTCCGCACACTGGGAAGATTCATCCAACAGAACATGTGGCAGGAAGGAGGAGGGAGGCAGGAATCATGGCTCCCAGTGGGGGCTACGCGATACTAGATAACGAAGAACGCTCCAGGCCGCAGGAAGTCGTGTGAGCGTGGGGCTCGCTGGGTCCACAAGGGGGTATCCACCGCGGGTTCTCACCAGCAGATCACGTGGCCATCCCGAGTCTCAGTTTCCTCGTGCATGAAAGGAAAATAATAATTATTAGATAGCTATTAATATTATCTGTGATTTGCTGAACATTTTTTTTGTGTCAGGCACTGCCTTGGGGCAATCAATCTCCACAACAAATATCTATGAAGTCGTTTTCATCTGCACTTGCAGACGAAGGGAATGAGGCTAAGAGAGGTTAAAGCACTGGCCCAGTAGTTCAAGCAGGTAACCAGTGAGACCAGGATTTGATCCCAGCTCTGTATGATGTCAAAGCCTGTCCTCTTACTAATTACCGATTCCTTCTCTAAAGTGCCCTCCACTTCTAGTTTTCATGACTAAGTGCCTCAAACATGAGATATCCATGGTTTCAAAGAAAAGAGGTACCACTATCTTCCCAGCCCCACATCTGAGCCTCAACAGTGAAAATGCCAGTTAGTTTATCTGTGTCTGGCAAGAATTCAGCAAAGATATGGTATGTAGCATTGTCAACTGTGTTGTCAGTACATAAGGGGCCCCAGAGGTGTCTAGCTAGTAAACCAAGTCTTAGCCCTGCCAGGCCCGTCAGCAGAAACAGGGGTTCCACTGCTGTCATTTGCTTTCCCAAAGGTCTGAACTGAGGAGACCCTCTGAATGATGGGTTTTCAAACACCACAGAGCTTCACAGAAAACCCAGACCCCCAGACTCGTGCCCCTCGCTAACCTCACCTCTCACCGTTTGCCACTCACTCACTTCTACTGCTTACCTGCTCCTCAAACAGGCCAAGCTTATTCGCACCTCAGGCCCTTTGCATGTCCTGTGACCTCTGCCAAAAATACGGTTCCTCCTGCCTAGAAGCAGCTTTCTCCAGATCTTCACAAGCTCCCTCCTTCTTGTCATCCAGGTCTTATCACGGTCGCTTCCTCCAGGAGGCTTTTGCTGACCCATCCCATCTAAATTCGCACCCCCAACCCATTCCTTTCCATCACATCTCCCTGCTTTACTTCCTTCATGGGGCTTAACACTATCTGAAATAATCTTGTTCATTATTTGCTTACGTGCCCAGAAAAGTGTCTAGCAAATGGGTGGCTGTCGATGATTTTGTGCTGAATGGGTGAATGAATGAAAAACATCAATAAATGGGAAATCTTACTAACTGTTTTTGTAATGAGAATCCAGGAACCTACATTCAGAAATACCTCCCCTCTTTAAGGTAAACACAGGCAGACAGAGACCACCAGAAATAACACTTTGGTTGGTAACAGCTTAACAACCAGCCGGCAGTTATATGCACACACATTGCCGGGCGCGGTTCCAAAGCTAAAAAGGCACTAATTGCTTTTATATAAGGAGGTAGAAACACAGTCCTTCCGTGTCCTTTAGTCCTGATGGTCTGCATTATCGGATCTGTTACGGTGTTAATTGTTCCTGTCTCACACAACCAGTTTGGGCTTCATTCTGCATGTGTCGGGGATGGTGACAGGTTCCTATACAGAGAAGGGAGGTACTGGGGGAGTGTGTGTGCTTATGTGTCCGTGCATGTGTGTGCCCACGCGTGTGTGTGTGTGTGTGTGTGTGTGTGTGTGTAAAAGCAGCGACACTCTGGGAAGGGTTAACTCACAGTCTGTGCTCGGGGCCCTAAGGCTGGCCCAGGAGTGGGAGGGGTGGGCCTGGAAGGTGGAACGGGCTTGGCTTGCATTGGCTGCCTGTTCCAAGACAGCAGCACAAGTGCTTGCCCAGCTGGGCTGAGTGTGGTGAACTCAAGTCGCCTTTAGGAATGGCTGAAAAAGCCCACACCTGGAGATCTCTCCCTCCCTGCCCCTCCACAGCAGGTCGCATCTGGGAGACTCTCCAGCCATTAGAGGAATGAGACGAGAGTGAGCAATTCACCAGCTCGCCGGCACTGGGTGGAAAGCAGCAGGCAAGGATGGATGTGGTTGACAGCCTTCTTGTGAATGGAAGCAACACCACTCCTCCCTGCGAACTAGGCATCGAAAATGAGACGCTTTTCTGCTTGGATCAGCCCCATCCTTCCAAAGGTAGGCGTCAGAGACCGTTATTTTCATTCAGAAAACTATTAGGTTGAGGGAGAAATCAGCAAAGGCAAGGCTGACAGAGAAAACATAACGAAGCCCTCGTGAGACAAGGCTGGATAAAGTCATCTGTTCAGAAGTTTGGATAAGAGATCAACAAGCAGAATTGAGTCAAATATGCTCATGGTTCCCCTCGGGAGAGTGGGGATTAACGTATAGGAGTTGGGGGAACAAAAGCAGGGGGAGGAGGCGCTGAAGTGTAGCAAGCAGGGAGTACAAGTGTCGAGGCTTGAACTTAACAAGCGTTACAGAAAAGGTGCTGTCACAATCTAGCTGTTGCCTTTTCTTGGGGGAAATCCGGGCGTGAAGAAGTGATTAAAGCGAGATAATGCTTAGCAGCTAGGAAAGAAAGCAATCATTATTCACTGGAGAAGCTTTGTTCTTAAGAAAAAGTGGTTCCCCGGAGTGATCCTTTAACAAACCAACCTTTCAGAAGCAACGGAATCACTCTGTGCTCTCCTCAGTTTGTTTCTGCAAAAGATTGTCAGTACAGGAAGAGTTGGGTTTAAGGACTGCACCCCTGCAAAAAAAAAAAAAAAATCAGGAGGAAATAACTGTTGGCTTCGTGTGCTTAGGTTTTAACATTCTGCTCTCATAACCTCCATCCCTCCGTCTTGGTCTTGTCCCTATTACTCTTTGCAGAATGGCAGCCAGCGGTGCAGATTCTCTTGTATTCTTTGATATTCCTGCTCAGCGTGCTGGGGAACACGCTGGTCATCACGGTGCTGATTCGGAACAAGAGGATGAGAACTGTCACCAACATCTTCCTGCTGTCCCTGGCCGTCAGCGACCTCATGCTCTGCCTCTTCTGCATGCCGTTCAACCTCATCCCCAACCTGCTCAAGGATTTCATCTTCGGAAGCGCCGTTTGCAAGACCACCACCTACTTCATGGGTGAGTTGTTGCAGGGGACTATTTCTGGAGCTCACCACAGACCCCACTCAGCCCCAGACCTTTCCAAACCCCTGACAGCCTCCATGGAAGAGCCCCGCTGAGTGTAAAAAAAAGCCAAAACGTCTGGCAAGGACACAGGTGGTGACTTTGAGGTAGCTGAGTCCTCATCAGTCCCCAGAAATCAGTCCCCAGTCACACGTTTCAGAGGTCAGTGTCTCAGAGTGGAATAAGTTGATAAGAAATCACAGAAGAGCTTGGTTTCACTTGCTTCTGTTACAAAGGAAGAGATGTAAGCTGCTCTGTCACTTTCTGGAAACTACTGATTGTATTCTGAGCTCTACCCGAGTCATGGCTTTTGGGGTGGCAAGGATGGTGGAAGAAGGTTCCTTCTGTTGTTGTTCTTGCTTTCCTGGGGAACAGGGACTTTTTGACAGCCAGTTGCATCACAGCTCTAGACTCCCTTCTCAGGATTCACTTCCCAGCCTTTTCCCCCAGAGAGAGAGAGAGATGCCTCGCCCCTAGATGGGGCGGTGGGGGTCACTAAGTTGACCATGATTGGCTGAGATATGTGGCTCTCTGCCTATGCCAATCAAAATGATGATGATAAAAGTCACAAGAGCTAATATTCTGAGTAGTTTTTACGCACCCGATGTTATGCTAAGTGCTTTTACTTCATGATCTTTTTTTTTAATCAGCCAATCACCCTACGAAGTAAGTATGGTTAGTTTTCCCTGTCTCACTGAGAAGGGAACAGAGGCACAGAGAAGTTAATAATGTGCTCAAGGGTACACAGGTGTTAAGCCACAGAGCTGGGATTTGAACCCAGATCAGTGCCACCACAGTGGTGAGGACGCTGCCTCAGTTTGCCAGCTGCTGCGGCTCTCCTGAAGCAGAACGAAGACTTGTCTCCTGGTCCCCTCTGTCTGCCAAATTGCCTTGTCCCTTGCCTGTTCTGAGAACTAGTTGGGAGGAGGAGGAGGAGGCGGCGAGGAGAGAAACGGGAGGGAGCTGGTTTTTGTTCTGGCCTAAGCCTTTGCAAAATATGCAGGGCTGAGTTGGGCTCGGGCAGGCCTCAATGACCGGAATGCTTTAAAAGCCTTTATTTCTCCCAGTTGAGGAAGTGAGATCCAGCACTAACAAAATGATGATGAATTACCGACCTGCGTGCCACGGACAAATAACCAAGAAAGTGTCATTCTGTGTCCAAGTCCTCTGAAAATAAAAACAGTCTTACAAAGGAAAGGGATCATTGTTAAACAATGAAGCAATAACAACAGCTCGCATTACCTAGCACTGTAGGCTTTCAAGGCCAGTCCATATATGTGTGAAAGGAGATTTAAAATGAGTGCTTGTGCTGTTGCACAACCTTGCTAAATGCCATGAATTTGCTAAATGCCATGAATTTGCTAAATGCCATGGAATTGTTAGCTTTCAAATGGTTAATTTTATTTTATGTGAATGTCATCTCAATAAAAAATGTTTTAAATAGCTGAAATGAAAAGCAAAATAATTCTGAGAATGTTTGGATGGACTTCTGATTTCAGTGGTTTCAACTCTTCTCTTGATTTCGAGTTCTGCTCATACTATTCCTAACAGTTACTCCTAATATATAGCCGAAAAAAGGGGGGGGGGGCTTTCATAATGATGGTTTTATAATTACAGTGGACCCATCATACAGACTTGACTCTGAGAAGTTTGGGGCTATATTTTCTAATCTAAATGTCATCAACTCCATAGGGTAAAGTCCAGTGAAACACAGCAAATCCTGTCTCAGAATATGAGCATTTATTTAATGATTTTGGGAATTATAGTCTTCTTTAAGTATCTAAGAAATATTATGGATAGTCTCCCTACAAAAATAATGCTTTTACACAGAGTCTCAGAGAATTAATTTGTATACATAAAAGACCCCAGGCTAACTTCTGCTCCCAAACTTAAATGAATTCTTAGGTTTAAGAAATCACGGTAAGAGATCATCAGAAAAATTGCAAGAATTCATTGATGAAGAATTAAAGGGAATTTAATGGGATAAGACATTATAATAAATAGATACACACAAAACACAAAAATTAAGGAAAATTAAGCTTTTCTGACTATAGCTCACTCAGTATATCATTTTAAATGAGGTGTTGTGATGTCTTTCTCATTGATGATATATGCTCACTCGACAAAATACAGAAAAGCAAAAAGAATAAGGAAGACCCTAGTCCTCCCACCCAGAAAAGCTTTTAGTTACAGTATGCAGTTTTTCCTCTTCATACTTTTTTATGGTTTTTTTCAAGCAAGTGCATTTTGCAATTTAGAATGTTTCTCTCTTAAAAACAGCCTGTACTAGAAGTTTTCAGAAAGAGTTTTAATGCCCTTAGCTCAAATCCCAGTGACCTTTCAGTGTCACAGTCCTTGAGAATCTGGGTGATAAGGTCAACTTAACTATGCTCAAAATTAGATCATGCTCAAAATTAGAACTTTTTGCTTTTGTATGTATTACTCCAAAAATCTCTGTGGGACAGGAACATATTTCATCCTCTTGATTATTAGTTAATGAGCACCTTCAGCCTAAGAAGGAGTTAGGGTGTAATCAAAGTTCCATAAACGTACCTGAAAATTGGCAATCAGATGTATTTGCAAATACATTTCCTTAACTGCTTTCTTAATCCTTTTTGAAACAAAGCTAGGAATAAATCATTTAAATATACATACACAAGATTTCTTGCTGAGTGATTTTCTTTGATATCAAAACTGTGCAGATCAGATACGCTTAAGTTACTGTGCAAATAATCTTTGGATTTCAGAGCCAACAAAACCGACTTCTTTGTTCCTTCACAGGCACCTCTGTGAGTGTATCCACTTTTAACCTAGTCGCCATATCTCTGGAGAGATATGGTGCAATTTGCAAACCCTTACAGTCCCGGGTCTGGCAGACGAAATCCCACGCTTTGAAGGTGATCGCCGTTACCTGGTGTCTGTCCTTTACCATCATGACTCCGTATCCAATTTACAGCAACTTGGTGCCTTTTACCAAAAATAACAACCAGACGGCGAATATGTGCCGCTTTCTACTGCCAAATGATGTTATGCAGCAGTCCTGGTAAGGTTGTGTCTTGTTCATTTGTTTGATACAACTTGATATAATGTTGAAATTTTCATAAAAACTGGAACGTATTGTCCAGAGTGGCCAGGGGATCAGTTTCCGAAGGATCATTCTAACCTCTTTCTAGGACAATAGTGATAGCAGACACTTAGGGTGCTCTGTTTTAAATTCCACACATATGTTCATTCAATTAATCCTCTCAAAACTCTATAGGGTAGATACTATTATTGTCCCTATTTTACAGATAAGGAAACTGAGACATGGTGAGGTTAAGTAAATTGTTCAAAGTCACAAGCCTAGAAAAGACAGAGCCTCTGTGCTTACTCACTATGCAGTGTGCTTCCCGAGGGTCTAGTGCAGGTTCAGGCTAGATGATTTGGGGGGTTATGGTTTTCTAAGAATTGAAAACAGAGGAAGGATGAGTCCCAGATCCCATCTGGTTTTTCGTAGAGCTGCAGCTATGGTACTTGCACAGAGCACTTTACTAGAAATTTAAAAAGCAAGATTCTAATACGTGTTTCTTTCCTTACTAGCTGGGTGATGTTGAACAAATTCATGTAAGCTTCTGAGGTACAGGTTCTTTATCTATATAAGGATTCAATAATATAGATATGTTTTATCTAGCTCATTGGGTGGGTATAAGGTTCAAATGAGAGTATGTATATAAAAAGTCCATTATACATCTTTTAAAAGACTACACAAATTCAGGGTATTATGTTTACTAATTCCAAGCATGTTTTAGAAACAGAGGACTAGACATTTACAAATGACTCAAAGCTGAGATAAATCTGTTGTCTCTGCCTTCCTTTTTTTCATTTCAAGCCAATAACACACACACACGCACACACACGCGCGCACACACACACACGGAATTATGTTGCAAATGAGAGGGACTTGAAAAGGTATCTTATCAAAACATGTCCAATTGAAATGAGAAATGGCCGAGCCACCATGAGCCTCTGACAATTTTATGGCCTAATCCTGTAACCTTACACATGCCAGACTACAAAAATGATTTAGGGGCCAGACTCATAAAAGAGGAGGCTACGATGCTTCAGGAATCAAATGTGTTTAGAGAAAGCATAGCTCTGCCTCACCAGGCACTAGAGAGAGCATGCTGCTGGGCCAATGGGTCAGAAACAGCCAAAATGTTTTGCCATGTTTTACAAAACCAAGGGGGTTTTCCATCATTCTTACCCATGCTTTTGAGTATTCTGTTGTTGTAAAGTCAACAAATGGCATATGGATATGGTTAAGAGCATAGGTTCTAGAATCATATTGCTTGGATTCAAATCCACCTCTGCCACTAGCTGTGTAACTTAGAGCAAGTTATTTAAATCTCTTTAAGTCTCAGTTTCCTCATCTGTAGAGTAGGCATTATGATAACAGTACTTACCTCAAAGGTTATTATGAGAGTTAATATCTAATAATATCTGTAATATTATCTATATGAAATGCTTAGCCTAATGTATAGCACATTTAATAAGCCCTCGATGAATGTAAGCTTTTATTTGTTTATTTATTTATTTGGTAACGATTTTATTGAGATAAAGTTCACATACTCTTTTTTTTTTTTGAAAGCTCTCATTAGTTTTATATGTAGACTTGTTTCAGGCACAGAATTACACCAAACTTTTCCAATTTAACTAGTCCTTCATAAGAGACTTTATCAAAAGAGGAAAGAAGTAAACAATGTCTAATGACTGAATCTCCAGATATAGAATTTCCAAGGATATTAAATACTAAGTAATTAACGTGTTTGCACAGACCAGTTTAAATGGAGATGAACCCTATTTATTCCATCCCATCTGAGTTTGAAATACTGGATTGCTGGTTATTGGATTTCTTTTTATTTTATTAGGCACACATTCCTGTTACTCATCCTTTTTCTTATTCCTGGAATTGTGATGATGGTGGCATATGGATTAATCTCTTTGGAACTTTACCAAGGAATAAAATTTGATGCTAGCCAGAAGAAGTCTGCTCGAGGTAACTATCTTTTAGCTGTATATTTATACTGAAAGGTCACAGAAGCTTGTTTTCTGTAACTTAAAACAGATCTGCCCACAGTATATTTTCAAAAGTACTCTGAACAGTTTTATGTGTCATAAGCCACAGTCATGAGACCAAGTACCTCTAGTTCCTCATCTGTACAATGGAGAAACCATTCCTTGCAACAGAGTGCTGAGTGGAATAAGATGAGATAATACACACAAACCCCAGCTACAAGCTGAGGGCCCATGTGTCCCAGTCTTTCTGTAACGCTGTATTCAGATGGACCCCCTTCGGCCACAGAAGCTAATGATAATTCCAGTCCCACATCCTATCTCCTCCATTCACCCTCACTTTGCAGTGGCCACAAAGCCTCACCTTCCCATTCATTACAATCCACTACCCACATAACCTTTTCCCCTTCTCACGCCACCTCTCCACTCCCTTCTTTACTATGTATAACTTAGTCTCTCTAGCTTCTTTGGTTTTGCTGATTTTTGCTCTTTATCCAGATTCCTCCCAGTAAAAGCAGTTTGGAGGCTTACCAAGGAAGCAGGGTCCTTTCCTTCCCCTGAGGAGCTGGGGAAAATAAGGAAAAGAGTGTGAATATTCATTCTTCAATCATTTTTTATGCTTATACTCTACATACACAGAACGTTATTTTATCATTATATATCGTGTTCTATATTAGATATTATTTTACTAGTTTTAAGCAGCTTTTCATTTGAAGGAGAGGATTGGTACAGGTCAGTACTTACCAAGGACTCGTATAGATCAGTGCTTACATTGCAGGCCCAAGGTTGCCCGAGTCTTCAGTTCAAGTTTGGATTGGCCCCCTTGGTGGAGGGGGTGGGGGCTCCGTGCCTTCCGTGTGGCTTGGCCCATCCCGAACAATAAGTGATGTCCCTTGCCCACCCAGAAAGGAAACCGAGCACGGGCAGCAGCGGCAGGTACGAGGACAGCGACGGGTGTTACCTGCAGAAAGCCAAGCACCCTCGGAAGCTGGAGCTTCAGCGGCTGTCCAGCAGCAGCAGCGGCAGGGTCGAGCGCATCAGGAGCAGCAGCTCCGCGGCCAACCTGATGGCCAAGAAGCGGGTGATCCGCATGCTCATGGTCATCGTGGTCCTCTTCTTCCTCTGCTGGATGCCCATCTTCAGCGCCAACGCCTGGCGGGCCTACGACACGGCCTCCGCGGAGCGCCACCTCTCGGGGACCCCCATCTCCTTCATCCTCCTGCTCTCCTACACCTCCTCCTGCGTCAACCCCATCATCTACTGCTTCATGAACAAACGGTTCCGCCTGGGCTTCATGGCCACCTTCCCCTGCTGCCCCAGCCCCGGTCCCCGGGGGGTGAGAGGAGAGGTGGGAGAGGAGGAGGAAGGCAGGACCACAGGAGCCTCGCTGTCCAGGTACTCGTACAGCCACATGGGCGCCTCCGCCCCGCCCCCGTGAGCAGGAGCCGCCCTGCAGGGCAGAAGGAGCGGGGACGGCGGAAGGGGGCCTAGACCGAGGAGGACGAGGAGGCAGGACGTGAGGGAGGAGAAGGTTCCATTGGCAGGGGGAACTAGTCACTGCTTTTCATCCTTCATCCGGGCTCCAGGAAACACTGCTAGGGTGGGGGCTTAACTTGCTTTCTAGGCAGTTCAAGGCAGGACATTTTCAATCATTCACCATCAGAAAAACCTCAGCACGCCAGTAATGGAAGTCCAACAGGGCTCGAGCTGCAAATGTAATTGCCCAGGACATGTTCCACCGGGGATGTGGACCCTACTGAGCCTTAGGAGGTTCTAGAACATCCAAGGTGGTCTCTCGTGCCCCATAGTGACACGCTTCTGTGCTTTGCTGCTTCTGCTGATGCAGAAATGTGGTGGCTGCTTTGCCCCTGGGGAGTCTAACCGTTCATCTACACACTATGGCCACCTCCCTCATCATGACCACACAGAGGAACAGGAAGCAAACCCTCTTCTGGCCATTTTCTGTAGTAAGAGCACAGCTTGACTTTCTCTTCTTGAGGTCGGTCAAGGACATTCAGAGACATAAGTTTATGTGGTCATCAGAATAGCATAAGAAACTTTGTCTCAAAGATAGGATTTGGAACTTACATTTCTTTAAATAACAGAGGATGCAAGGCAAATAAAATAGCTAGATGAAATGCTATCTTACTATAAGGAATATTAAGTACCAGAAGGTACATAGAAATATTTTTTTCTACTTTAATGATATCTATCATTTAACACCACCTTCATATGGTGATATTAAGCCCTAGGGCTTCTTTGCCTCAACTTTATTTTTCATACTCATCTGGCACTTTCTTTTTTCCAGAAAGACCTCCAGGTACAAAGGTGAGTTGTAACCTATGCGTACCTGGCCAAGGGTGGAAAAATGAATAGTCGGGCCCAGAATAAAAATTTGGGCCCAGAATAAAAAGTTGGGCATACCCGGACTCAATTAACAAAATAGCTTTTGATTGTCAAAGCTGTCTGTTCTTTAAATACAAGCTATGTATTTGGCTAATAATTGTACTGATTTTATGTACATGTGTAAACCAAACATATGTTCTTTACATACAAGTATACTCTTTGGTGTATTTAAAAAAAGAAAAATAGTCAATTGATGTTGGAATTCAGCAAGTGTTATAATCTTACATTTCTTTACAACAGTTGGAGTGTCATGGGAACTTCTTTTCTTTGCAAAATTAGTGTTGAAATCTCTCTCCTCTAATTTAGAAATCTCAATTTAAAATAAGATATGGTTATACATTTAGATAACAGGAAACGCATTTCTAGAATAGAATGTGTCAATCCAGTCTACCAGTACTTCTTTCTTTTTAAGGACAACATTGTCCTGTCTGCTTAAATAAATTAACAGACATTTTTGACTGAAGCAAGTTTACATGCTAGTGTAGGAAGTAAAAAAAACAAAAACAACAACAACAAAAACACAAAGAAAGAGTATAGCTTCCATGTCTCCACGCATCTGACAAGTGAGTTTTCTTTTTCTTGTTTTCATGGGGCCACAACCATCCATCGATCCAGGCCTGACAATCTTTGTAGCACACAAGGGCCAGTGATTTCAATTATTGAAAAAATCAATGAGGAAGAGGGGAAGGGGAGGAGAATGGGAAGAAGTAATCATGAGAGGAAGGAACGCGGTATAATTGAAGAAGCTAATGAGTGTCACCATTTGATTTTTTGGGGGCGGGAGGCGGTGATCAAATGCTAACAGACAAGAAACTTGAGCACATAACTATTTATTAAAGTCAGATGTTAGTTTTTCTATTCCTCAGACTACAATATAATATTAATATTTATAACCAGTCATCTGAAAGATTTCAAAGTAAAAATTCAACCCACTAAAATGCACACTACTAAATGATAATGATAAAAGGTGTAAGACATTGAAAATGTCTCCAATATTTGAGTAAATCCTTCAAAATCTATAATTTTCCTGCCAGAAGGATAAACATTCTCCTCTGACAGTGTTAGCATACAAATGAAGATAAATTAGGCCCACCAATTTGGGGAACTTCTGGAAGTTCCAAAGGTGTATTAACCTAAATATAGGTGGCCAGAATTAGCAAATAAAAATACAGGATGTCCAGTTAAATTCTAATTTCAGACAAATATTTTTTTTAGTGTATGTCCCACGCACTAAAATACATTCCTATAAAATAATTTTTGAATCACATCAAAATATAAACAAGATTTCCCAGATAGAGACCAATAAAATGCCTCCTGTTCACTAAATATCTTGAAAGGTCTTTCACATAAAGTTTTTTAAAAGAAAGAAGAAACACACTATTAACTTCAGAATCTGTGCCTGACTTTTGGGAATGGTACTAACAACAGGCTGATTTTACACTTTAAAAAAAAAATTTAACATAAGTCTGTTCTATAAATAAAGGCCCCTGCCTTTATTTCATGCTCAAGTGGGTTACCAATTTGAATTTGAAATAAAGTGACAAGTAGAGTTAAGAAAACAGATTCACCCAGTTTTGGCATCTTCTAGTGTCTTCTGGTAGCTTCCACTCATCAACAGAGTGTATCTTTGTGTACAACTTGAGTGTATCTTTGATCTTTACTTAATACATGTGTCCCAGTGGTTTCTTGTGCCCTCGTTACCATGGCAATCTCTCCCAATAAACTAGAAGTGGCTAATGAGCAGTGCGTGCATCCATATGGCTGGTTACACGTTTGTGTGTGCTTCACAGGTACCCCCGCCCATCAGTTCAAATGCAATATTCATGAGGCCAGTGACAGTAGCTGTTAAACCTCCACTGTATTTCGTTCCAGTGTTCTGCCCAGTACTGTGCACACTGTGAGTGCTCAATAAATCTTGTGACTGATTTCTGTTCTACCTCCTGTGCTTTTGGGGGCCCCTCTTTCCATCCACAGTGGTGATTCTCAACAAGGAGGGCACATTCATGGGGAAGGGAGATGGTATCAGAATTTCTGGAGGGCTTTTTCCAACTCTACAGGTATCCCCACCCAAGATTCAGCTATGTGAGCATTTGCTGCCATCTCTTCTTCCCCTTTTTCTCTCCTCCAGTGTGTGTGTGTGTGTGTGTGTGTGTGTGTGTGTGTGTGTGTGTGTGTGTAAGTAATGAAAGATATTACTGATGGCAGGTGTTGTGTATGTGAACCAGGAAAGACAGATACAAAAGCTTTGGTGGAAAGGACATAAATACTGTATAACTGCATTCAAACAGAGTATCTAAAATCGTCCAAATCACCAAAACAAAAAGCAGAAAGGGGGTGAGCAGGGGCTGGAGGAGGGAGGAGCAGGAATTAGTATTTAGTGAGTATAGAGATTCAGTGTTGGAAGATGAAAAAGGTCTAGAGACATGTGAATATACTTAACACTGCTGAACTGGTACACTAACCATTGTCACCCCAATAAATTTAACTTAAAAAATGGTGAAGACGGTAAATCTAGTGTTACGTGTTTTGTAACACAGTTAAAAAGGGTGGTGGGGTTTGGGAACCACTCGTCTATAATATGGCTCCAGCCTGGCTGCTCCCTGCCCTCATTCCCTTTAAGGAGAACAGTGAACGACCACACCCCTAAAATACCCAACTTCCTCATTAGGGTCGGTAAACATGATCAAAGCCCATCTGTGCCTTCGCTGTCCCCTCCCGCCCATTGCTGTCCTGTGGGACCCCACTGAGAGCCTCAGTGACACCTGTGGTGGAGCTTCCTCTGCTTCCTTGGATGGGATTTCTCTGGCCCCTGTAGCTTCCTGGCCACCCTCAAATGCAACACAGATTCCAGGTTTCCTAAACCAGCTCCCACAGCCCAGGGCCAGCCCCACAAGTCCACACCCCACCCCAGCTCGTAGAAGCCCAGCCTGAGAGGAATATCAGGTCCTTCCTTCTTGCCCAGGAAGAGGTCAGAGAACTATGTTATCCAGCAGCCAGCACGGGTCATAGCACATAACAGGGTCTCCATAGGTGCCTGGGGTGAGTGAGTGAGGGAATAAGGAATACATTTAAATGGAGTTGCTCCTCAATGCCAGTCCTTTCCTGGCCCCTTCGGGGAGGCCCTGCCATCCTAACCAGACACATCTTGCACAATGTGCAGCAGTGCTTGACAAAAGGAGAGGCTGACTGGGCAGCCACATTCTGTTTCCAACCCACCACGCTGTACCTGCTTTCGAGTTCACCGCCCATAAACACCTCTTCTGAGGGGAAAGAGGATATACTCTGGACTGCAAGTCCAGAATTCTTGTGTCCCAGTCTTAGTAATGTGGCTAACTTGCTGTGTGGCTCCAGGCAAGTCACACACCCTCTCTGTGTATGTGCTTCCTCATGCAAAATGAGGGGTTTTTTGCTCCATCTCTAATACTGTATGACTTGGTGGGTCAGAATTTTCTATGTCCTTTGATGATTCCACACCCTCCCTAATTTCATTGGCTTCCCACAGACCCTGTAATCAGAGAAGCCCCTGATACCCAAGCACATAACCATCTCTGAGAACAACTTCACCTTTAGGACACCTCTGAGAGAAGGCTGCTAGGGCCCACAGAGGAATCTGCAAGCTCTCAGCACCTCTGGGTCACAGCTGCTCAGAGCAACTTCTGAGAGGCTAGTCTCTGGAACACGATCTCCATTCTTGTAGAAACGTAGAAACAAAAATTCACTTCCCCAACAAATTTGGCCTAGGGGTTCAACATTTATTAAAGCCTGCTTTATGCACCATGCAAGTCACTAGTGACAGCAGGTGCCAATAAACATTCATAGAAAGGTAAATCAATGTCTGTTACACATGGTTCCAATTTAGTTCTCAAAGCAACGTATGTGAGGCACCACTTTCCCCACCTCACAGGTGAAGAAATTGAGGCTCAGAAGTGATGGTAATGGGTTGAAGGTCAGGCGGCTAGTAAATGACAGAGACAGAATCGGGCTCCATTCTAATGCCATCAGGCTGCTGTCAGGATTAGGTGGCATTGAGTAGTCAAAGTAATCAATAGGTGGCAATTTCACTTCCTACAATGCTTTCCAGTTCCTAGTCCTTGTGCTACAATGACCGTAAGGAAGAGAAATCCCTTTTCTGTCCCCTTTCTTCCCTGCCCCCCCAGGGACATTTGGTGCCAACCCTGCGCTCCCTGAATGGGGAGGATTTCAAAGCTGGCTTTCTGCACTTGTGTCCTGGATGCTTCTTTCCCGGTGTTTATTTTTAGAAGGAAGATAACACACTTTGCCACCTCCCTGGGAAGCCAAAAGATAACTATCAGTAAATGAGTTTTCACCTCTTTGGCGACTTATCAACATTATTAAAGCCAGTCTGTTTTCTCAGAATCATCGGAGAGGAAACAAATACAAGCCAACTTACCCATCAGCCTGCAGTGTAAAGCCTCCTGGTTAGCCCCTTCACCTGTTACCTTTTTATCAAATCCCCCCTCCCTGGTGAAATGTGCCGATTGTAGTTACCTGGAGGCCAGACTAGGATGCCCGGATGTCCTCCATAGCCCCGACCTCATCATATCTGCGGTGGAACTACTTGTCTTAGTCCAAACCACTTCTCCTGATTCCCTCTGCCTGCTAGTGGTACCTTCATTCTCTCAGATTCTTGGGCTCAAAATCTGGCTCATCTTTTAAAGGGTGGTATCAGGAAGTGGTGGAGAAGATGGACTTGGGAATCAGAAAGACTTGAATTCATATCCCGGAGCCAAGGCTCAGCAGCTGTGGATAGTGGTTAATACTCAGCAACCCCCCCCCCCACACACACACACACACACACGTTTGAGAGTCCTCATCTGTAGCACTCAGCTCATGGGGATTTTGTGAAAATTAAGTTATGTTAAATCATATTTAAGGATAGTCGTGTCGTTAAATTTACAATGATAGTTTCAATGTTAAAGGGGACTTTCTCAGCCTCAGATCGTGGCCGTGGATAGCTGTGCCACCAGAGCCGGAGCAGACTGGAGAATGCATCACTGACCGGAGTCAGAAAATCACACACTGTCAGAGGCCCCCACGCAGTATGCCTGCATGGGAGGGTGGACGTCTCTGAAAAACCCACCAAATTGCCCAAGAGGAAGAGCCAGCATTTGTACATCTGCCATGACAAAGGGCATTTGACCGCTGAAGAAGAAGACAAACAACATCACTTTTGTCCTTTTACCACTTAGCCCTCCTGCCATTCTCAAGAGGAGATGGAGCCAGGAAAAGAGGGAGGGAGAGAGAGGAAGGGGGGAGGGAAAAGGGGAGGGAGAGAACCAGTTTTTTCTCCACTGTAACTGTCTTACTTGGGACCTATCTGACTTACAGGAAAGGAGAGAAGCTTCAAACTGGATGTGAGACATAAGGTTTGATTTATATCGTACTAAACACCCAGAGATGAAGTTCTAATGAAGAGATGGGGAAAGCTATGGGATCTACCAGAGAGATCATGGAGAGAGTGTGGGGACAGGAATAATCTAATAGATGGGGACTAAAGACAGAGGTAGGAGAAAAATAAAGCTGTTTCCTAATTGTTCCACATCTTTCAATAAATGTGTTACATGTGAACAGTGTCTGGCCAGCAGTAGGTACTTAATGAATGGCAGCCATCATAAGCAATATTTAAGGCACCTATTTCAGTTATTAGCCCAGTCTGGCTGGTCTTTTCAAGTTTTATTGAGAACACCCTGATCAGAATTATTTTTGTTACTCATCACCCAAAAAGTCACGATTGCGTTTCAACTGATCTCCCAACCCCCAACTGTCTCCCACCCCAGTTCACCCCACTCTCTGGTTATCAGACTGGTCTTACCAATATTAGGCTTGGACCATCTCATTCCCTGCCCAGGAATTCTCAGTGGCTCCCCATTGCCTACGACCCACTTTCTTAGCTTGGCACTGAAGTTTCCAGCAATTGGGAGTCAACCTTCCTTCCTTATCAGTCAATTTCCTCTTCTTTTCACAACAGAACGATTTGCTGTCCCCTGAGCACTTCCTTGCACTTATGCCTCCCTCAGTTTGGGACGTGCTTTTGTTCTTTTGCTCTTCCTGATAAAACCCTCTCTTTCTTCATGGCTCAGCTCACACATTATCTTCTCCATAAAACCTCCCAAATCCTGTACTGAAAAGGACTTCTCCCTCCTCTGAGCTCTTGTACGTGTTCCATTGTCCAACAAAAGCTTGTTCCTTGCTCCCCCCTGCACACACACACACTCTTCATTGCTAGCATTATACATAAGCATTGATGCTATTGTGTTTAGGGGAAGAAAGTCCAGTTCTGAGGAATAAATCATAGTAAATTTGTGCTGGACACAATCTCATTCCTCTCTATTAGTTTTTGGTATAGGGGTTAAGTTTTTGCCCCCATTCCAGCCAGAGATGTTTAATAACTACGCTCCAATTAAACAAACAAACAAAAAAGCCTTAATTTGTAGCAAGTTTGCTCATTTCCACGGCATAATTACTCCCACCATGGCCAATTTCAAGGTACCAGTGGGAGATTATTGAACACGGAGCTTTGAAAAGATGAGCACTAGCTGAGTACTTTGTAGAATTTCCACCATGCTGATACAATTAACATCAATAGCCTAGATAATACTTAAATGTAGTAAAATAAATAGGAAGGGATGCATTTTGAGTATTTATTACCCTTTTATTTTTATTTTTTTTTGAAACTTTAACAATTGGCTCTTGCAAGCCAATAAAAGCCAACTGTAACATACCACTGGTTCTAGCCAATTGCTATAGACAAAGTTTGTGTCCCCTCAAAATTCATATGTTGAAATCTAACCCTCAATATGATGGTATTTGGAGCTGGGGTCTTTGGAAGGTGATCAGGTTATGAGGGCAGACACCTCATAAATGGAATTTGTGCCCTTATAAAAGAGACCCCAGAGGGCTCCCTCGCCCATTCTGCCAGGTGAGGACATGGTGAGAAGATGGCTGTTTATAATGAACCAGGAAGCAAGTTCCCACTAGATACCACACATGTCGGCACTTTGATCTTGACTTCCCAGCCTCCAGAACTGTGAGAAATTAACATTTGTTGTTTAATGCACCCAGCCTGTGGTATTTTTGTTAGAGCAACCTGAATGGACTAAGACACCAATGAAATGTAAGGAGAAGTCTGCTCAGAGTCTCTGGGTTTATCAGTCAGTTTTTGTGGCGTTATGCTTCAGTGACAGAGGACCCCAAAAGCTAGCACAGACCATCATGCATGAAGGTTTTCAAAACATATTTGATGAGTAAACCCCTCATTTATAAAGTATTTGGACTAGATTAATGGTTTTCAAATCTTAAGGCAGAGAAACTTCCTTTTTCTCCCCCTAAGCAATTCTGTATGGAAGCCCCAAAATAGGAGCGAGATAATAGCATAGCTGTTCTAGTTGAAGGAATGGGGGTTTTGAGACACTGCCTTGGTGTCTTCACGGAACCCCTTGGGTTCCACAGAACATAATTTATAAGCCACTTATTTAGCTCCATTCCAGGACCAATAATTCTAGGGCCCGAAATATTAGCCTGTTGTCTATCACACTAACCAGTGACTTCATCTAAGTTTGGCCTCACAAGTTCAGGACCTTAATTTCCAGACTTGCTGTGCCCTTGGTTTTGACGAGTGAGCAGCTCACTTTCCATTAGGATCTCAATTACAAGTGCCCTCATGCATCATTCAGGCGCATCCTACCAGACTCTCCCTGTGTGGTTTCCTGCCCGCGACGCACTGGCCCAGTGTGTGCCAGGAACAGCCGTGGGGAGGGGGGAGGTCTCCTTGTCTGTCCTACAGCCAGAACTCCCTGCCCCATCCTAAGAGTCTGCCTTTCCCATACTGGCCTTCCAAGCTGTCATGACAGGGATCCTAAAACCATCTGAGATGACTAGAGTTTTCCAATCACCCCAGATGAAAAATAAAGACCCCAACTGAGCTCTACCCCTGCATTAAAGGTCTGTGATTTCATAGTTTCCAAGTGTCCCTTAGGAGGAAGGACTACCTCTAACCCCACATCGTGTCATTCGGACTCATCAGCCCTGATGGAAGCTTTCAGAAGGCTCCTCCCACAGGCCTTTTTATGACATCAGCTCGGCCCACCTGCAACAACCAGGATGCCTTTCCCAGGTTTTGTGCAGCCAGGGTCTCCGTTTATACAACTAGTGTATATAACTCACATTCATTGCATGGAAGGGAAGGAGCCCTGTGGAGGCCCTGTGGGGAATCCATGAACCCTCCCCCTGGACCACAGCATTTAGCTGTGAGGAAACCCTGGGAAAGTAGGTCCATGCCATGCGAGGTCTCAGCTCCTGCTGCCCGCACAAGAACGCAGGACATGGTGAGGCCAAGAAGGAACAACAACGGAACCATAGGTAGGGGAGTCATACCACTATATTCTTGATGGCAGCTGGTCGAGACACAAAAGCAAACATCTACCAGTACCCCAACAGAGGTTCTTCCTGCACCCCAGTCTTACTGGTGGCCACTATCGAGACACAGGAAGTCGGATCCACACAATCCACAATCTGCCATTCACACTTGCTAACCCCACTAGCTAGCCGCAATCCTCCGTCCACTTTTCTGCCAACCAACCAACCCCCTAGCGTAGCCACGGCAGTTACGTTAATGGTTAATGGCTAACCGGTAACAGCTGACGGCCACCCAGCCACAGCGGATGGCCATCTGATTACAGCTGACAGCCATCTACTGCCCGAGCCAGCACCCCTCCACGTGAGGCTGAGAGCCTGGAAACTGCTCTCTGGGGCTCTGTCGCCACACTCCAACATGATTCCTGGTATCAATTGTACCAATTGTGTTCCTGTAAAATTCATATGTTGAAGTCCTAACCCCCAATACCTCAGAATGTGGGTGTATTTGGAGATAGGGACTTTAAAGAGGTGATTAAGTTAAAATGAGGCTGTTAGGGTGGGCCCTAATCCAATATGACAGGTATCCTTAGAAGAAGAAGAGGAAATTGGACACAACGAGAGACATCTGGGATATGGGAGCACAGAGAAATGACCATGTGAAGAGGCAGCAAGAAGGCGGCCATCTGCAAGCCAAGGAGAGGCCTCAGAGGAAACCGGCCCTGCTGGCATCTGGATCCTGAACTTCCAGTCTGCAGAACTGTGGGGAAATACATTTGTTGTTTAAGCCCCCAGTCAGTGGTATTTTGTTACATGGCCCTAGTTGATGAATACACCTCCCCTTCCTGAAGGGTGCAGGGCTCAGAGGGCTACTCTCATTCCCAAGTCCCAGAACCAGCCCGAGCTGGTCAGAGAAGACAGAGCCTCAGAAATACATGCCCCTTACAGGGCGCCAGCTGGAACCCCTGAGAGCAGGAGCTGAGTCCTCCCACCTGCCCTTTGATGTCTTCTGCCTCAGCTGCTCTGTGTCTAATTTCATCCCTCAAGCCCTGAAGCAGCAGCTGCAATCAGAAGACAGCCAATCGGGGGGCAAATAAAACAGATGGGCAAGTAGAACAT
Organism: Rhinolophus sinicus; assembly: GCF_057876585.1. Lineage (NCBI taxonomy): Eukaryota > Metazoa > Chordata > Mammalia > Chiroptera > Rhinolophidae > Rhinolophus > Rhinolophus sinicus. The sequence goes on from NC_142501.1 coordinate 197,704,876, forward strand.
GAATGGTGGCTACAGGGGGTTTCAGCCAAACTGAAAAATTGCCCCCTGGGGCAGGCCCATGGATCTGAAGACGTAATTCAGCAGGTGTTTTCTTGGTATCTTCCAGGTGTAGCCTTGCCAGAAAAAATACACGGACACACTAAAATTTGAATTTCAGATAAGCAATGAACAATGTTTCAGTATAAGCATGTCCTGTGCAAAGGTGTATTTTTATTTGCTGAATCTGACAACTATACCCAGGGGCTGTCAGTGGGGCAGGTGCCAGGGGCGGGGAAGGAAAGTGAGGAAATGGACTGAGAGGTGAGAAATCAAATGTGATCAAGGGCTGCACACACAGGACATGGCAGGGACGGGCACACATCAACTGCTGCACCACTTTTTGAAGAAGGAATGGTGTGGGGGCAGAGCCCCAGAAAGTAGTTTCCAGGCTCTCGGCCTCACGTGGAGGAGTGCTGGCTCAGGTAGTAGATGGCCGTCAGCTGTGGCTGATTGGCCGTCAGCTGTAGCCAGTTAGCTAATTAGCCGCCAATATAACTGCTGCGGCTATGGAGGAGAGGAGAGAGAAAGAATGGGGGCTAGCAAGAAGATGGCGGCTGGGCTGGCAAGTGTGGATGGCGGTTTGCGGACAGTGTGGATCCAGCCTCCAGTGAGAGTATAGTGCCGCCAGAGAGAATATAGTGGTATGACTCCCCTACCTATGGCTCCGTGGGTGTTCCTTTTCGGCCTCACCATGTCCTGCGTTATGTGGGGAGCGGGACCAGAGACCCTGCAGGCCTCCCTGCATGACAAATGGCGCAGCGAGCAGGGTCTCCCGCACGACAAATGGAGTGCCTCTGGGTGATGTGTCTCTGGCTAGGACAAATGGAGCTGGAGACGGTCACTACCCCAGCGCTGCACCCCCCCCCACACACACACACACACACACACTCGGAGTCCAGTCAAAGAATCCAAGTTGCATGCACGTCCTGTTGCTGCTGGAACAAATTACTACAAATTTAGTAGCTTAAAACAACACAAATGTATTACCTTACAGTTCTGGAGGTCAAAAGTCTGAAATGGGTCTCCCTGGGCTAAAATCAAGGCATTAGGAGAACTGCGTTCCTTCTGGAAATCATCAGGGAGAACCCTAGAATAGACGAAAGAATTGTGGCATTACCAGAGAGAGCTAGCCCAGCTCACTTAGCATGCCCTGGCTAATTTAGAGAGCATTCCTGTGGCAACATGCAGAAAGGATGCATGGTCTGTGTAGCAACCACAAGCAACACTACCTGGGTTCATTCTGGACCCTTCCCTGTGCTAGCTGTGAGCCATTGGGCAAGTTAACAACCTCTCTGTGCCTCAGTACTCTTGTCTATGAAATGGGAGGAGAGCAGTACCTCTGAGGGAACTGCAAAGAACAAAGGAGGTCATTTTTTAGAAACGCACTTACCATATCAGAGGCACTCAAAGGTGGTGGCTAAAATGATTCACCAATGAGTCTCAGTTGGAATTGCTACTTTTGTTTCTGGCAAGCCCATGAGGAGGACAGGGCAGACATTAGATGCTCAATAAATATTCGTTGAGTTGAATTACAGGCACCCACCACCACCTGACCCGTCACGGTGCAGATCAGCGCTGCATTGCTTTGCGTTGGTAAACCTTGCTCTTCTGTCTCCATCCTTAGGTCTGAAGCAACAGGAAGGCAGGCCTAGTGCCCTTTGAGCTTCTCCAGGGTCCTTGGCCCAGGCTTTGCCCAAAGTAGGTACCCATGACACTGACCAGCCCCAGGTCACTTGAACAAAAGCCCAGGTGAGATGGATCCCATGGGCTAGCTCTATCATTTCCCTAACCCCTCCCCTCCTACTTTAGAAGTGGACCGACCAGGGCTTCCTTGCCCATAAAACTGGCAATTCTGATGTTGCTAATTTTTTTTTCCTTTTTTTGGTACTAAATGTTTTACATTTAATATTTTTTCATACAATTCTGGTAACAATCTTATAGGGTAGGTACTATAATTATGTTCACAATTCTTAGATAAAGGCATTGAGACCCAGTGAGATGAAGAAATTTTCCCAAGATCACAAAGCCCTAGGAGACAGGGCCAGCATTTAAGTCCCGGCCTCCGGGTCCTTGAGTCTGACCCTTCACCTCACACCATATACATGCACCACACATGCACACTGCCCACCACACATGATGTTGCCGAGTCTTCATTCTCAGCCTCCTTCACTACCCTAATGACTTACAAACACACACGTGACCCTCACCCTCCTTTCTCAGCTGACCCCCAGGTGGTACGTGTGGATCCAGACGGCAGCTGCACTGCGTCCAGCAGAAGTGGGGGAGGTCAGGGAGTGAGCCCCGCCCCCCACCAGGCATCGGGCAGCGCAGGTTTCTCTCGGTGATTTTTTGACAATGCGAACCGGGTCCCGTTGATTCACTAGGGTCTGGGGCAGCAGCAGGTATGTTGTTTCTGCCCGCTGTAATCAGGACCCAGCACCACCAGAGGAAGAGAAAGGCGGCTGTCTCGCAGCCCTTGGAAGGAACGGTCCTGTTCCTTTTGTTTATGTAAGTGGGTGCCCAGCTGCCAGCAAATTGTCAGATCAAAGCCAAAGGTGAGGAGCTCCGCGCATACGCGCTTCAGAGCAAACAGGAAAATGTGTTTAGGTCTCCAGTTGTCAGTTTTGATCTGTCAATTTCTTATTTTTAGCTCAGCAATAACAAAATACACTTAACTATGGCAATAACCGTTAATATTGAATTTCCTGTGGGAAAGATAATCTCATTAAGGTGAGTCTAAAACTAGCTCCTGGTCCCCTTAACCCTTGTTTTTACAAGGGGAATTTTGAGAAATTCAGGTATACTGGAAAATGGCTGATTTTTTGTTTGTTTTGTTTTGTATTTTAATTGGGAAGGGTGGTGTTGGCCCCCCAATATCTGAACCAAGAATATAAAGGTGCAGAGAAGGAAGTGGAATCTGATCGATTTTAGCACAAAGAAGTAGACTAACTGAGACCTAGAGCCCTAGAATTTGGGGTGAGTCATGGAAAGTCCTTTGAAGAATAAAATCATGGTGCATGAGAGGGTAACATGGCCTGAAGACCCTGATCCCCATTTGAGATTCATTGTCCTAATTCTGTGAGGACCCAATAAAACTGAAAGGGATTAGTGCAGTGAGGTACCTTGTGTGGTTGATAAACACGGCCTTCAATACCCAGGCTGCTGGTGGAAGATTAAATTATTGTTCAGCAAACATCCTTTCTCTTGACACCACCACCTCCTCCACGGGAGGCATAGACTTCCCTGCCCTACAGATATTGGGACTGACTATGTGACCTGCTTTGGCCAAAAGAATTTGGTGGAGGGTTGGGGAAGGAAGTAATAGGGAGCAAGTTTTGAGCCTATAACTGAAGAGGTGTTGAGAGTGTTTCCACAGTTTACAGCTGGTCCAAGACGGATGAGAGACAGAGACATGGGACAGATCGGGACCTTACCTGCTGCTTAAAATCAAGACACAGCAAAGCCTAGTAGAGAGTCAAGTTGACCAATAGACACTTGAGCAGGAAATAAATGTGAGCAGGAAATAATATGTCCTGAGCTTTTGGATGACTTGTTATGCAGCATAACTGTAGCAATAGCTGACTAATGCACTGCCCTTCTCCTTGTTTCCTATTACCTCTCTCTATGTGTCTCCCTTCCTTTACTCTCTGCCTTCTCCCTATTAAAACCTTTCAACCTAAAAAATGTGAGGTCATCCTCTTACCTCTTCAACGGAACTTCAATTATAGAGTTTCTCCCTCCCAAATATACATGCTTTTATCAAGTCACTTGTCTCTTTTCAGAAAGACAGACTTTGCTATTAGGATTTCAGGAATCAGCAAGCGAATAAGAAAGGCATTTAAAGACTAGGGACATCTTTCTTGGGTGTCCTGATTTCATATTCGTAGAAGCCTAGGATGAGGCAGAACACAGTATATGGCTGATTTTTCAGGAAGACGCAAAATATTGGGAAAATGGCTCAGCAAAAGCCATGTATCTGTTTCATTCTATCACTTGCTCTGAAAAAGTTGAAGCACGGGTTGGCACTTCTAGCTGGATGTATAAGGACTTCCCCTCCTCCCCACCCCTCCCTTAAAGTTTGGCCAGATCCCCGGTCCAAATAGCAACATGTGTTCAGGAAGATGTTTAATGTTAGCAGAAGGTTCCAGAGAATCTCTCAGGGCCCTTGTGTTTATTAAATATAAAAACTCATGTTTAAATACAATGTCAAAGGTATGACACAGACCAACACGATCCAAGACAGGCTCTTGGCTCTAATCTTCAATAACTAGATGTTCTTTAAGTTTGACTTCTGGGCTCAAAGCCTTGACAGATTTTCCGGGACGGCTCAGCCGACTCAAGGAAGAAGTCAAAGGAGGCCAACAAAGCCCATCTATTTCTTTCCATCATCTGCGCTTAACAGCAGAGGCTCTGAGTTTCATATTGGGGTATAGTCTGTAGTTGAGTCAAAATCATTGTGGGGGCGGAGCCCCAGAAAGAAGTTTCCAGGCTCTCGGCCTCACATAGAAAGGTGTTGGCTCAGGTAGTAAATGGCCAACTGTGATTGCATGGCCATCAGCTGTGGCTAGTTGGCCGTCAGCTGTAACCAGTGAGCCATTGGCCACAATATAACTGCTGTGGCTATGCTAGGAGAGAGAGAGGAAAAGATGGCGGTTTGAGAAAAAGGAAGAGAAGGAGAGAAGAAGGATGGGGCTAGCAAGAAGATGGCGGCTGGGCTGGCAAGCGTGGATGGCGGTTTGCGGACAGTGTGTATCCAGCCTCCAGTGAGAGTATAGTGCTGCCAGCGAGAATAAAGTGGTATGACTCCCCTACCTATGGCTCCGTGGGTGTTCCTTTTTGGCCTCACCATATCCTGCGTTCTTGTATGGGGAGCGGGAGCAGAGACCCCGCAGGCCGTCCCGCACGACAAATGGCGCAGCGAGCAGGGTCCCCAGCTTGACACATGGCGTAGTCGGCAGGATATGGTGCCGGCCAAAGCTCTCCAAAGGACGGTGGAGCAGTTTGTGTGTATGAACACTCAGTCTGAGGAAGACCAGGAGGAGCAGCTGCCGGAGAGCTGGACCCTCGTGGAGGGGTGGGAGGACGTGGACGGTTCTCCCACCAGCACAGGAAAAGCCATGCAGCTGCTGGAGAGATGGAGCCCCGTGGAGAGGTGGAAAGATGTGGACGGTTCTCCCACCAGCACAGGAAAAGCCATGCAGCTGCTGGAGAGATGGAGCCCCGTGGAGAGGTGGAAAGATGTGGACAGTTCCCCAACCAGCACAGGCCGGAGAAAGCGAAGGTCGTTGCAGTCCTGTGGGCCGGGGAAGTTCCTGCTCAGGCAGCCCGGATGCAGGACTTATAGTCCCAGGAGGTAACGCTTGCTGAGTCCTCCGTGGGAGATGAGGGTGAGGTCAAGGTCGTCCCTCACCCCCAGGACAGCCCTGGTGAATGACTATGGACTATGGGGAATTGCCTTCCATCCCTAATTTAATGGACCGCTTGACTGTTTGTTTGGGAACTGTTGTTAGTGGAACTGGGGGATATTTGCTTTTGTCTCTTGACTGGCCGCCATTGAGAATATGTAAGCACCTTGATTGTGAGTCGCTGTTGTTCCAGCAGGGTACCCTGAGAGGCACAGAGAGAGTGGCAGTGCGCTGAGAGGTCTGGCTGAGCCCTGAAGATACCCTGGCTGTGCCCAGGAAGTCGGGCTGTTCCCAGAGAGAGTAGTAGAGCCCTGAAGGTACCCTGGCTGTGCCCAGGAAGTCGGGCTGTTCCCAGAGAGAGTAGTAGAGCCCTGAAGGTACCCTGGCTGTGCCCAGGAAGTCGGGCTGTTCCCAGAGAGAGTAGTAGAGCCCTGAAGGTACCCTGGCTGTGTCCAGGAAGTCGGGCTGTTCCCAGAGAGAGTGGCAGTGCCCTGAGAGCCCTGGCTGTGTCCAGGAAGTGTGGCTGAGCCCTGAAGATAGCCCTGGCTGTGTCCAGGAAGTGTGGCTGTTCCCAGAGAAAGTGGCAGTGCCCTGAGAAACCCTAGCTGTGTCCGGGAAGACAGGTGGTACCCTAAGAAGTCCAGGAAGTCTGGCTGTGCCCAGGAGTACTGGTGGTGCCCTGAGAAACCCTGGCTGTGTCCGGGAAGACAGGTGGTACCCTAAGAAGTCCAGGAAGTCTGGCTGTGCCCAGGAGTACTGGTGGTGCCCTGAGAAACCCTGGCTGTGTCCGGGAAGACAGGTGGTACCCTAAGAAGTCCAGGAAGTCTGGCAGTGCCCAGGAGTACTGGTGGTGCCCTGAGAAACCCTGGCTGTGTCCGGGAAGACAGGTGGTACCCTAAGAAGTCCAGGAAGTCTGGCCGTGCCCAGAAGCACTGGTGGTGCCCTGAGAAACCCTGGCTGTGCCCAGAGAGCCTGGCTGTGTCCAGGATATTGCATTCACCCCCAGGCTCCTCGCACAGGTCCCCTCGCGGAAGACGCTTGTCGCGTAGATTGTGAGGCGAGAGCCTGTAGGGGTGGAGTGTGGGGGCGGAGCCCCAGAAAGAAGTTTCCAGGCTCTCGGCCTCACATAGAAAGGTGTTGGCTCAGGTAGTAAATGGCCAACTGTGATTGCATGGCCATCAGCTGTGGCTAGTTGGCCGTCAGCTGTAACCAGTGAGCCATTGGCCACAATATAACTGCTGTGGCTATGCTAGGAGAGAGAGAGGAAAAGATGGCGGTTTGAGAAAAAGGAAGAGAAGGAGAGAAGAAGGATGGGGCTAGCAAGAAGATGGCGGCTGGGCTGGCAAGCGTGGATGGCGGTTTGCGGACAGTGTGTATCCAGCCTCCAGTGAGAGTATAGTGCTGCCAGCGAGAATAAAGTGGTATGACTCCCCTACCTATGGCTCCGTGGGTGTTCCTTTTTGGCCTCACCATATCCTGCGTTCTTGTATGGGGAGCGGGAGCAGAGACCCCGCAGGCCGTCCCGCACGACAATCATGCTCCGTTCCTGACTGCCTGCCTGCTCTGGGAACAGGACTATGTTTTCCCATAGAACCCAGACTTCAGGTTTATTCATTCATTCCTTTAATAAAGAGTTGTTTATACAGCATGGGGAATATAGTCAATAATATTGTGACAGCATGGTATGGGGTCAGATGGTTGACAGACTCATCATGGTGATCATTCCCTTAGGTATGTAAATGGTGAATAACTATGGTGTACCCCTGAAACTACTATAATGTATGTTAGCTATAGTTGAATAAAAATATTTAAAAAATAAATAATAAATTAAAAAACAAAAACCGTTATTGAGAACCTGCTGTGTGCCAGCCCAGCTCCAGGACCTGGGCACACCTGAGGTACAGGCAATGCCCAGGTCCTCTGGTTCGGTTCTGGAGGAGGAGAGACAGCCAACACAAGGAAACACACGACTTGTTTGGTGACAGGACTATGATGAAAATAAAACAGGGTGATGGGATGATACAGGTGAATAAAAGAGGGTCCATCACAGTTCGGTAGCGTGGTCAGGGAATAGCAGAAGCAGAAGCTTCCATACTGCTTATCCCATGAGGAATGCTATTGTATGTACTTCACACATATTAGTTCATTTAATCCTCACAGGAACCCCATAGGGTATTGTTACTGCCCTTTTACAGATGAGGAAACTGAGGCACAGAGAAACAGAGTAACTTGCCCTGTATCACTCATCGAGTAGGTAGAGGAGGTGGAATGCAGGCCCAGGGGTTGAGAGTCCACACTCTTATCCAATATGTGACATATCGCCTCATGGAGCAGGTCGCATTGGAGCAGAAGCCTGAGTAATAGGAAGGGGCCAGCCATGTAAAGATCTCAGTAAGAGTGTCCCCGACAAAGGGACAAGAAGATCATTGCAGTCCTGTAGGTAAGAGATAAGGGAGGTGTGGACCAACGTGGCAGCAGTGGACACAGTGAGAAGTGGCAGCTTTGGGAATCTGTTTTCACTCTGGTGTTATTTCTCGTTTAGGTGTCACCTTTCCTGCTAAACTGTAAGCTCCATGAAGGCAAGCATCTCATCTATCTTGCTCACCGTATGTCCTAATGCCTCATGCAGTGCTTAATTCATAGATATACTGAATACTTCTTTTTGGATTAATGAATTAGTGAACTAGCTAGTTAATATGCATTTGACCAGTCTGATGTTGGTTTGCATGCCAAAGCCTTCACCTGTTAATTGTTTAACCTTGGGCAAGTTACTTAACCTCTCTGCTCCTCACTTTCATTTCCTGTACAATGGGTGCAATAAGACAATCACAGGGTTGGGTGTTGAAAGAATTAAATGAGGTATCTTTTTGTAAAGAGTAAGGCCACCATAGATTAGGTCCTACAGAAATGTTGGTGTCCAACTTTCTTTCCCGATTACATGCAAACCAGAGCTGTTCCAGTGACATGAGACCATTGTAGAATCTAGAGTTTAAAGGGACTTTGAGCCCTTGTTCCTTGAAGTATAGTCCAAGGCCAAGCCCGTCTATATCCCGTTGGAGACCATTAGAAATAAAGAAACTCAGACCTCCCTCCACTGAATCAGAATTTCTATAGGAGGGTCCAGGTTCTTTCATAAGACATCCTCCCATCCAGGTATCCTTATCATCAAGGATGAAATCAGGAGAGGAAATCATGAGAGGCTGAGCCTGCTCTAGTCCAGGGTCCCGTCTCCTTTACACTGTTCCAGATGCATGGATCCCAAACCACCACTGCCTCTGGTGCTTGCTGCGTGGGCCTCCGAACGTCGCTGCTAACCCGTTTCCTGGCTGCTGCGCGTCAGACACCTGCCACTCCTCGCTGAGCCCCCAATGACACATCAGCCATCCCACTAGATGTCCATGCTGTACCCATCAGCTGAGCTTCGTGCCCGACGGGAGCCTGAGCCTGGCTGACGAGTGTCATGGCTCCCTGTGAGAGGTGCCTCCTCTCCTGCCAGCCCTCCTGCCTCACCTGCTGATCTGAGGAAACATAACGGAACATAAAGGATTCTGACTGGCTGTGGAAGGTGGCCTCACTTCTGAATCACCCGCCACACAAACAAACCCTAAAGTTAGAGGTCCAAGAGAGGACACCTGTTGACTAGCCTACCAAACATTTTCCAGGCCTGTGTTCAAGGCTCATTCATCAACTCTGAGCCTAGAGTGCCATAAAAATTGATGTTTTCATTTCTAAGATATGACCAAACCTTCCCGAAAATAAACTTTCTTCTCTTCGTTGATGCAGAACTCACTTTAGTGAGGTGTGGAACCTGCTCTTCGTTCTTGCTGAAAGTACTCATTTGGGCTTGTTAGGCAGCTGAAATAAGGGTGCCTTGCCTAGCACCCTGTAACCATTGTTTTGCACCTCACTACACCTGCTTCTAAACAGTGCTTAAAGGTCATCTGTATTGGGATGAGAACCATAGTCATTATGCTAAAACACAACTTCCTCAGGGTGGAGGCCCTGTCTGCCATGGCCACCTGCCTGGCACGAAGTGGGCATTCTATTTATATTTGTTAGTAAGTGCCATAAAGCACAGACAGGGACTTAACAAAGATGCTCTTAAAGATGAGAATCAGAGGCCACCTTACAGTTCATGTTTTTATCCAGTGTTCTTTGCCTTTAAGCCTTGACTGAACGAGGGCTGACTAGTATGCTCTGTCACCGCCAAGTATTTCCCAGGCCACGTTCAAGCTTGCTGACATCTACCGGCCAACACTTACCATTGTCTTTGCCTCCGTAGATTTAAATTTTAACCAAGCCCATGCAAAACTTGTAACATTTGCAGAAAATTATGGAAACATGATCTATGATAAAGATTAGGCAGTTATATTCCATTTTCAAACAAATGGCCATCAGCTGTTTGGATTAACTGTTTTAAAAGCTTAGATTATAAATTAGAGCTCAATGAAATTTCCAGTCAGTAAACTGTTATCCCCTCATTTGATGAATGTGCTGTTTCTCCCGGATTGTATGGCTCCTGCCTCAAAGTCTGTGAGTTTGGGGAAAAGCAAATCAGGTCTGAAAGATGGAGAACATTCCCTGAATACACTCAGGCCCAGAACATAAAGATTCAGAAAAGCCTAGCAGACACAGGTGCCCCTGCTAGATAAGCCAGGAGGTCCATCTTCCCTGTCCCCCACCAAAGATGTAGGGGTGTCCGTGTGTGTGCGCTATACTTTTTTATATCTGAACTATCATGGAGGGGTGCTTGCAGAGGAGACAATGGACCCCTTCACACCAGTCCCCGATGCATCAGAGGGAAGACTGGTCCAGTAACTAAAACTGCCCCAGAAAGACTACACACACACACACACACACACACACACACACACACACACACCCTTAATTTCAAAGATTCTCCCAAGACTTGGTATTGCTCAGGAATGGCCATCGAGGAGCTGATGCTTCTGGAATGAGCCCTGATGTTTCTACACGAGTAGACCCAACATCTGGCTGCTGATTCTTCAGACTGATCAGAGCTTCCACTGCCTCACTCAGCCACAAAAAGCCTGCTCTGGCCAAGGGCAGGCAGGTAGACTACGCTGTAGTCCAGGAAATGTTCCCCTTCCTTGAAAATAGATTTAGCATCTCTGAGAATTAATGTTTGTCCCTGAGAACAGGGTTGTCCGTGTGTGTGATTTCAGAGTTGCCTTTTGGACAGCTTCTCACTGGCAGGATCACCGAAGTCCCCGACCTGCCCGCTGACCTGCTGGGCAGCCCCCACAGGGCTCATTCATTCCACACCCTCATCCAATAAATATTCATGGAGCCATTACCGACACTGTCCTAGGCTCTGGGAATACGCAGTGAACAGGACAGTTTTCCTTCTCTAGGATGTTGTCTTCTCGCGGGAAAGAAAGGCAATACACAAGTACACAAATGCAAAAGCGGTCAGTGCTACACAGAAAATAAAACAGGGAAGGAGATACAGAGGGAATGACTTAGGGGGCTGGAAGAGAGAGGTTTGTTAGGGTGGGCATCTTTGAGGGATGCTATTTGACACCTGAATGAAATGAGGGAGACAGCCCGGCAAACATCTGGGAAGTGCAACCTAAGCAGATGAAACAGAAGGTGCAAAGGCCCAGAGGTGGGAATCTTTGGCATGTCTGAGGAGCCCAAGGAATGCACGTCATATACATGGCCTCAAATAATCTTCACAAAGACCCTAAGCAGTAAGTACTATTATCCCCTCTCCCTCGTTTTACCGATAAAGAAACGAAGGCTCAGAGAGGTTAAGTAACTTGCCCAAGGTCATCCAGCTGACAAATGGTGAAGCCAGGCAAGGAATCCAGGCAGTCTGGCTGTGGAGTCCAGGCTCGTAAAGAATTTGAATTAACGTGAGAAGAAACAAGTGTCATGTATTAACTGGAACACGTGGGGGAGCGGAGGGGGAATAGGGGTGGAAGGAGCATCCCAGGAACAAACCAGTCTTTGTGGATAAAGGGCTTTTCCTTCCTGTTGTGGAGACTTGTAGACGAGACTCCTTCAGAAGAGGGCGTGCCAGCTGACATGAAAGAAACACAGGGACCTAGAGTGTGTCTGTGTGGATCCCAAGTGAATTGTTTGCACTTTCTCTTGTATGACTGTGGGGACAGTGAGGGTATCATTTTAAATTCCTCTCAGCTTAGACCCATAGGTCCTAATTACTGCCCGTCTGTAAAGCCTGAGGGTTTTGCACAGCCCATGAGGCACTGTCATGAGGAAGTGCAGTGCCCCTCATCCTTCTCTCCCTGAGCAGGTGAGAAGGTGGCAGCACAGTTCAAGAGGGGGTGGTTCTGGGATTCCAGAGGGTGGACAGACAGAGAGCCCCATGGCTTTCTTTCCCTCCTGAGAGCATAGCCCTTCCCAGGAGGTGTAGCAGACAGACAGCCTGTGTCTTTCTGTCTCATGCCAGAACTCAAGGTTCCTGAGGAGAGTGGCATAGTGTATCTCACACTAATCTCCCCAGCCTGTAGCACAGGTCCTGGCAGGTTGCAGGCACTCAGTAAACAGGCGTGACATCGATATGTGATGTGCCCATCAGCATCTTCTGTTGCAAGGAGCAGAAAATTTCTGGTTTAAGCCAGAAGAACATTTCTTGACCTGGTAATGGAAGAACTGGGAACTACATTTGGCTTTTCACCCAAGGGATGTGGGGCTCCTATGGTGAACCCAGAACTCCTGTGCTCTTCATGTCTGAGCTCAGGCTTGCACTGTATTTGTTTCATTCTAAGGGAGAGGGTTGCAGCCATTCAGCCCCCACCCAACCTCCCAAGTTCACACCGATCGGGGGAGGAGAAAGCCAGCTGGGCTGTTGCCAGGTTCCTGGGAATCACTCTGGTTGGACCAGCTTACCTCACGTCACCAGCCCTGAGCCAATGTCTGTAGGTGGAAAAATGCAGTGCTCTGATTGGGTTAGATCTGGGTCACGTGCTCCACCCCAGATCGCTGAAATGCTTTCCCACACTGACCACAAGGATGAGCAAAGAGGGAGGGGAAGCCCTGCTATAAAAATCTGCTCTACTATTGAGAACAAGGGGGAAGGGATGATGGGGAGGAAAGACAAATGGTCTGTCCTATCACGGACGGATGTGGTAATGGTAGCAATAATAATGACAAACATGTATAGAGTGCTAACTTCTACAAGGTTCCATTCTAAGCACTTTACAAGTATTCACGCACTCCTGGTAACAGTCCTATGGATTGGTCATATGCTTAGTCTGCACTTCACAGATGAAGAAGCACAGAGAGGTTAAGTAAGTTGCCCAAGCTTACACAGCCCCAAACTGGCAGAACCAGGAATCAGACCCAGTCATCCAGCTGCAAAGTCCATGCTGTTAACTAAGCATATGTAAAAACTGCTGAGAAAGCCCAGGAAGGGGACACATTAAGGGGCAGCATTACAGCAGACACCCAGTGCCACGCAGAGCCCTGACGCGTGACAGGTGTTCACTAACTATTTATCACATGACGAAATGGGGCACTGGTTTCATCCGCGTGCCCGTAATATCCTCAGACTGCAAGTGCCTTGATTTCCAGAACTATCCTTTGTACTACTCCTGTATCCTCCTAGGTTCAGAGTGGGTGCTGACATTTTTATTTTGGGGGAAATGAGTAAGTGGTCATGACTGGAAGAAATATCCTCTCCTCCCCACCTCAGAGAGGATTCTCTTCCTTCATCCACCTGAACTTTTTACCCGGGGAAGCAATTCCAGAAACTAATTTTCTGGGTGATCTTGATAACATTTCCATCTCTGCTCTTCTGGGAAAGCTTTCTTCAGAGACCATATCTATCTACGTCTCTTGCCAAACAATGGACAGGAGCTGCCAGAGCCCACATGCTGTAGACTCAGAGATCTACTGTGTTTCCCCGAAAATAAGACCTGACCGGACCATCAGCTCTAATGCATCTTTTGGAGCAAAAATTAATATGAGACCCAGTATTACATTATTATATTATATAATATATTATATTATATTACACCAGTCTTATATTATAGTAAAATAAGACCGGGTCTTATATGAATTTTTGCTCCAAAAGATGCATTAGAGCTGATTGTCCAGCTAGGTCTTATTTTCAGGGAAATACAATATGAAGCTGAGATTCTCTTGGGGAATTGGATCAGGCATTAACCAAATAATCACACACATAACTTAAAGGACCGGGAGCTAAGAGAGCATGTAATGAGGAATTCGTAGAGGTAGGGCTGGCAGTGGGAGCGAATGGCTCCCAGAAGAAGTGACATTTGGGCCAAGCTCAGTAGAGTGGGTGGGAGTTCCAGCTGACATAGGTTGAAGGAAAAAGCATCCAGGCAGAAGGAAGAAAGAGGTCAAAGGCGGTGAAGAGGGATTGACAGAGGCAGGGTGGGTGGTACAGAGGTTGGGGGCGGAAAGAAAGATGAAGACAGACAGACAAGCAGGAGCCTGACCCTGCAAGATTTTGTTTCGTTTGTTGGGAATTTTATCTTTCACGCTAGGACACTGACAATCCAGTAATGGCTAATGGGTTTAAGAGAAAGAGATGTGATCCAATTTCTATTTTAGAAGGTCCCCTGGTTGTGGTGTGGAAAACCAGAGTGGATAAGGGGAAAACCATTAAGAGGCTACTGGAGAAGTCTACACAAGAGAGGATGGAAGTTTGGACAAAAGTGATGGCCTTGGAAAGGGGTAACAATCGACAGAGAGTCAAGAAATGTTTCAGACACAAAAAAACAAGACAGCTATGTGACCAGAGCAGATTCAGAAATGTATTTTCTACTCACCGCACCCCCAGGACAATTGTCAGACTTCATAGGCCCTAGGCACTTGTTTTTCTTGAAGGTCACTCCCTCTGTTCATACAAAATACCCGCAGCCCACATTAAACACGGCAGTGGTAAAAAAAATAAAAAAAAATAAAAAAAATAAAGATTTTAATAATTTTGCCTTTCAAATTATTTAGCCCTATATATATGTAATACATTTAGTTCACAAATGGTCACAGTTTCTTGGCAATCATCAGGTAGACCAAAAAGTCCTAGCCAAATGAGAAAATCTAACTGCATCACTCCAATCTCTGCCTCCGTCCTCTGGTGGCCTCCTCTTCTCCCTCTGCATGTCTCTCACAAGGACACTTGTCATTGCATTGGGGGCCCACCTGGATAAGCTGAGATGATCTCATCTTGAGATCCTTCACTTCATTACATGTGCAAAGACCTTTATTTCCAAGAAAAGTCACATTGCCAAGTTCCAAGGATTAGCACACAGACGTAACTGTTGGGGACCACCATTAAGCCCATTACATATAGACAGACCAGTTTGTTTATTCTTCAATCAGGTGGTGGACATTTGGGTTCTTTCTGCTTTGGGGACATTATAAATATAGCTGCTGTAAACACCCACAGGGCTTCGCACAGACCTATGCTTTCATTTTTCTTGAATATGGGATAAGGGCTATTCCTTCATTTTGTTAACACACCAGGTGCTTCAAAAAATGGAAGTGATCCATCCCTCTCTGTCCACCTCTGAGTGGCTGGGCTCTGGGACCTCCACCCCCAGCTCTGCCATGTCTGTTTCATCCTGGCTTCAGGCAAGTTCAGGTCCCGTCATCCTGCCCTGTAGCTCCTGCCCCCTGCCCTCACACCCCTGCACTTTGAGAGTCAAGGGCATTTGTATAAATGGGCTTTCAGAGAGGAAGCACCTGGGCACGGAATGGCGACTGAATCTCATTTCCCAGGGCCTGCTTCCTTAGGCACCAGGCTCACATGTGGCAGTTTCTCTTTCTGTCACATGAGTCCACGGTGGCCTGAGGAAGCCATAGATAGATGGACCTGCTGCGGTGCATGCCTCTGCCAGCCCACTCTAGGGTCACAGCCGGGCGGGCCCAGACAGGCTGCTGGGAGAACGGCTGACATGCAACTTTATAATCAACCTGCAATTTGGTTATCTCAAAAAACAAATGAACAATCAATACAGCTAATCTCCCACGGACTCCCCCGCTGAGATGGGAACTCAAGCTAAGCCTGCTTTGTGCTTGGCTGTATTTGTTCTGTTGGTTCAAAGGAGTCTTCTGTTTTATGTCAACATTTGCTTTTGAACCCTTCTTATTTTTTTTATTTATTTATTTTGTTTCATTATTTGCTTCTGCTTGTCCTTGCTGGGTGTGAGAACGCCCGGGTGCCAGGGCCCTTATATTCTAGCTCTTCCGTGTCTGTGAGATCCTGCACACCTGTGTGACCCTCAAACAGCAGCTTATCTCACACTGACTAGGACACCTTCAAACTCCCAGAGATGAAGGAGCCAATGAAGTAGTTTAGAAAAGTGACCTCACCGGTTCCCCCGGGAAGGCTGCCCCCTACCATGCAGGTGAGAAGGCTCTCACTGGGAGCCAGGGAGCACTGCGTCCATCTGCACCTCCTCGTCCCATTATTGACCCAGAGACTCTTAAAATTCGATGTCCTTGACCTTCTGGCTATATTGTCAGCACTAACTCAGCCTGTCACTGCTGAGCAGAGTATATAGATGGAGGCTCATTTCCTCTCCAGGATTCATTCCTTCTATTAAAAAGCCCCTCTCTAGCCATTTGTGGATTGAGACACCGGGTCTGCTTCTACGGCAGAGATGGAGAAATCTGCCTAATTTTGTCCCAGCTCAACTTTTATATTCTCTGCTTCCTAGGGGCCATCCTCAATTTTGTGCAGCTTAATTCATAATAACAAACATAGTTTCTGGGAGGCTGGAAACCAGGAGCATTCACCTTTCTGACTAGAGAATTCGATGTCTGCTCATACACAGGTGAGACGCCCCTCATGTCCTGCACCACGTGATAAATGTCATGGGGTAAAAATCCAGTTGGCTTCAAATATAACCCAGGTCTGCCCTTTCTTTTCCAAGCAGCTGCCTCCCCCTAAAGGCATAGCTGAGTTTCCACATGCCCCAAATCAAACCTTGCATTACATGAGTGCCTGCTGTATGCCGACTACTTTACTTATTCAATTGCATTTTTATCTTTATCAACCACCTCATGAGGCAGATATCGTTACCCTCATTTTACAGATGAGGAATATTAAGCACTGACCGATGATTTACATGAAAATTACATTCGGAGGAAAGGAAGAGAGGAATGGGAATAAGGGAATGGGAATGGGAATAAGCAAAATCCTCATCTACCACAGCACGAACTTGACAGATAATGTTTAACAAGTCAAGAAACAGACTATATGCTTATTATTTAGAAATACGGAGGTAAATGCCAGAAGAGACAACTGAGTTGAAAGGGGTTCGAGCTGGGGAAGTGGAAAGAGCTGAGGAAAGAGTGTGACTTTCATTTACGCTCTTTAGTACTAGGTGATTTTCTTTAACCCTGCAGTTGCATTACTTGGCTAAAAATAAAAACTTTAAAAGTGGGGTAGAGGCCCGGGTTTAACTGAGTCAGACATTCTTCAACCAAAGAAATAAATTCTAATCACAAGTGCAGAGAGAGCTTCCCAAACTTCCTTCCCTCACCTTTAGAAGTTCAGGAGGTGAGAAGGAACCACGAGCAAAGCCTACTCGAGAAGCCAGAAAGCTTGGCGTCCTGGAAGCCAAGGGAAGTTTCAAAACGGGGGGATTAACCAGCTGTGTTAAGTGAGTAAAAGGCACGTGCAGTATTTCAAAGCAACACTTTAGTAATGCACTCTGCATCTAGCTCTCAAAATATGGGTTTGCCAGTATATTTTTAACAGCTCAGAAAACAAACTATTTCATATGCCTTAACGTGCTGTTTTCAATCTTTTAAAATGTGTCCACATTTGTTACAAAGGTTAAGAAGGAAAAAAGACAAAAGCAAAGCTTCCTGTTGCCCTGGGCTCCAGCACCTACCTACAAAGTCAAGTCTTTCTCTCTCTCTCTGCTTGTCCAGGTGAACCAAACTGCAGTCAACATGCGCAGAGCACTGCTCTTTACACACACCTGGCTAGTGTTCAAATCATACGATGGGAGATGTTAGAACATCGCATTCCAGAAAGAGTATCCTTGGTTTTGTTGAAATATTTTCAGAGCAGGAATGCGTGTGTGTGTGTGTGTGTGTGTGTGTGTGTGTGTGTGTGTCTTTTGGGAAATGTTTCTAGGGATCTCACCCTTTATTTTGCTTCTCTCTGCTCACCTTGCATCTACAATCCCACTCCCTTGAAGGAACTTGTTTCATTTAGATGTAAAATCACAGTGAGAGGAAGAAAACATGGCCTTCCTAGAGCCAGGCCACAGGAAGTTTCTCTGCCTAGAAGCCGGGCAGGGCAGGCCACTTTGAGAGTCCAGCTTTCACTTAGCTCTGAGGATTGTCTGTCTGAAATCTCAATACTGCAGATGCCACTTGTTTAGATTTTTGTGATACTTTAGTCTCTTTGAATTTGTAATTGTTCTCAAGAACCCAATTAAAATGGCAGGTTTTTTTTGTTTTCAAACCAGAGTTTTAAAACTCAGGAGCTATTCAATGTTCCTCTAACTTCCAGGTACAGCAATTTTGTCTTGGATGCTAAAAGCTCTGGAGTTGATGACACATCCTTGCATGGTGACTATAATTGCATGTGAACGTTTCTGTTTTCAGATAGGTGGCGTTATTAGCCTACTACGAGAATCTGACTAGCCCATTTGTGACTTGGTATATAAGGCCTTTTCAAGTGTAAGGAGAAATTTTAATGGTGCTTCAAAATCAGTAAGGCTAAGTCTAAAACCATTATTACTGAGTTAGTGAACAGTGAGTTAGAAAACAATGTTTTAAAAACAATCACTTTTATGGAGCGAAGAGGCATTCTTTGCGCCAATCACGCCCATTTCTGTCTGGGGACACACTAGGCCCTGGCTCCTCAAGGTGGGGTCTCTAGACCTACAGCACTGGTGTCACCTGGGACTTGTTAGAAATGCAGGATATCGAGACCCACCCCTGCAGAGCTACTGTTAAGACTCACATTTTAACAGCCTCGCTTTGGGGGTGGGGGGTGGGTCCTGCACAGAACAACATTTGAGAAGCATTAAACAGGACACCCAGAGCTCAGTCTTGGACGTCTTTTCTACCTGGTCGCCTCCCTCAGTGATCTCATCAGGCTTATGGCTTTCGACACCATCTGTATGTGATTGATGCCGGCACAGACTGCGCCCTGAGCTCCACATCTGGAGCCCGAACTGCTTCTTGGACGTTGTAACTTCAAGTCTAATAGCTGTCTCAGAATTAACATCCCTAAAACGAACGCTGCATTTCCTCCCCCACGCCCCCCTTGCTCCTCTACCGTTTCATCGCCACCTTCAGTCTTCTCTATCTTAGGAAATTGCACTTCCATTCTTCTAGTTTGCATTCCGAGGTAGGGAGAGAGGTCACTCCTGAATCTCAGGGAGATGGCAGGGCAACTGCGGTCTGGGCTGCCCCAGCCCACGTGCTGAGCTGCACCAGGTCCCTGCGGGGCTCTCACAGTCCCTCGGCCCCCCCTCTGTCCCTGCTTCCCACTGGGCTGGCTCTTCTGTTAAGGAGGGGTGCTCTCTGGAAACTTCGCAGACCCCAAGTAAGCAGGCGCTCAGAGCCCTCCTGGCCCCTGGGATATTTCTAAGCGTAATTCAGGCTTCCCTTCAAGTCTGTGAATTTCTGCTATTCTTACAAAATCTCGTCCTTAAGTTAACCAGTCTTGGTTTGATTTTTAAAAACCATTGCGACTCCAGTAATGTTTATCATATTGGAGGTGTCCATTTAAAAATCTTTGAAGTATTATTAATAAATACACAACAGCCATATCATTGTTTTCTGGAATGAAGAAGCAAATAGCAGGCCTGAGGACGAGGCTCACATTGGTCCTGGGAGACGCAGGCCACTGGACCCCTGAATCCGGCTAAGGACAACCAGAGCAGGTGTTTGGGCTTCGAGGCTGCATGCATGTGGAGCCAGGAGCACGGCTAAGGGCTTCTCATTTGTGCTCCCTCCGAATAACTGGCACTCCACACCCCCTCCCCCTTACAGAGACAAATGAAAAGTGGAGAGCTGCAGAACCAGCCACCCAGATGATAAATCACAAGTGCCTTTATGACCTGAGCATCAATCACAGGGGTCGTTGTGTCACACTCTGTCCGAGTTCTGGTCTTCCTAAAGCCAGCATGAGGTCCAGAAACGCACCTCGTTACAATTGGCTATTAACTCTATTAAGAGACAAAGATCCGTTATCTTCACCTGGAATGTGGGGAATGTTTCCAAGTGTACGGGATAGATTTTCTCTAGAGGTGTGTAACTTAGCACGCATTATGTGTAAGGCTGGGTCAGGGGGATTAAGGACATTAGCCAAGAGGTCAGGCCACTAGAATAGTAATAAATAAAAATCCAAACACTTGGCAACTGGATCGCACTTTCAAATTAATACGGCATTTTCAATCCATCACATTTCGTTTTTCCACTTCCCTAGGGCTTTTTTTCTCAAATGTAAAACGTGATGACTGAAATAGAATGGCTGTTCCCCGTCAAGTTCCTTAAGACAGAATTTGTCCCAGAACCACTCCCCAGTAACCTTACTCCTTTGATAACTGTGATTTGAGGCTAGTGTGGCACTTAGGAGCGTGACTCGGGGCTACCTGGGTCCACATCTGAATACCAGCTCTGCTAAATTTAAACATCTGACTTTAGGCAAGTCCGGAGATTGTCTCTTCATCTCTAAAACAAGCGTATTAGCTCACCGGGTTATGGTAGGGATTAAATCATGGCCATAAAGCAATTTACCAGTGACCTTGCCTCTGCCCTGGACCCTCAGCTCAAGTCCGTTCATCATCTTAGCTAACTATTGTGAAACCCCAACCAGGGCGTAAGATGCAAGAAAAGCCAAGTATCATCATAGAGATGGACACCCAGCATACCATTTAAAGTGTAATCTAGGTTTCTCAGAAGAACCCTCCCTGCTATGGACTGAAGTGTCCCCCCAGAATTCATGTTGAAGCCCTAACCCCCCATGTGACTGTGTCTGGAGTTAGGGCCTTTACTTAATTTACATAATGGTTAAATGAGGTCCTAAGAGTGGGGACCTGACCAGGTAAGACTGAGGCCTTAAGGACACAGCCGGTGCCCTGTGAGCACATAGAGAGGCCACCATTTGTGCCAGCAAGAGTCCTCATCAGAGCCTGACCCCGCTGGCACCCTATCTCGACTTCCAGCCTTCAGAACTGTGAGAAAATCAATTTCTGTTGTTTCAGCGCCCTGCCTAGGGTCTTTTCTTGAGGCAGCCCAAGCTAAGACAAGCCCTTCGCAGTTTTCAGGAAATGGCCACACCCTGATTGAGCCGAGACCCTAGAATGTTACTGGCCATTTAGAAATAGGGATGGCTCTTCATGCTTCTAAAACAAATAGCTGCATATTCCATTATCTTCCTGCTGACGGCCTCCCCCCACCCCCATCACATTATTCACACCTTTGTCATCTTACCAGCTACTGGTCGATCCCAGCTGACAACTCTTCCAGCCATTCTCCAGGACAGCTGGTGATTATAATCACAATGACCGTCCTCAGAGTCACAATTACTTTTCCCCCAGCTTTTCATTCTACCATCTAAATACCTAAATGCCACATTAAGAACTTAGCTGTGAAGGTGTAGGAACAGGAGGAAACCAGACTCACTGGCTGTGTGCTGTGTGCTGAGGAAGAACCAAGGAAGGCAGCCGTGCAGGGAAAAGTTAACTGGAGAGCGGGAAGGGTAAAAAGAGCAGCGTCCGAGAAAGCTCAAGAGGCCCCTGTGGGAATGACTTGGGCACACTCTCCACTCCTTTATATGAAGGAGGTAGGGGGTATATGTGGATTGATAGTTTGGGATTTAAGTAAGTACTAGCGACCCTACTTGTCCAGCACCAGTAGAAATGAACAAACAGGCAAAGGTGGCAGCATGCCTGGCCCACCTGTCTGACTGGACTGAACGGGCAGGGTAGTGGAATCTCAGGAGATGACGCGCAGGGACCAGTCACTGTGCCAGACAGAACTTGAGGCACACTTCAACTTCACACTTACCTTTAACATTTTTTAAATAAAATACCACATGTAAAGTGCTACCTCCCCAAAACAAAATATTCTGTAAATCCCAAGTTATAAAATAACCTATTTGTGTTTAGTGTGAATGTTTCTTGTAGTTAAAAACCTGTCCCTTTTCTGTATTAGAGAATAGTTATCTGCCTTTCCTATACACCAAGATGAGTCATGGTTTCTACTTATGTGTGCATTACACCTTTAACTATTTATTGACGACCACTGTGCCAGGCACACAACGGCCTTCTCCTTAACACAAACACCGACATGTGTCACTATCCAGTCTCACGGGTCCTGCTGGGTCTGTGGCACACCGTTCTGTCTCTTGGCCTTAGGCTTTAGGCTCTAACTTCTAAGTCAAGATGGATCGCCCCACCTGTACTTTACATACATCAACTTAGTGTGTCTCCCTCAGTGTTTTCTAGCACTAAACTGTTTTTAGGGTTTCTACTTAGTGGATCTTTCTAGATTTCTTTTTTTTTTAGAGGAGAGGATGGTTTCTGTGAGCACTCACCACTAGAACCTCATGTATCTTGACCGCTCCATCTCTGTAACTGACAATCATCTTGGGGTTTGATGACAAAATGCACACACACACTTTATGGATCTTTTACAAGATTGCTTGGAAAGTGACCAAGGGCTAGATACAAGCAAGGGGTACAAGCTTATTATTCTCTTCTAAATTCTAAGCCAGTAACCTCTCCCAATCTTAGCCTTTAAAAGCCTCCCAATTCAAATTTCAGCTAAATTGTTTCTTATTTAACAATTACTATCTTTAGAGCAAGATGTCTTTAGCAAAATCCTGATAACTTCACTTACACACTTTTATTTTGGGGTAGGTCAGGTAAGAAATGAACTATGATTTTAAAAATACATAACTTCCCCCTTTTACTGTTTCCCTATGAAACAAAGTGTGCTCTCTCTCCGATTAGGAGCCCCCACCAAATAGCACAAAACATTCTAAGTTCTTTTGTACACCAGACCAAACGACAACCCTATACTGGAACAGCAAGCTGTTAACAAATAATATTTTCAAATTTTGTTGAGATTTGCTTAAATATTCCTGAATTGGGAGAGACACCCCTTGAGTGACAAAGCCCATTTCCTTATTTACAAGGGAGGGGCAAAAAAACCTCATTAAAGCACTCCATACCGTGTTTCCCTGAAAATAAGACCAGGTCTTGTACCGTATTTCCCAGAAAATAAGACCAGGTCTTATATTAACTTTTGCTCCAAAAGACGCATTAAGGTGTATTTTTCAGGGGATGTCTTATTTTTTCATGTACAACAATCTACATTTATTCAAATACAGTTATATCATCTTCTTCTGGAACATTGTCATAACATACTAAATGCATCCGTCTGGCTGACGATCTTAACTGGGGCTTATTTTCGGGGTAGGTCTCATTTTCGGGGAAACACGGTAGTTAAAAGCATTGAAAAGCAAGTTAGCACAGCTATCACTTTGAGGTGATGCAGATAGCAAGGTAAGGTTGTAAATACACAAACTGTAATATGGAATTTAATTTTATCTTTATGATGTATTCTGAAATCAAAGATGATATACATGCATCAGGCACATCCAAAAGAAGACTTTTACAATGGTTTACATTTCCTTTTTATTTATTCCTTGAAACTGCCCCTATTGCAGGTTTCTCATGGATGAAATATGGAACTGAGCAGATTCATTTTTTCTACAAAATTATGGTATAAACTTGCTCAATTTTCTATCTTATTGCTAACAAACCTTACAGGCGCACAGTTTGTAAAATAAACCCCTTAAGGACTGAATGTGTAGAGCATGCTGCAAGGTACAAGAAATAAGCTAAAAATGAGCACATAAACCTACACCTGGACCAACATAGTACTGAATGCTGGCGAACATTTATCACAACACAGGGAGAAATTAATACAAGGAGATACAGTTCAGTCCTGAAAGGGTTAAATAGAAACCCTAATATATTACTGTTTTTACCATCCATCCTACATTACAGTGCTTGAAAACAAAGTCAAAAGTCTGGCACAGAAAATTACACACATTTGTTCAGTACTCATCAGAAACACAGCTGCTTTTGAAATCAAAAGTAACTTGGTTAATAACTGAATAGCATTTTGCTTCAGAAAGGAACACCAAACCCCCTCCCCACCATGGGCTACCTAGTTAAACATGACTAGTTAGTTTCGTTCTCAAAAACTGCATTGGAAATGTTCTGTGAGGGCACAGATGGTACCAGTTTCCTTAGAAAAACAAACAAAAAACTAACCAGCTATAACTGCAAATAAGTCTGTGCAGTAAGAGTGACAAATATTTCATGAATTAATATATAGATGACGATGCCTTGAGTTGCCACAGTTCAAGAAGAGTCAGCAGCAGGTTAAATATTATACTAGTGTTCAACTCTGAAGTTATTCAAAATAAAAAGGGCATTTTACATTTAAAGCATTTAGCTTGCCTTCCCAATCTCTGAGATCAATGCAATGGAACTATTAAAAACATTAGATCACAGACTCAGCTTCTACGCACAGTTTTAGAAATTGCAGAGAATCATGACAGCATAAGGTACACGTCTAAAACGGAATTAAAACCAAACAAGACCTCAAATGTACTATACTTGAACTGTCACGGTTGTGATTCTAGGAGTCTTTATGAGGGAAATGACCAGCATCTCTAATGATGCCTCCACTGGGGGAGGGGCCATCTTCTACTATAACTGGAGGACAAGGCTCCTATAAACAACAGGCTGAAAATGATTTACAAATCCATTTAAAAAAATTCTTTTTAAGCAGCTGTCAAAAGAACAACTGATGAAACCATAAACTACAATGGACAAATCATTTCAGTCTTTAGTTTGTGGTATGCAGACGGCAAAAAAATAGCAGGGGGGAATGCCTATATAAGTACATTCTTGGACTTTTCAGAAAAACAAACAGGGAAAGAGTTTACAGTTTAATATTTCAATTATCTTATTCGAAGAAACAGAGTCAAGATAAGCTATATTTAAACAGTAAAAAAAAAAAAGATCATTTTAATAAAGCCATAAACTTGAAAAATTATTTTGTGCTGCAAAGCTGGGTAAGGAATAGTTTGTTCTTCAAAAAGCATCTCATCTGTTATCAGTTAATTTAATATAATTCTGTAACTAAATGCCAAACCTGGGAAGTGGAAGGAACTTGTGGCCCATTAAAAATAAAGCAGCACTAAAAACATTTCCACACTCTGAACAAAAAGCACTGTGTAAAGGCTTCTTGTATGACTCAACAGAGAGAATAAATACTACTCAGAATTAAGCAAGTTTGTAAGAAAGAGCCAGTAAACAGTTAACACAAAGAAAGATAAGGCCACAATGAATTCTGCCCTTGATCAGTGGAACAGATCGGAAGTGTGAGGCTGGATTAGCTTACAAGAGAGAAGCTAGTGACTGGAGCAGATTTGAAGAAAGAAGGCTATATATAGTATAATGCAGCCTGTGAGTAATTAAAAAGGCTTACAGTAAGAGAAAACCACAATAAGTTTGATTCAACCACTAATGTGTTTTACAAATGACTTCCCCCTTGAAAACTGAGGAAAAAGCGATTTAAAGATGTTAGGAATTGTATTTACAATGGCAAAGTCTGAGCAAAAATATGAGTGATGAAGATAGCAAAGCTGAAAAATAAAAATGCTACTAACAATGATGTTTAAAAAGTTTACCAACAGAAACTTCCAAATAGCCCAGGACACCAGAAAGACAAGGTATGGTATGGAAACACTGCAGGAAGTTACAGTTTTGCATTCATAAGGTACTTGTGGCTCCTGTTTTATGGGACAGTAAAAGCTTACCACAATCTAGAGGTAGTTTTTACTCTAAGAAGGATGATTGTTTTACCAGACTGAACCCTATAACATTACACACATGGTTCCTGTACTAAATGTAGCCCGGATGAGTCTGCTGTAGTCTCTAAGAAACCGAACAAAGGCATAACCAAAGTGCAGGAATGGAAGCAATGGGAAACGGGCGAGCTTAGCATGCAAGGCCAACACACAACCCTGAATGCAACCAAATCTTAACTGAACGGAAAAATGTTTTCTGAGGAGACATTTCTGGAGACGCTCAGTATTGGGGAAGAGAAGACCAAAACAAGGCAGGGAAAGAAATGGAAAGATAAGTTACATTTGCATTTGTATAATCTCACAACTATCTGCTTCTAAAGTACTGTTTCCAGCTATTTTAGTTGACCATCTAATAAGAGCATCTTGTTTTAAGGTTACAATGATGTCTTGGCCTAGGCTACCAAAAAAAAAAAAAAAAAAAAAAAGTAAATAAAAACATGCTTTTGCTGAGATTTTCCTCATTATACAATACGGGCACCATCTACCAACTGGTAGCAAATACTTCTATGATATTTTTGTGTCATATGCTAACGAGGCAGAAAACACCCTACTAAATGAAATCACTGGGAACATTACAAATTCAAAATAAAATGTTTAACTTACACATAATACAAGTTATGTACAAGATCAGGAAGGGAAAAAACCTGAACAAATCCTGGAACATGTAGATACATTTACGTGTGGGAAAGGGGGGAGAATACTTCAAATACCAACAGGTTCTGTGCCATTAACTCATTAATGACTAAATGGCCACATTTAATTTCATGTAAATGTTAGAATCGCTTGGCTCACCACTATAAATACATTTTTTTAAAAAAACATGGAAATAACTGCCAAGTGTCTGAGAACAGAGACTAAGTTAATGTACATTACACGTATCGCAGGCAAGGCAGAGGCATTTTTTTAAAGCTTTTGCACAGACTTCATATAATCTTTAAAAAAAAAGTATGCAGGCCTTTACAAGATTTGATTTGCTGAAATCAAGACAATTTCAACTTACGAAAAGTCATAAGACTTCAGCTTTAAAAGAAATAAAAAATAAAAAGAACAGTTCCAGCCTTGGACCAAAAAATCCTAGAAGGGTATGGTAATTAGATTAAACAGCATGGTCAGGCTTGGAACCCGAATGAATTAAGAACAAAAGCTCAAGGGGGGGGGGGCGGGGAGAAAAACAACCTATTTGGTAACAAAGATGTACTATATATGGTGATATAAAAAAAGGTATGGTGAAAATGTACCTTTTACTAAAGCTTATACAAGTTCCTTGGTCCATAAAAACTATGTTAGATATGATTAACTTTTATTCCAGCCACATCTCTATTTCTTGCCCATTTAAACAAAACCAAACAAAGCCCAACCAAAAATAACAGCTGAAGAAAATTGATTTCCAATAGTTTGTACATTTTGATGCTTTGTTTTGTTTTACTGTGGCTTCTGAACTTCAAATCAGCACTTGTGGGTAATGGGGTTTTTGAATAATATAACCTGGCCTGGTATGAAAAGTTTTCCCAAGAAACCACCAAAGATTGTTCCTTTTTTTCCTCTCTTTTTTGTCAACATTTTGCAGCACTCAAAGTCCGTTTAAGTCCTAGCAACAAGACGGTGGTTAGGACACCACTGTTGCTGTAGACGATGTGACACTGGTTGAATTTGTGCTGACACTTGTGTAACTTCCCTCGCTGTTTGTGTTTGATTCATTAGGGGGCACTTGGCTTGAATTGGCTCGAAGGATTGCTCCCGCTGCACTGCAGTGTGGCCGTGGCCCTGGTTCTGGTGTGTAGGTAAAGGTAAGGCTGGTGGAATAAATGATTCCATCATTTCGGACCAAAGTTACTGGAACCTGGACTGGCTGCCGGACCCATCTCCAACCTTCTCGGAATGCAGAAATGTCTGGGACAACACAGAGCATGCTCTCTCCACATCTGAGGAGGAAATAGAAATCACTTAAAAGCAAGGCAAATTTTAGAACAGAAACTTAGAACTAGGCTGCTTAATATATTATCGATATCAGGAAAGAATCACATGTACCCAACTCCCGCCCAAAACTCTGGATGAAGTAAAAAGTTTTACCAAGTACCTGTACATAGTTTCAGCTTCTACATCCCCAAACCACACTCGTAAATTTGGAGTGAAATTCTGTCCTGTAAGTTCAAGCATTGCTACGTCCCCACCGCCATTCAACTGCAAGTCACAGAAAATCAGAACAACGTTGAGAAAGCTTTTCATTTCTCATTAAAGTGTGCAGATTAGTTTCTCATTCAATTATCATTTGCAAAAAAAAATGGATCATTAAATTCTTCTTTTAAATGACATGATTATAAAGACAAAGTGTGCTAAAAACATCTCAAGATAACAAAAAGTCCATTTTAACTTTAAATTGTCTTGCATAAAAGTATGCTTCTATTTTTTTTTTTAAATCAACAAATGATGTATTACAAAACCCCCAAATCACCAGATTTGGAGAAAAATCAAAATTATTCTGAAATAACATTATTGCAAGTCAGAGTTGAGAAAAGTTGCAAAGAGGTAAAAGTCAAGCTGTAAGTGGTCTCACCTGAAGACTTTCTACGACAGGCACAGGTGTGACAGGGGCTAGGACAGGGCCCATCCCCTCGTAGAATGTATACTCTGCCTTATCCGTGCTAATGATTGTCCAGGAAGCCCCATCATTTATCATCTCTTTATTTGGTTCTTTTGGGCATGGAGTGGCCTTACGAAGAAAGAATGTTTAGAAATTGAGTTTTACATGCACTGCAGTATAAGACAGTTTTAACAAGTAACACTCATGGGCTAGAATTAACATGGAAAGAATTTGGTAAAAATGTATCAATTTCCCAAGCATGGTCCTTTGCCAATCCCTAAATAAACACAAACAGAATATTAACATGACAACCTTACACAGCAGTTTTTATTAATAGCAAATAGTTCAGTGACATACTAAATAACTAATAGTACCTTTCAGAATAACCATTTAAAAGAACACCAGTACCTGTATAATTTTGAAAATAAAAGTCCAGTATCTGTGATGTAAATAGCGGTTTAAAACTCTGTAGGGATCCCTAAGAAAGAAAGAATCACAGCCTCTCCTTAGAAAGCAGCTAGAAAAGTATGCACTTTCTGAAGGAGAGACCCAGATGTGAACCGAAACCCCCACCCCGACCTGAAGACACCTAGCCCAGTCCCTCTGTGCTCGGCTGAGCAGATCGGCTGTGTGTGACCATCTCTCGGGAACAGGTCTCAGGTGTCTACAAATGCATTTCCCATGAAAGTGTAACACCTATTAAATCATCTGCCCATCATAAATGTCCTCATGAAAGCCTTCTGAGTAGGTGTAGTTAAAAATTAGCTTTTGAACCATGTCGTCATTACTATCTTGGAAGACCCCAATATAAATCTGATGAGAATTATGAACACCCCTGCATGCAACTTTCGGGGATTCTCCGAACACTCAAAATCTACTTTTGGATAATTGGAGGATCTTTTTCATCCCAGAACTAGATGGTAACTGTTTCTCTGAGAACATTTTCAAATTTTGAGTTCTTTCCCGAGGTAGGAAGACCGCCGTGTCTGAGGACCTTTGGACGTGAGATAAATATCTGAACACAGCTTCATGTATTTGCATACAACTAACATTAAACAAGAGTTTCATGTTTCTGCATGCTATTAATCTAAGTTTGCACATTTTAGATTTCACCAATAATTTAAAAACATACCTGAAATTGGATTATTCTTTCTTGAGAAAGGCACAAGTACATTCTTTCTGTGTCCTTAAGGTAAAACGCACATTTGTGGAGCTGCGACACAGGGTCATCCGCATCCAGCAGCGCGGTCTGCTTGTCAACTTTCCTAATTATCTAATGTCAACAATTAAAAAAGAGACGGTCATCACATGGAGAGTTTTCATTATGTATGCTGTCAAGAGTATAAGCTATACAGTAATACGTTTGTTATTTGTCAGACACCTACACATACAAACACATTCTCAAACAACAAGGCTAAAAAATACTTTTAGATCTCAAACGTGTTAGAATGTGGAAACTGTGACCTTCTTCCATGAACACTTGAAAAACAGGACAGGTAGGCACTTGTTTTCTAGATAAGGGCTTTTCAAATTTTAATGTGCATACAAATCATCCAGGGTGCTTGTTACAAATTCATCGGTTCTGATCCTACAGATCTCCTGTGGGGCCTCGGACTCTGCATTCTTAACAAGTTTCCAGCTGATGTTAATCCTGTTGGTCTCTATTCTGAGGAGCAAGTTCAGGTGACCTTTCCAATCAAATACAACGACAAATAATCCAACATCGAAGGGAAAACAATCTCTAAAGGCTAACTTGGGTGTAGCACAGTGTAGTCCATTTACGCGATACTTACACATATATTTTTGAAAACCTAAAATAGGTATCATTTTGCAGATTAGAAATGGGCTCAGAAAGGTCAGGTAAGTTTCTCAAAATCAGCTGGTTAGTAGCTGAAGGACCAGAATATGATTCCACAGCTGGCTGCCTGCCCAGGCTGAACTCTCCATTATGCTCTACAAATTTATAATCCAAATATTCCAGAAAACACGCATGGATATCTGGAAGATAATCCTATCAAACCTTAGATATCATTTGTCACACAGATGCTAATCACTAAGTGTTTGCTGATTATGAAGACCAATCCCAACAGCGTACAAACATGTTAGAACTATTTCTCATCTAAAATCAAAAGTAAAGAAAACCCTTCCTTGACTACATGTCCCTGGGCCCCGATCTCACCACCCCATTTATCTTTTCTCCTTTATAGAAAACTCTTCTTCCTCACCATCCAATCTACTGAAATCTCTCCAGCCTTGCCTCAGTCTCCACTACAACTGCCACCAAGGCCACCAAGGAAGGACTCACAGACACATGAAGCCCACGGGCAGTTCTCTGTCCTCATCTTACTGGCTTCCTCAGAAGCCTGTGACACAGGCTTTCTCCTTTTGGGGCCTTTACGGCGTCCCAGAGCCAAGTCCTCTGACCTTTGCTCCTCTCCATACTCGACACTTCCTGTACTGCTTAGAGGCTAGCAACTTCTACATTTCTCTCTCCAGCCCTATCCTCTCCAGCACTCAACTTGTATATTTAACTACCTAGTTAGCAGTTCCACTTAAGATGTCTAGCAGGCAAACTCAATCTTAAGCAAAAACAGAATTTTTGATTTCCTCCTAAACGTGAATCTCCCTCAACTCCCAGCTCAATAAATGGTGCCACCGCTCACTCAATCCAAAACCCTTAATTGGAATCATCCTTGACGCCTTGCTTTCTCTTACACCCAATCATCTTCATCTGTCAACAAATACTGTTAGGTCTACTTTCAAATAAATCAGTCACCTTTCATCACCTTGCACTACAATCCTAATCTAAGATGCCATCATCAACTCTTGCTTGAATTATGACAAAAGCTCAACCGCCTGTCTCTCTGCTTCACTGCTACACCCCTATGTTCTCCATAGAACAACCAGTTATCCTTCTAAACATAAATCAACCATCATTCCCTGTTTAAAACCCTCTAGCGGCCTCCTATCATACACATATAATGTAAAGCCCTTAGAAAGATACAGCGAGGAACTACACAAGACGGTGCCCACAGCTAACCTTAAAGCTTCATTTCCTGCCACTTACCCCTTCCATTACTCCCTCAGCTCTCGCCGCAATGGCTTCCTTACTAGCCCTCAAACATCCCTGTCTTTATGCTCGCATTCTGTCTGCCTGAAATGCTCCTTACCCAGTCTGTGGTTCCCCAACTTCATCTTGGTCTCAGAGTTCTTTGATTTCTCTAAAACCCGTTCCCAATTCTCTATCCCTTTCTAATCCGCCTTTTTATCACTTATATTAACCTTTTAATATATTATGTGGTTATTTCTTTAACTGATCTTTGTCTATCTCCTTATCAAAATGTAAGCATCAAAATGAGGACAGGAAGTGTGGTGTGTGTCGCTCACCAGGCACAAAGAAGGTTCAGGACTATTTGTATAATGCATGCCTGCATGCAGGGCTCTAATACTCTGCCCCACAGTGAACAGCCTTCCTAGTAACTCTCAAGGGTTTTGGGAGAATTAAGTGAATACATACATAGATAACAGTGCCATTACATTATGTAATATTATCGACTTTGACCACTTGACTCACACCTCACTCACCTACATTCAAGGATTTTTCTACAGGTAAGCCATAAGTATAAAAGTCCCAATCTTTAAGTTAACATTCTTCATATTTACACATTTTTTAGCTCTGTGCTTTATTAGTTAGAATATTTGTCATTCTACTATACCACCACCAATTTTTGAGTTTAAAGGGAGTCAGTACACTTTGAGCAATTGTAACTTCTATGATAGTCTGTAAGACTAAATTTAAGCAAAATGGTTCAATTCAATGCTAAAGTTTCAAAGCTATATTTAAATTGAATGAGGATTTTAGAGAAATAACTAATTTTTGAATGATATAAGTCTAAAGCTTCCAGTAAGTCTATAAGCACTCACTCATGCTTCTCCCACCACATAAGAGTCAAGATTTGTCTCTTGTTGTTTGTGTACTCCACTGTTTCTCCACTAGCTAGTAATAATAAGCACATTGAAAACATGGGCCATGTTTTGTTCAATTTTATTACCTATAATCCTTTGGACACAGACACTGCTGAATGACCTAGCTCTTACCAACAAAGAAACCGAAGACGTCCACTACTATTTGGCATCAAAAACTTGCTTTGATCATTTCTAATTATCACTAAGAGGATGGATTCTGAGAAACCAGGTAGTACGAACATTATAATTTAAGCTATCAAGGGTTGCTCCAACCAGCTTTCTCTCTTCTCTGCTAGCTCTGTAGATTGCGGGTACAGTATTTACCATATTTTCTGAGGTTAACTTGATACAGCTCTTAAGGACAGGAAACATAAACATGTCTTATTCGTAGTCCTAGCACTCTGCCTGGTAAATGCCCAGTAATTGTTGGCGGAGTTTATGTCACTGATGAGCTTGTCTAACAGACTTCAGATGTCCCCAAATCTTGGAGTATCTGACAGCTTTGAGGACATGGGATAAATGGCTAACTGGTGTTTTCTTGTTAGTGGCTAGACCTACACAGAACGTGCCTGTTTCCATTTGAGAGTAGCCTAAACAGGACTTCTCATTAGGACATTTATCCTATTGGAACTTGGTCTCGGGGGGACAGTGTTTTCCAAGCAAAGACCTCCAATAAAGCTGATATTCTAAAAAGCAGTAAAAGCAACTTTGAGATATTAAGGCAGTATTATCCTTCTTAAAAGCATATGAAAGCTACAGAATGCCTCCTCTGGAAAATATGCCTTCCCTGAAAGCTGCATGTAAATGGAAGTGCAGTAGGGCGGGAAGTAGTGCCGGCCACCTAAAGTCTGTCTATGACTTCGAGGAAACGGATTCCTCAGTCATAGACCTTCTAGAAAGACCTATTTACCAGTATGTTAATAATGGCACTGCAACTTTTCCTAAGGCAGTTTTCTTACTGCAACATTTTTATAGTCAAAGTCGTGTGGTTTTGAGTGTTGAAAATATTCAATTAAATATGACTTTCAAGCAAGGCAGACTTTTGGTATTTTATATGAAAATGTAAGTGAAAACACTATTTTAGCATCTGAGTCTGTCTCCTACAAGTGGTCCATATATAAGCCATTGCTGATCAGAGGCATGAGCCTCTGAATTGTGCTTCTGCAGTATAAGCATTTAATGCCAGAGCAAATAAACATTATCCTTTAGAGTGACATCTCGTGAATGAGGAGAACTTGAGTAAATGCTGATTTGGTTTTTTTTTTGGTTTGTGCCTTTCCTTTTTTACACTGTTTTTTTCCTACCTTTACCCTTTTTATTAGAATTTGTCTCAGTTTTAAGGTTTTATAAATTAATATTACTACACATATTTTAGCTTATTAAGTTGAAACTGGAAATAAGGTCACCTTGTACAACCATGACATGGAAAAAATAAAACAAAAACAATAAAAAGAAATGATGAATTTTCTTGGACAATCTAGCCCCTTCCTGCTGTAATAGTCCCAGAAAATATAAGCCAATGAAATATTTCACCAAAGAGATAAATATAAAGCATATTCTGGAATAGTCATACTAAATGTTCTCCCATTCACCCAACCCCCCACAACCTGACCTTGAATCAAACTTACTCATTAAGTTCCCTCCATCTTTAATACAACTAAATTGTATTCCATTTCAGAAAAGGAGGGGAATTATGGGGGAGGTAATATAAAGGGCTTTTGTTTTCATTTTGCTAAGAAAAGCAGTTTTTAGTTTCATGATCTTTCTAGTTAAAAAAAAAAAGCCCTAAACATTACGTCTCTCCCAGAGTAAGAAATAACCAATTTTATTTAATTTTTTATAAATCTAGCTTCTTGTGGGAGAGTAAAGTAGTAAAAATTATGCTTGTATTTCTAAAGAAGTAAGAATTTCTGTGCTTTTGAAAACTTGGTCCTATGCTGGGATGCAGAGGTACCATAAAAAATGAATACAGTGTATCTGCATTAAGAAATCATAACGTAATTTTATAGTGTCCTCTATTGAACATATTCAGATATACAACCACCAAAACTTATTAGAAATAGTACAAGAGGAAGTCATTAAGAATGCATTCATAGAAATTGGGTAACTGCCTTAAAGCATTTTTTAAATAAGGTAGGGTACAACTGTCAATTATAAATACCAGTGATTACTGGTATTTTAAATTAAAAATCTCTTTTTAAAAATTAAAATAAAATATATCTCTTTTTAAATTGAGGTGTATTTTTACATTTCAATGTTGTGTCTTTTCTGTGTCCTTAATTTTTAGAACACATATTACTACAGCAAAAGTGCAGCCATACCAATCTCGGGAGTGCCATGCCGGTAACCGAACACACAAGTTTCACCGTCTGTCCGTAATGGATGTAGCCATCGCGAACCGTGAATTCTTCTCCTTCTGATTCATCATCATCCACTGCAGTGCAATAGAAAAAGAGATCCAATTATTATCTTTTAGAATGCATTAATCTGCTCAGGAATACAACAAAACAGTGAACTGGTAAGTCTTATTACCGACAAGAATTTAACAATTTCACACCAAAAATGTCAAATGCACATTTTTATACTCACAGAGATGAATGTAAAATGCTCCCCACTGCTGAGAACTGGCATGGAAATTACCTCCTTCTACATGCAAGTATCTGGTACTGACTGTCTGGGATCGAAGTCGATTAAACAGAGCCACCTTTGTTCCGGAGGCAATGCACACTGCAAAGAAAAAAACAACTTCTGTTTACGTGATTGGAAGGGACGGGGAGAAAGAAGGAATGTGTACTTGGCAAGTTATACTTATTTTTTATTGTAATTTAATAATTCTTTTAACAAATGGTTTAATCCTCCAAAGAATACAGATGATACCTCCCCCAAAGTCAAGGAAATTCTCATTAATGTCAGGCTAAAGATATAAAATATGCCCATCAAAATCCTTTTTCAATGAGAGCTACATAGTATGTTTAATGCAGTGCTGTTCATTAAAGGGAAATTATTTTTTAAATATTAAATGTCCAACAGTGGAAACTGATTAAATAAAGCACATCATTCACCTATCTAAACTGTGTATCTAAATGCAGTGATGAGAAAATATCTATCTTCCTGGAATATCACTGAATGGAAAAGCAGACTATAAAGCACTCGGTATACCGTGGTTCCATTAGGTAAATAAATGTATGTATTTTTATGTAATCGCACGCATGTCTCAATGTGCTCACATCCAATCCTGTGGAACATTATTCACAGAGGCGTCGAGAGGGATGTTTATCAAAGTTGATGACAACTGCCTCTGGGTATTATTATCTTTTTAGATTTTGATTTCTCCTAAATACCTTACTGTATATATAGCATTGCATGAAATTTCTTGAAAATACAACCACATCTATGTAAGCAGGAAAACATTCGGAAAGTGAAATATGTTCTCTGCCATCAAGAAACTTAAGAGTTCATAGAAATACAAAGTGAAAGAGGTTAATTAAAATCCTGTAATTTGAATGAGATATAGCCTAAATACATGACATTATATGCCTCCTGATGCAAGAACACTTCACCATGAAGTGAGCTTTGTCCTCAAGCAACAAAAAAAACAGAACCAAAGAACAACAAACTTAAATCTGATCAAGCCTCTAACCTGACTACTGACAAAGACCCTCTCCTTGACCGAACTTTAGACAGGCTCCTGAGCCCTTTTCTCCACCAGGCCTCTTCCGTGGGCCTCGTCAGCTGCCTGGTTACTGCAAGAATCCTGCTAAGCCATCCTCCCACGCTTGTTATCTAATGAAGTTCTCACCACCACCACCCTCCTTTGCCTGCCTTTAGAAAGAATTTTGTTAGACTAGTTTGTCAAAAGCCCCCTACCCTAAATGTCCACTCTCAGTAATTTTCCATCCACTGACCCCACCCCGCCCCTTACTCTGCTCTTTGCCTATAAATCCCATTTACCCTTTTTGTATTTGGAATTGAACTCAGTTGTACACTGAAGTCTCTTTTCTCTACTGCGATAGTACTGAATAATATCTGTCTTTACCACCTTTAACTAGTGTCAGGCTGTTTCTCTTTGACACCACCCATTTACTGAAAATACATGCACTACATACACCAAGGAAATGAAATGGGCAGAATCCAGTATGTGAAAATGTCTCATGGCCAAATGACTCAGTCTCCTGAATAAATAAATTACATAGAGGGAGGTCATGAGGGGGGGAGATGGAGAGGGAATTAGTAGATAAAAAACCATGTCAACACAATATATGTTGTAATATCTATTGGACCTTATTTAAATTTTGATTCAAACAAAGGGCTAAAAAATGATATTTTAGACAACTGAAAATTTTAACACTGATTAGGTATTTGATGAAATTATTTCTTTTTATAGTTATTTTATTACACGTTTGTTTTCACGTGATCACACTGTTGTGCTTACATTAAAAAGCAAGAGACCCTTTCTTTCAGAGATACATAGGAATATTTATCTGGTATGATGTCTTAGATCTGCATCAAATTAGGGCAGAGAAAAGTGGGGGTGGGGAAGGGGTACCGAATGAAGAATTAAGATTGGCCTGAAGTTAAGATTAGTTGAAGTTAGAAGATCACAGGAGGTTTCATTTCATTATGCAACTGTCTGCTTCAGTAGGTTTAAAACCTTCCGTAACAAAAAATAAATAACAATGACTGAGTAGACTAAAAACCATTCAAAATTATGAATGCATAAGTTCATAATAAAACAAAACAAAATAAGGGCAAACAAAACAAAAATTCTAAAGCTCACTGGTCCCCTTCAAAGAATATTATTGTTTATTCTGCAAATTAGGAAATAGGCATTTATCCTGCCTTTTCTCTACAGACTACTTTTGAGGCAAATAGCTAACAAATGCAGAAGTTATGAATAAAAGAATGAGAAAGTCACCATTTTGCAGCCCTTGAGGAAATATCTGATTTAAGCAGCCATCATCAGAGACTACTAAAACCACTAAATTAAAGGTTGCTGAGAAACTCCGTAATGGGTAGATCAGGTCAACAGCTCATTTTACTATAGTCAATCTTAAGATGACAAGAAGTGGGATAATCAGGAATTATGAGTTCTAATTTGATAGAAATGGACATATATAGGACCAGCTAATTCTAAAATAAATGTCCTTAGGTCTACCATCAGTTTATGTAAAATATGAGACAGAGGAACATGGAATCAGCCAGAATCAAAATATGGAAATTCCACAGGAAAAAATGACCCATTTTCTTCAACAAATAAATGACAAGGAAGAAATAAAAGGTTGGAAGGAGAGAGAAGAAACTATTACAGATTAAAATCTATGGACCTTATTTGGATCCGGTTTTGAACAAATCAACAGTTAAAAACAACACAACTGTAAAATGGTATTTCTGAGACAATGTGATAAATATGCACATGGACTGGTTTTTAGACGGCATCAAAGAACTACTGTCAACTGTGTTAGGTGGTAAAGATGTTTATAAAGAACGTTATCTGTAGAAGAGTCACTACTGAAGAAATGGCGGTTGAAAGGACACAATGTCTGAGATTTACATTAAAACATTCCAGCAGTAGGAGGAAGAAGAGGTGCTGGTGGGAATGGAGACAATGAAACAGAACTGGTGAAAATCTGGTAAGGCCAGGTAGACGGTCTTAAACTGCTTTGTCCCTTTTAAGTAAGTTTGAAAGTTTTCATAATAAAAAGTTAATATAAAAATGGGTGTAGGGGTTGATATGTTTAATCCAAACAGATAGCTTTTGTCTTTGGTAATCTAAAATCTGCTGATGAGATGGCAGTCTCCGCCAGAGCAACCACGTTAAAAGTTTTGTTTAGATTCTCAGGACAGCCTTCCACAGCCCATTTGATACAATAACGCTGTTTCTCAGAGGTGCTTTTGACTTTCTTGGTGGACCCATTCTTTGTGCAATGGGAACTGTCTGGGCCTAAGACACTCCATGGTAATATAACTCCCTCCAGTCGCCGTGACAGCAAAAGAAAAAAACTCCCATTTTTCCAAATGTCTTCAGGGAGCACTGAAGAACCAACTATTAGATGAGAACCACTTCCCTAGACCAGGTAGTGTCCATTTAAAAAAAAAAGACAATACAGCAATAATAATAAATGAACGTGATCTTTTCAGATAAAGTGAGGGCCACAAAAATATGAATGAAGAACAAACTACCTATGAAAAAACAATTTTTAATTTAAAAAATAGTTGAATTTATCTTATTAATTCCTGGCGGGAGGTGGGGACAGGAAAGAAAACGGAGGTATACGTACAGTCAGCATTTTTCAGTGACTGCTTCTTTTTGGAAGGCTTGGAGATGACTTTTATCCGCTTGCTGAGGAACACACCAATGTCGTCGCTGTTGCCGTAGAACATCTTCACAGACAGCATGAAGTGCTTCCTCTTGTCTGAGTCGGATATGTACAACGTTTTGGCAGTGCAATAGTTCTGTGAAAGAAGAGGACAGTTTTAATAGCACAAAACCTTGTTGGTTATGTACCTATGACTCAGTATGGCCACGGCTAGGTTTGATCAGACTTCAATGCAATAATTTAAACGAAGAGTTGATGAAACCGACTATAAAAATTACAGAAATTAATCTCTGAAGACGAAGTTCAGAGTCTCCCTTAGCAAGTCTATAAAATACTAACATTGTGATCCATCTCACCCTCCCTAAAAGACTTTTTAAAAATCATCTTTTCTTACTTTATATAGCTCTGCATCCCTATCACAGAATTATCAGTATTACAGTGGTGATATAAAACAACTGAATTTTACAGTTAAAAAGAAAATCTGTGACTGTCTTTCTGTAAAGAAAACATAAATAAAGCTTTCAGGATTCAATCAAATGACGTAAAAACCTTTAGCAGTGGTCCTTCCCAAAATAATGCATACAATGTGAACACTAGAGTAACCACCTCTAAGTCTAAGGAAAACTAACTGGATGATTATAAAACATCTTATGCCAGCAAGGGCTTATGGGAGAATATTTTAAAGGACTCTTTAGGAAAGAGAAACACAGAATTTTGTCAGTTTGCTAGAAAATAAACTCTGGTAATTAAAAATATAGTATCAAAGAGTTCCAGCACTCTCAAAAAGCAAAGATACTTCAAAAGGCTACTATTCCCAACATATATGATAATTCTAAAATCTTTCCTATTCCCCTGATCTCTGAATTAGGGAAGGGACTAAATTATTGATCTCCTTTTTGAGACTGAATAAATGATGCTCAAGCACATCTTAAGTATTTAGATTATCTGAATTATATACTTTATTAAAAAAATAGGCTAAACAAGTCCCTGTGACTACCTCTGCTGTGTGTTTTCTTTTAAAAAGCAGGGCAAATGTCACTCTTTTAAGAAATAAGCTAATGTGCTCTAGGTTTTTAATCTTCCAATTTTATTCACAGGCAATTTTAGTAGAATAAAAATAATGCCATAGTTTATTTCATTTCATAGTTTATTTCAAAGTTATATAAGAAAATTTAAGTGCTGTCTTGAATATTTACACTCAATTAACTTTTTACAAATCCG
This sequence comes from Rhinolophus sinicus, assembly GCF_057876585.1. NCBI lineage: Eukaryota > Metazoa > Chordata > Mammalia > Chiroptera > Rhinolophidae > Rhinolophus > Rhinolophus sinicus. The sequence continues at coordinate 197,744,290 of NC_142501.1, forward strand.
AAAGTGTGGTAAAAGCTTTGAGACTTTGTTCTGCAGAAGACAAAATGAGATAAAGCTAATCTCAGTAACAAGAAAAATGGAAACAACAGTACTTTGCATTCACATGGATCCTTTCACCCAAGGACCTCCAGGTACTCAGAGATGCTCTGGCAGGAGCGTGGGTAAATACTTGGAAAATTAAATATGTATCTAAACAAAGGCAATTACATTCATATGGGAAATTTTAAAAATGTTAAGATCACTAATATGACTGTTAACATCACAGGATGTGGTCAATACCAGAAAAGAGAAAATAATGAAATCTAGCAAAAATAAGATAGCTTGGGAAACAGGAAAGTAATAAAGAGCAGAGATGGGTATACCTATACACAAAGGGCTTTATTTTGTTTGGAAAAAGCAAACACACATATCTCCTTGGAAAGGAAGGAAATATACCCCCTAATTACAAAAGTGAGCAGTTTGAATCTATTAAAAAAAACAAAAAAACCTATACCTGAGATAATTTTATTATAACTATTATTACAAAAATAACTATATAAGGCCATTGACACAAACTAGTCAAATTCCATTATGGGGGGCAGGGGGGAGAAGTCACTGACTCAAAAAAAGGTACTATGACTTTAAGAAAGTAAATAAAAACTAAAGTTACATTTGCTTCATCATACCAAAAGGCTAAGTCAGCTAACAAAATCCTAAAAAATGGCATATAAAAAGAAATCTTTCTATAAATAATGAAGAGTTTAACTTAAAAACAACTAAAACATTTACCCTGAAATGAAAATTACCACATCTAATGCTGCAAAACAAAAGTATTCTGGAAATATTTACATTGTATAATTTGAATTACAGAAAACAAAGCTAGCAAGAGAGGTGTAGGGAATATAATTTTAAAAATAAGAAAAACACAAGTGTTCTAATTAGGTAAATAATGCATATGTTGTATAGCTTACCTATCTCCAACTATGTAAAACTGAGGAAATGAATATTTAACAAACTAACACCATTACATGAAATCTCAGCTCCAAAATATGGTCAAATGCCATGACCTTTATAAAAACAAGGGCTACATATATTAGAGCTTTGTTGCAATGAATATTGAAATAAATACAAATACCCAATCAAGTAAAATAAATATTCCTTCCTTTTCAATAATGAGGAATTATACCATTCAATGAACAGATTGTTGAAAGAAAATATTAGTATCTTAAATGAATGGAGGTTGACTGAGACGGGCCAAATGCTCTTTCCGAAGCTCAGCGTCCCCGTTCCCGGGCCACTTTTGCCTACCTGGGCCCCATCCTCTGATGCCTTTATGCCTCAAGCACATGACTACGTTGTTCTTTCCGCCTGGAATGGCTTCTGCTGTCTCAACAAGTCTAACTTCATACAGACTTCTCTAACAGCATTTCGTTCACACTACATATTAACATATCATTTTAGCTTATAGCCATTGTACGACCCTATTAGTAGGTTTGTAAAATACTTATAATGCTCAAGCTCTCAGGTCTTCTTCTCCTCTTCTGCAAATTTCTAGGGCTTGGAGAAAAGATAGAAGTTGAAGCAAGATATACTAAGCTGTGATGCTAGGAAAGGCAAGCGGGGATGCATCTGTTTGGTACTACTTCCCTTAAAAACTGCTGAAAGCTGGAATTGGTTAAAGCGAGCAGTGACATTCAGTTAACACAGTTTTATGTACACTGATTGCTAGAATCCTGGCTTCTCACTACCCATGTGATCTAACTATTCATTCATTGTACCAAGCATCGATATGTAAACTTGGAGATGTATAACTCGGAGACTCTCTGTAGAACAGGGAAACAGATGACACATGGCTAAGGCCTAGTAGATCAACCCACCACTTAAATATATCCTTTATATCCTTTGGCTCAAGGGTCATAATACAGAAATACTTTTGACTGCTCTATTTTCTTAAAGGTGAAACAACCTTTATTGTAATAAGTTTTATCGCAAACCTAATTTGAAATACATAGTTGACTAGTCTTACTGATAACTATTATAAAGACACAAATGACATAAAAATACTCAAATCTGAAGAAGGTTGCTATTAAGGCTTCCTAGCACTCATTATCTGTAAAATGACTAACACTGAATTTGAGAGCACAAATCCCGTAGCTCACCACCTTCAAAGTTACCCTCCAACCCCTACCCCTAGAGCCAACTACAACACAGCAAACACGAAGAAATTCAATAGAGTTACTGAATGATGAAATAGCTTTTTATGGACTATTTTAAAAGACATTCATGTGGTCAATGAGATCAGAACTAACCATTTTTCCAATTTTAATATCAAGGGAAAACAAAATAGTTAAATGCTAAGTCGATAAAGAACTATTTTGAAACACTGCTTTCAAATGTATAAAATAAAATTAGTAAAACAAATTCATAAATTTCATTCCCTAGCAAATTAATTAAAGAAAATCCCTAAAGGTTTGAGTAAAGCCAGCTGTGGCTGTTCTTATCTATAACATCATTGTACTCCACACAGAGGACAGGTAACATTTACGATCTTTACAACCCAAGTAAATGCTTCTAAGAATTTATCTATATCACTTTGCATCTAGTATAAGACTAAGACTAAGAGAATATAGCAAAAATATTGCTGAACTATGTATTTTCATTGTTCTTTGAGCATTATGCCCCCGTCAGACAAATGAGCGTTTGCCCCCTAAATTTATTCCTTCCCGTGGAATCTGACTCCCAGCCTGCTAAAACTGCAGCCCGCTGAGGAGGAAGCTGACCGTGTTACCACCATTAGATGCTGACAGCTCGAGCTCCATGCATCATGACTAGACCACAGATATCTGAGAAGTTTATTTCTGGTTCTGATTTATATGTTCAAAAAATTGCTACCAATAGTCATCGGGGGGAAAAAAAATCACCACCACAAAAACAAATAAAGAAACTACATTTTGGTATTATGGTGCCCTGTATGGGAACCAACCTAGCCTTACTTTACCTTTCCTTCCAAGTTCAACTGCTGCATTTCTTGGTCACTATTTCCTATTCCAATAAATGCACATGGTTGAGACTCTTGTTCAGAACAACCATCGCGCTCCATTTGTTCTTTTTTTTTCTTCCATCCACTGCCCATAAGATACACACAAGGAGGAGGGCAAAAAAACCTGAAACATAACAAAAATAATGCAATTAGATTCAAGAAATCATTTCCTTGTCTTGAACAGAAGAATATAAAATCATATTGAGGGGCGGCTGGATGGCTCAGTTGGTTAGAGCGTAAGCTCTGAACAACAGGGTTGCTGGTTCGATTCCCAGATGGGTCAGTGAACTGTGCCCTCCACAACTAGATTGAAGACAATGAGCTGCCACTGAGCTTCCGGAGAGGCAGTCTGTTAGCTCAGTTGGTTAAGAGCGTGAGCTTCTTTCAAGAATAAGGTTACCGGTTCAATTCCCGCATGGGATGGTGGGCTGTGCCCCCTGAAACTAAAGATTGAAAATGGCAACTGGACTTGGAGCTGATGGGCCCTGGAGAAACATACTGTTCCCCAATAAAATTTATTAAAAAAAAAAAAAAAGCAGATTGTTGACTGAGGTTGTATTTCAAAGAACCAAAATAAAGCTTACCTACAATAACTAAGTTAAAAAAAAAAATCACATTGAACTGCACTAAGCTCCTAAGGAAACCATTTTGGTGAAGCCCTCTACATTGCAAACAATCACAGCAATGGCACAGAAACCGAGACTTCCACAAAGCCACATCTGTTCAGGTAAGGTTCATCTGTACTGCAGTGATGCATTCAGCTAGATTAAATAATTTTTAGAGCAGGGAATTGCTCTTTACATTTTCAAACAGCTCAGAGTTCTTAACTATTAGAGTTCAGCAAACCCAATGTACTCTAACATGTTACAAAACATGATATACCACCACAGAATATACAATTACTGAATGAAGCCTACTCAAAATGATATATTATTAATGAATGACACTATTATTACAAATATTATACTTTATTAGGTAATTCACTCGGAAAATAGAATTAGAGCAATGCCCAAAGTAGAAACTTTCAAAATAGTAATAAAGCTAAACAGAATTAAAAGCAAACTGGAACACTGAATTACTGTGCTTTATATAAAACCTTATACCCTGAACACCTGATCATGTGATGACTGAAAGAATAATACACTATATCCTTTTAACTCCTAGACTACCCAGAGGTTTGTTTTGCTAATTACCAAAAACCTGCCCTCACAAACTCTTCCCACCTGGACTACTTACATACCTATTTCACAGCCGAACTCAAGCCTCATATTTCACATAGCTTAGATCATCAACCCAGTCCTTACGTAGGGTATAATTTTCTTTTGCTCAATTATACACACTGATCTGTACATACTTTACAACAACATTTACACCATGACACTCAAATACTTACTCCAATAATAGCCAGGTAAACTCAAACAGTAGCCAGGTAGAATATGAATGGTGAACCACACGTACAATAAATAACAGGAATATCCTTCTAATGACCCGAAGAAGTAGGTTCCCTCCCTTTTTTCTTAAAACACAAAGCCCTATGGTAATTCCCACTTTTCATATAGTTATGAGTAATGAGTATAGGAAATATTTTCTTAATCCTTTTAAGCCCACTGTCAGAAAAACAAGAGCTTAAATGCAGTAATAATTAGCCACTGGTGTGTAACTCCGATGATAAGCAAACCATGAGGAGCGGCAGGCCCGTGAGTACACACACCCACTCACAAATACTGCTGAGCTGCAGGCATGTGGCTCCAGCATTGGTCACACCCTTCGATTGTTCAATAGATGCTTGAAATGAAATTTTATATGAAATTCCTAGTTTTAAAATTTGGCCACTTTTTTGTGCTTTTTAACACTTTGCAAGCCAACAAAGTGCAGACTGAAAAAAAAAAAGTACACATGCGTGTGTGTGTGTGTGTGTGTGTGTGTGTGTGTGTGTGCACGACAGCCCAGGCTGGGCGCTCCGGCCTTCCTACAGGGAGTAATAGCTACTTGTTTGCTTCCTGCTGGGTGCCTACCATATACAATACTGACTGAATTGAATCAAAATACATGATGGCACCTTCTTTTTGTTCAACTTTTAAAGACTATTTTAGAAGCAATTTACATGTAATTTACAAGTTAGCCAGGTTTATTTAATGGTCATTAACTCACCAAATTATTTACTACATTCCTAGTCTATATCACGCACTGGAAATACAGTAATTTAAAAAAAGAAAAAATTCCTGTTCTGATGCGTCACATTCTAATAGGAGACACAATTTTAAAAAAAAGATAAATGAGTATCACAATGTATATACTCTGCTAGCTGGTGGTAAATACAGAAGGAAAAAAATAAAGCAGGGGAGGGGTATTTAAAATGTCGAAGACCCGGCGGCCAGGGAGAGCTTGAGTCACAACCTAAAGCCGTGGTATCTGGGGCTGAGAGCGCTGCAGCAGAGGGAGAGCAAGTGCAATGGCCCTAAAGTAGGGAGGACCACACCAAGCAGAGGGGACACAACAGACCAGGGTGGTGGGAGAAGAGAAGAGGAGGAGGAAGAGGAGAGAACGACCCTGACGCCAGGGATAATGGGAAAGTAGACCAAGCAGGCCCTGAGGGGTCAAGCTGAGTGAGGAGTGCAGCCTCCGGAGTCTTCTTATGTTTATCTAACCCATTAGAGCAGCTTTCGTGCCCACACACTCTCAGTGTGGCCACGGACACAGAGGTCACAGCTGAGGCAGTGGGCTCAGCTCCAAGTCACTCCAAGTTTGGAGGGATGCCTGGATTGGCTGGGCTCGTTCTGAGGTTGGCTCAATTCAAGTCTACACCAGGGAGCTTTCTGGCCTCCAGTGCTGGGAGCTACCCAATGCTTATCATGGCACAGACTCAAACACCTAGCTGGCAGGCTCTCAGGATGCTGGGAAGACATCAATTTTGGAAACTTGTCTCCTATTAGAATTTTATTGAACACGGATATTAAGACTCCTTAGTAAACTGGTATACCAGCTATAAAATTCACAGAGCTATGCTTTAGTTCAGCGTACCAAACGTAGTAGTCAAACCTCAACAAGTTATCATAAAAGGTACTTTTATTTCACATATGAAAAATATAAAGAAGGTGAAAACTGTAAAAGTCTGGGTAGTGCTGGTTCTCTCAAGAGTATCAGGATAAAATGCCATGAACGGTCTAAAATTGGTCACTCAGAACACTGACCAAGGTTCTATATTGAAAATGTTCTTCCAATCATGTAATAAATAATAAAAAGACTCTTTAATTTCCTCTGAGCTAGCCTTTTTTAATCAACTCTACAACTATTCAAAACAGTTGTGATGCAAGAAAGCAGCAAATCCAATATAATCTAAACATGGATTATTTCTATAATATGATGAAGTCATTTTAAAATCCCAATATTGCTACCCCCAAAAAACAGCTAATGAATCAACTGTCCAAATTAAAAAATTGTTGTTTCACACCTCATTATAAAGATGTATTTTAATTTTTTCTTCTGTTAATTAGGTGGCCTTTTTTCTCATCCCCATTCTCTTTAATTTCCTTTCTTTTGTCTGTATTCTTCCCTTTTTTGTACATATGCTTCTATTATATTATGACTGAAGTATGTAGAAATTAAAATTTGATTCATTAGCTGTTTTTGGACAGTTGGTCAATATGTAGCCAACGCACTGTGAGCGAAAAGTTTGACCATCAAGAGGCCAGGTTACAGTGTTCAACAGCTGTTATAAAAGGATATCCTATGAAACATTGCGCCTGTGTTTTCTAATCTTTCCCAGTAGCTGTATTTAAGCAACTATGCCAAACAATGCTTTTTTCGGCCACTTGGTGGCAATATGCACACATGTATGATTTTATTCCTTTTCTAGTTCAAACAATCTGTCTTTATTTTCAAAGAATGATTTAACACCTTTTTCCTCAAATCCTGAGATGAGGTCTGGAAAATACCTTACAGATTCAAAAAGGCCTTTAACACATTATATAAAATTAGCTAGGTTAGATGAAACCCAAAAACATCATTTACATTATCTGACTACCTCTGCAGACTCATTACCCTTTGATGATGATTTCATTCAAAAGCAAAAAAAACACAACAGTTTGCACACCAGTTACCATAACACACATTCTCACAGTTCTAACTGTTTAAATGGCCTTACTGTTGTCGCAACAGCATCATATCACTTTCACTTCTGCTTAATTACTTCCCTTGACAAAGTTGAAGGAATGTTAGTATGTCAAATGGCATTTCCATTTCTTTAACGGAAATTTTCCTCTGGACAAAATAATCTTTTTGAAAGTTTGTTTTTCAACCTGGAAAGACCTCCTTTAATCAAAAAGTAAAACTAACCACTAACATAAACGGGATACCGGATGTGCTAAGCAAATAAATATTTGTTATTAGGCACAAAAGTTAGTATCAAGACAATTTATAATTTTAGGATAAAATTTCCTGACCACATATTTCTAGCACCATTCACTGGAGTTATTTTATATGCTTAGGAGACTGTAGTCGTGTCCCCAAGTTACCTCACACCTTATGCCTTAGCAGCTTTTCAGAAAGGCCTGATCGACAAGAGGGCCCACCTGCCTCTTTCCACTGCGCACCCCACCCCTGAGGAAGGGACCAGACCTCCCGCAGAAACACGTCTTGCCAGTCGTCCAGGAGGCTGGACTGCGTGAACATTCCCTTATTACTAATACTTTTTAAAAATCAAGTAATTTTAATAGATTTCCACCTTTTTGTAAAACTAATACATGGGCACTCTAAGAGACTTTGAATAATATAAATATGTAAAAATATAGAAAGTAGTTACACTAGTCTTTTCATCATTTTTTCTTCAGTCTTTGGAGGCTAGAAGCTTAGATACTTCCAACTTTCTTTTGACTGGTGTTTTAGACTGGCCTGGCCAAAAAACAGATACTGAAAATAAAGGCAATTACAATAAAAGATAACCCTTAAATTACCTATTTTAACTTGAAAAGCCACTATAGCTTTGTACTCGTGTATTTTTAACAGTGACTAATAAACAGGAATCTTATCTGGACTTAGATGTAATTTTTTGAGTACCTCTTCTGTTATCTCCACTGGGCTTGTTCTCCACCATAGTATTAAATGGCATGGTGACTTTTAAAATTAACAGTAAAGATCCTTTTGCATAGTACCTGACATCTAATAGGTCATCAGAAATAAAGAATAAATGAGTTAATGAATGAATCCAATTGTACTAAAATGCACCCTCAAAAATCCAGAGAAAGAGAAGCTGCACTGCTCAAGTTGGTAGCGATACAATACACACATGCCTAATATTTCCATTAGATCCAGCCCAGTCTCATTCAGCTAATGCTAAAAGGGATAATCCTAGGCAAAGTTAATGAGACAGGATAGTTAGTATGTTGCTAGGTAGGTAGACAGGGGGGTCCCTGGTGGAAGAAACAAAAAAGCAGCCATATCCTGAAACTCCAGGTCCTGGAATGTCTCCTTCACTCCAGGACAGAGACATGAGAATACAGCTGGAGGTTAATAGATAATCGCAAATCCCTTCTGGCCCACAAAGGAGCAGATCTGATAGACAGGAATGGGTCATTTCGTTAATCCCTTCAGAATGGGCAAACAGGACAAACCTGATAGATGAATTCCATTAGAAGGCTCCAGCTCCCTTCCCCAAGCAGGCAGGGGAAGGTATAAAAGTAAGAGCTTTTGCCTCAGTCACTGGACACCCCCACTCAGGACCGCCTCCCGCTCGGGAGCTGCAACCTCTTCTCTGGCCTCTAATAAACTATCTTCCTTTACAACTCTTTGCCTGTCCCTGGTCCGTGTGTCCACTCTTCGGCTTCACAAGACTCGATCCCAGCCCACACCCAGAAACTGCCGGCAGATCCAGCATCATTTACATCATTTGGGGACTCACAGAAAAATCATTCCTCCACCATTATGTTCATAAAGTTTGTGTTCTGTAGGCATCTTAACGTTGTCCTCATCCTCAAGCCCTGTTGTACATAACCAACACTCAAACACAAATGGAAGGCTATGAAAATTAGGGCAATAAAAAGAATAAGAAATCTGGAATCAGAGCCAGTAGTTCTAATTCTGGCTACATCCATTCCTCACTGAGGTGAATCTGGGCATAGGGAAAGTCTCTGATCCTTAGTTTCCTCACTCACAGAATTGGAAGGATAACGTGGCTTTTTACAAGATTATTCTGAGGATGAAAATTTAAAAACATTTATAAAGGCATTTCCAGAACAATGCCTGGCTCATAAGTAGGAAACTGCGTTCCTCAGATTCACTGTGAGATGCAAGGCTGGCCCAATGTGAGTCATCTCACGTAATGCAGGTGTTGCCTTGCTCTGTTTTGCTTAGGAAAAAACAGCTGCAGCAGCAGATGATTTTCTATGTACACATACTCAATTTCATTATTAAAACATGCTCTCTATCTGAATTTCCAGTATCAGCTTCATGAAAAAAGGGGCCACTACCTTGATTTGGTTTCTATGTCCCAAACTGTAGATACCAACTTCTTCCAATATTTAACTCTAAATCAGACCATTAAATTCTATCAGTAAAATAAGATAATCAGGAACTTAGTAAACTTGGATAATGATAAAAAGAACGCTTGGTAGTATGAGTCCTGAATACTGCTTTCCCTTGTTTACCCTCTTTGAGGACAAAATAAACTATCAACTAAATAGTTTCACCTTCTTTTCAGCTCAGAATTAGAGAACTCTAAGAAAGAGACTTCTCAATTTCCTTCTAGCATGTAAATTAATTATATAGTGACATTTCCCTTCTTTTAATACATATGCTAAGGTTTCATTTATCTCACAAACTCTAAGATTCCACTCATTCTTTCCAGCCCAACAGCCAAACCTAAGTTTTTATTCTTTTTCCCACTTGAGTTTGGTGCCTTTCTAGCCAAGGCAAAAAAAAATCTTTCATCTTCACCCACTAACAAGGCTTTGTTCGTGAAATGCTTAACATAAAAATGCTGTCTGAAAGACAAAGACTTGAGAAACTATTAACAACAAAAATCTAGAACCAAATAAAAAGACAAACAACAGAAGTCCATCATCATAGACCAAAAATGCTGAAATGTGTAAGATACCGTAATAAATACTAAAGATCACTTTGTTATAATTTAATTTTGGCTAATCTGATTTATGTCACTGCGTAGTTACACACATTCATGTGGTAGGACAGGACTAACTCAGTTTTGCTGTTTTTTGCCTAGTGTGAACAGGCACAGCACCAAGGAGGAGAGGGGCTGGGAGCCCTTTTCTTTACAATCAATCATTCCATAGTCCAATTCAGGTTTGCTCAGCCTCTTTTTAACACGTTGCGTGCGGATCACGAGAATCTTCATTTTTTTCTGAGCCATGCGTTAAGGACGGATAACGAGAATTCTCGTTTTTACTGTTGACTCTTTTTACTTTGCACATTTTATTGAATTATTTGTGTTTTGTTAATAACAAAGGATGCTGCTTTCAGCAGTATCACACCAGGAGGGATTACTAACATCATAGGTGAGTAAATCCTAAAAAATTCCATAGAAAAATAATAAATGACATAGAAGCATTTACGCTTTAAAGAGAAGAGTGCATTTTAAAGTAGTTTCTTTTAAAAACCTGCCGGAACAGAGGGGTATGAGGGATTTAAACCCCACCGTACGCAACGTGTTAAAATGATACTTTTGGGGTCACATTTGTTTACAAAACTACATTTTCCAGCAAAAGGAAAGCTACTTTTTGAACAAGCAAATACATCACAGAAAAACTTACAGAATATCATGCAGCCCAAAAGAAAAATTACGGATTATTACATTTTTATGTCATGACATTACGGATTCATTCAGCCTCGTGATCGTTACTAAACCTGCAACAATTCACATTGTTTCCCCCCTTCAATAGATACAAATCCCCCATTTTTAATTTTGTCCTTGCAAATAACCCAATAGAAGCCATCCTCTTACTTCCACATTAATACATCATTTGCAAATTCATGTGATATCTACAATGAACTATCCACAAGAAGAACAATCTTACCTTTTTTCATTTCCATATGACTTCTGTGCAACTTTTGCATGAAGAATAAGTACTGTTTGATCCCCTCGCTCTTTTAAATAATTCCGCATAGCTTCCCTAAAAGAAAACACAAACATTACTATTACAGGGGTGAGATTTAGGATATTAGTATGCTCTGTAATGAGAAAAATGCTTATGAGTATTTTTTATACAAACAAATCTAAAAATGAAAACAGTAAGGCAAGACAAACTCATGAACTAAACTGAAAGAATGCTACATACGGGAGTAATAAATGCTGCTCATCTTCAACTCTATACTTTGTTCTTTAAAAGAAGAAACTGTCCTTCATTCTTGGAATTTATGATATAACTGAATTAAACCACAATTACAACTTCTAGAATCACTATGTGCATTACTAATCTGACTTTTAACTGTTTATAAAATTAATGACATGCAATACTATATATTTAATAATCTAAATCCCCACCAGCCACTCTTCCCCAGCTGCTAAGAGTTTTTTTCATTGAATACAAAGCCACAACAAATCATTAGATCATACAAACTTATTATTATCTGTTCTTAAAATAACAACCCTACATAAGGACTAAGAAAGGGCTATCATTTATATACAAACACACAATTACCCTGAGGGGTGTTACTAAATATATAACCAAATTTAATAAAAGCTAATTCAAATTAGTGAAAAACTGAATTAAATTTGGGAAAAGAATACAATGTTAATTCTTTCAAGTAAAAGTACTTCACCTATTTATTATCCATATGTCATTTCAAAAGTTCAAAGTGTTAAATATATTTGCCCAATTATTTTGGTAAACATACTACAGAGTATAAAAAACACAAGGTCTACACAGATCAAACTTTTACAATTTGCAATCAGCAGAGTCCCAATTTTGGAGATGTTTTACACATTACAAAATTAAAGCAAAAGTATTTCAAAGACAGTCATCAAGAAACACTTTTAACAAGTTAATTGCTGTTTTATTCATATTATAAATAAATGACAATTGTATACTTACACAAAAGGGGATACCTACACAATAGTAAATTATTAAATGTAGGGAACTCTAGACGTAGAGCAGTTAGAGAAAGCACTTAGAGAAACTGAGTGGCCTGGGACAAATTGTTTAACTGTATCCAGCCTGAGTTTCATGTATGATAATAACAGGTATCAATGCTGACATAACAGAGTGGTTGTGGGGATTCAATGAGATAATCTAGATGACAGCCTTTATGTTTACTGACTGAAAACCTGTTAGCTGCAAGGCAGGGCAAGGAACACGGGATCCCACAGATTGAGAATGAATCCATATCTCTTTTTTTTTAATTAAAGTTTATTGGGCTGACAATTGTTAGTAGAGTTACATAGATTTCAGGTGTACAATTCTGTATTACATCATCTATAAATCCCATTGTGTGTTCACCACCCAGAGTCTGTTCTCCTTCCATCACCA